>NC_090938.1:192734999-193038029 GCF_040938575.1 Ambystoma mexicanum | reverse complement strand
TGCCCACAAGGAATTCCATATTCCTACGACCATCCGCACGTTCCGCTGCATTCCAGCACCTAGGAAGGAAAAGAGAAGAACAAAAGGTGAGCCAGAGAAAACATTGGGAAAGAACTGATTTGCCAGAAGGCTTACCTGGCGATTGGTGGGGGAGAATCCTTCCTCATCTCGGGTCGGCAGTACGGCGCCCCGGCCCTATGGGGAAAAAATAACACGCGCATTAGTGGGTGAACATACAGACATTAGAAAAACCACCCCAACATAAGCTCACCTAAATTATCCACAGCGAATTGTCTTCTCTACGTGGAATCTTCGCTCTGCACCTGCTCTAAAAGACTAAAAGCAGTCCATTGAAAATAAAGGCCAAAAAGGAAGGGAGAACAACCCTTGAACTTGATAAGTCATATACTTATGAAAGCGCCTTATTCATCCAAAAAAAACAGTGAAGCAACTGGACCTGAATGCCCGTCCAATAACCAGTGAAGTAACTGGATTCTACCGCACCCCTGCACCAGAAGCAGGATGGAGAGCTCATCATTTCAAATCTTAAGGTGAGAATTAACGGGAAGGTTCAGAGGTGGTTTGAAGAGAGAGTAAAAGGGGAAAGGAGGGGTTCGACTCGTCACTCCGCAGGTGATTAAAATCCTTTTCCCCATCTACAGAAAGATCTTCCTACGCATCAGAAAGGCAAGGTTTGGGGGTCCGGCCCAGTCGGTGTTCCGAGTCCTGCGCATCACCTTAGAAGAGGCCGCAGCAGCCCAGACCTGGTCAGCGTCTCCGTGGGAGTCAGGTGAGCGTTACATATCAACGCGGCGTCTCTTCCCATAAATTGCGCTCTGGTGTTGTACATTGCTACATGTGACATGCAGTGTGCTGTGGGTACATCAATTTCTACAGCCACGAAGATCCTGGATTTTCCCATGCTATATGGTAGGAGTGCACAGACGAAGCATTCTCCTTCTGACTGCCTTCGTCCTACTTCCTTCATGTGCTGGTACCATATGTCGTTTCCGAGGTGGGCTGTGCTGTCCAGTTAATCATTGAGTTCATTGTTGTCTTCATGTGGGTTTCTCTTAATCCTCAATGTCCTTTTGTAGTTAGCTATAACCACATCTCTAAATATGTCTGTATGACTCTTTCTTGTTGGAGTATTCTTGGGCATGCTTGTTAGCGGAGCGGGTTTCATTACCTGTATCGCTGTGGTAGGAGAAGGTTTTGCGTTTCTTTTCCTTTCCTTTTGTAATGTTTCATCGAGGTACTGCGGCCGCCATTGGCTCTCCACCTCCTCAACGTATGGCTGTGTTGTAGATCTGGTGCTTGTTAGCAGCCTTCGAGCTGTTGTGCTTGTCGATATAGTCTCTGCAGTTCTGCTTTTCAGCTCCTTGTCTAGTTTCTTTTTTCTGACTATAAATGGGAACAAATGATGTATCAGTGTTTGTGTTTTCTCTGTGAGTTCCTTTGTGGCTACTTCTGTTCTTTCGAGGGATTTTGCTATGCCCTCTCTCTTGGGTTTCTCACTTGACTTCTCTTGGTTACTTCCACTATTTTCTGGAACTGATTGTTTGGAAGGCTGTCTCCCCTTCTCTGCAGCCTTCGTTGGAGGCCCTGTAGCCAATGACACTTGCCCTTGTCTGTGTGCATCCTGTGTGTCGGTGCGTGCAGTGGTCAGTGCCGCGTTTTCATTCATTCCGTGCTGACCCTGTCTCCAGCTTTTCTCTTCATTTGTTACCTCAAATGTGTCTAAATCACTGCTGAGTACATATAATTTTAGTTTGTTAATTTTACCATCAGGTTTTCTTGGGACTGGAATGCTATATAGGGTCTGGGTGCTTTTGTAGGCCCCAGACATTCATTATCTGGTGGGTGTACTGAGATTGGGACACTTCGTGCACCAATAAAGAAAGCAGTTCTGATTATTAATGACAGAAAAACAATAATTATTACTATAGTAATAATTATTGTTTTTCTGTCATTAATAATCAGCACATTATCATTCGGAAAGACAATTTGCAACATTTTCTTCCAGGGAAGTGGGGGTGCCCTTCTGCTGGGGGGAAAACCAAGTTACTGTTCTGGGCCCCCATTTCGAACAAGTTCATAGTCAGTTATTTATTCCTTCTCTTGCTCTGATCTTGTGGTTCAAGAGTTCATTACTATTAAAGTGACGAGTGCTTTACAAATGTCCCCCCTCTTGTGGGTGCTGTCGGTGATCTCTGGGTATGCAGTACAGTTCCTTTTGCTAGACTAGGGAAAAGGGTTAGGCTAGCAACTTTTGTACATCACATTCATAATGCATATCTATAGTATGTAAGGTCCCAGTGCACTCCTCGAATTTGCTTTGGTCTTCAGGACATGCTGGAACCTGTTCAATGCGAAGTAGTGAAAAGATGGAACTGCTAAAAATCACACAAAAATAAAATGTAGTAAAAATAAAAATAATAAGGAAAAATAGAGGAAAAAGCAAAACGAAAAAATAGGATGGTGTAGTTCTTGTCTCTGCGCTCCTCGATCTGTCTTGTGGCGGAAAATTGAAGAACTGTGTCTCTGTCCTCGATTTGTTCCATGACGAAAAGATATAGTACTGTCTCTTTGTTTTCATAATCCGTCCCATGGTGGAAAGTCTTACTGGAATCTCCTAAGGTACTCTCGCTGGAAGTTAGATAGCTCCACCTGGAGCATTATGCCATGGAGGAGTGTACCCATGTGTGGGGCGTTGGCCGGATCTCTAAGGAAGGTGATGACGTCAACATCTGCAGGCCTCCCCACTATTTCCGGATACTCTGTGACTATTCTAAGCAGGACGTTGTGCGCCTACCGGGTGTATTCGGGTGATATGGACATTTGTCCTGTTTGGCTGGGTCCTGGTCATTAGGTTTTCTTTTGATTCGAGTCTCTGCACCTTCCTGTTGCGTGGACTACCACGAGGTGATTTAGTTTAGTCCACAGCTGGTTCTACTGAGCTAGGTTTCTTGGGTCTCTGATGAAAGTGCGTGTGTCAGTTGTTCTCCTGACAAGTCCTGGGCATTTCTCGATTATTTGAAAGAACAAATTAAATGTGAGTTCATCAATGTCTACTGGCGGTGGAAGCATTTGTGTCCTCTTCGCTGTGATCGGGTAGCTCGGCAAAGGCTTCCGTGATGACAGTCTGCAGTTGCCAAATTACCTTCTTGTTCGCAGGATCTTGAATAAAGTCTGTGACACTGGTTTCTCTTCCTATGAGTGTCGGATATGATATTATCACCAGTTGAAAATAGGTTAACACATCCCACTTGAGGCTTCTGCTGGGGGATACCATTAGGTCTGTGAGCAAAGTCCTGACACTATTTGCTTCAGGATATTATGTTACGTTCTCCACAATGCAGCTTATTTACAGTCTATTAGAGTTCTTGGTTCTTTGTGCTACTTGAGCGTGCCATTATTTCAAAAGTTCATTTTATCAACATTGTTGTGGCTTTGTGTATGTAGTTCTTTTCTTTACCCTGCGACTGTGGTGCACAGAATGTCCGTATTATTGTTCTTTATCACCTTTCTTTGGGGAAAAGTTATTATTTAACAGCCACAAATTAAAACAGAGTTCTTTATCATTGTTTTGCTGCTCATGCGTCCTTCTTCCTCATCCTGGATCTTGTCTGCACGTGCTGAGGTTCTTCCACGTTGTCGGTGGTTTCTTCGCGGCTAGATGCAGCTGGAGGGCTTTCTCCTATAAAAGGTTTAATGTCTTAATGTCATTCAGGAAGAGCCATACCCTTCTGCTCTGGACTTTGACGGCCGAAGGAGTGCAGTCCTCTACGATGAAAGGGCCATTGAATTGTGGCTCATCCCACTTCATCCTTGTAAAGCTCCTTATGAGAACAGCATCACCAGGGAAGATGGGTGGCGCACATAGACTTTGCGCGGAGTCTGTTTCAGCACTTCTTTTTGTATTTTGTGCTGCGCTGCACCCTTTTCTTTGTCGCTGCAGCTGGCCTGAAATGACAGAGACGCTGGATGTCATACAGTTCAGGTAATCCTGCATCTCTGTCCCCAAGACCTCCTTAGTTGGCTGGGCATCACATCTAGCTCTATCTCGGTTGGTAAGAGGGGTCCTCTTTCTCCTTCCTGTCACTATCTCGTGTGGCGTGAGATGATGGTCGGAGCCTGGTTGGTTCCGAAGTGCGTACAATGCCAGTGGTAGACAGTGCAACCATCCCTTTTTTAAGGTGAGTTTCAGCTTTGCTATCCTCTCCTTTAACAAGCCGTTGAGCTGTTCACATATGCCATTCCCCTCCAGATGATACGCCGATGAGAACTTGTGCTCTATACCAAGCAACAAGCTGATCTGCTCGAAAACTGAATTGACAAAGTGAGCCCCATTGTCTGACCTCATTACCTCGCACACCCCCCATCTAGGGAACACTTCCCACTAGAAAGTTGGCAGCACAGGTAGCGACTGGGTGTGTACAGGGACCTGCTTCTATCCATCTAGAGAATTGACACACCACCACAATTAAATACCTGTACCCTTTGCACACTTGAATCATGTCGATGTAGTCGATATGCAAGTGCTGGAATGGGCCATTTGGCCGGGGGATAACTCCTCTCATTACTTTTAATGTGTGCCCAGCAGTGAACTGCTGGCAGATTATGCAGTTCAGTGTAAACCAGTCTTCTGCAAGCATTGCAGCGAGATTTTCTTTTGTTATATGTATAGGGTAGTGTAACTGCTCCAATGCTACCTTCAGTAGAGCGACAGGCATTACTGGTTTGCCAGTGCTGTCTTGCCTCCACAACCCGTCAGAGGGGTTTAAGGAACACTCTCAAGGCTTCCACAAATTTGTCTCCTCCTGAGGTGCCTCCCGTTGTATTTCCATTAGCTGAGTCTGTCCCATGTTGCTATAGGCCTCTGGTGTGGCTCGTGCTACCATCATACGCTCATGGGTACGTGCCACCTCCACGTCCATGATTGTTTCATCCTTGGATGCCATGCGCTTGGCTTCTGTATCCGCTTCATGATTTCCACGTGACACGAAATCTGTCCCCTTGGAGTGGTCAGCGCATTTCACGACCGCTATGCCCACTGGGAGCTGTAGTGCTTTTATCAACCTGTTCAATAAGGCTGTGTGTTGCACTGGCATGCCGTCCGCTCGGAGGTAGCCCCTCCTTTTCCAGCGTGCTAAGCCTGCATGTACGGTAGATGTCACATAGGCAGAGTCACTTTAGACCGTTACTTCCTGGTCTGCGTGATTCTCAATGGCGAGTATCAGCGCCAACTGTTCTGCAGCCTGCGCTGAAAAATTAGATGGTATTTGCGCACTGACGAGTACTTGGAACTCTCCATTCACTAGGTGTTTTACCACGGCCACGCCTGTATATCTTTGTCCGCCTCCTTGATCGATTATCGAAGACCCGTCAATATAGACAATCTCTCCACTCGACAGGGCATTTTCCTTTACCCTGGGGGTTTCATCATAGAATTCCTCATAATTCGCACAGTCGTGTACAGGTTCTCCCTCTGTGACTGGCTCAGCTATGAATGTAGCTGGGTTTACTATTTTACATGGAACAATTTTGATCGATGGGTTAGAGATAATTACTTCATACGCAGATGCTCTCTGAGATGTCAGCGTGCCCTTTGGCTTCTCTAGTATGGCAAATAACGAGTGCTCGACGTACAATGTCATTGAGCACCCCATCACAATGGATGATGCCTTTTCAATGGCGAACGCGGCAGCAGCTAGATTTTGTTCGCATGGGAAGTGGTCCTTCATGACCGGGTCCAGTCTCCCACTGTAATACGCTATGGGCTTGTACTCCAGTGAGGTTCGCTGAGCAAGTACTGCCGTCATAAAATTGCCATTGGTATGTGAGAACAGGTAGAATTCCTCTGCATAATTAGGAATCCCGAGAACTGGGGCCTTACAATTGCCCCCTTAAATTCTGCAAACCCCTTCTTCAAAGCCTGAAGCAAGTGCTTGGTATACATGCTGTAGTCAAAGACCCATGCTCTAAAATAATTGCACAGGCCTAAGAAGCTTTGCATTTGTTTGATCGTGAGTGGTTTAGCCATGTTCATGATAGCTTCAGCCCTTTCTGGGGTTACCTTTTTCCCTACGTGTGAGATTAGCTGGCCTATGTACAGCACCTCTCGCTGACAGTATTGTAACTTTTCCTTATCAACTTTATATACTTTCTCAGCCAGGATAGTCAGTAGCTGGACAGAGTCGCGTCTGCATTGTTCCTCAGTGATGTTGCAGATCAGAAAGTCATCCACATACTGCAAAACAACACTGTCTACTGCAATATTGCTTAGGTCCATTTGCAGAACTCTGTTGAAAATGGATGGAGACTCACAGTACCACTGTAGCAACCTCATGCTTTTCAGGCGCATTTGTCTGAAAGTAAATGACGTCAGGTCTTCTGAGTCGCGGTGCAACAGGATTGAGAAAAACACATTTTTCAAGTCAATCACTGTGAAATATTTTGCCTCTGTGGGTATGTTGCATAGAATTGTGGATGGATTAGGGACTAGAGGGAATTCAGCTTCAACTATATTGTTTAATGCTCTTAAATCTTGGATTAAACGGCAAGACCCTCTTTTTGATTTCTTGACAGGGTAAATCACTGTGTTGCAAGGTGATTCTGACGTCACTAGGATGCCCTGCTCCATCATGGCGGATTTTATCTTTGCGATCCCTTCATCTGCCTCTCTGGACATGGGATATTGTTGCGCTCTTGGTAAAATTACTCCTGGGTTCAGTTTAATTTTCACTTCACCTGCCCCCTTCAGGAGGCCTACATCATAGGGCCCTGTAGTCCATACCGCGACAGGCACTTGGGCCATGTCGTCATCAAAGTATTCTGGACGTATCAGCGCCAACATCATTCTCTGTGGCACCTCCCGTTTGATCATTTTGGGCCAAAATATGAGACTCACTTCCACCCTTGTCTCTTCTAGGTCACGTGTTCTTCGAACAGATCGTCATCGGTGATGTCAGTCACTCAATACCCTTCTTCGATGGCGATAATCGCACACCATTGTCTTCCTTCGTCGTCATATCCATGGACCAATACCACTTTCCCACGCACTGCGGCTGATTGTATCATTAAGGGAAATACTTGTCCCTCCTCTTCGTGCATAGGTATTCTGGGTCTGAATAGAAACTCATCAGGTGTCCTCATAGTTCTATCTGCGAGGCCTGGCAATCCCGCCATGATCACCTGCACGGCATATGCGAAGACTTCGGCTCTAATGGTATAGCTCTCATGGCCATATATGTCGTGAGTATGCTCTGATCATTTCGCACACGTTCGAATAATGCATTCCAGGAGTGGAGCATACTATACCATTCTTGGTAAACAAGATTGTCATATTCAACTTAGTCATTAAGTCCCAACCCAGGATGTTTACTGGGGTCTGACGTGAATATAATAAGGGTACATTCATTTTGCGCTCTCCCGCAGAGACAGGGAGCGGATCGGTAAAGGGAACTCTACTGTGAGCTCCTGTGAAACTCTGTGTATCTATGGCCTCGCCAGACAAGGAAAACTTTCCTTCTTGTATGCACGAGCGCGTCGCACCCGTATCAACTAAGAAGGAATATTCTTTACCCCCTATGACGACATTCACCCTAGGTTCCCTATTAGGGTCTGGTGTCACTGATAGGATAGAACACATCAGAGTCCCCCGTGAGCTGTCCTATTTCATATATAAGTTCGGCCCACTGTATACTTGCTGATTTCCCCCATTTCCAGGGTTGACTCCCCCTCTGGAGCTAGTGCCCTGTGACATTTGCGGTGGTGCCTGCTGGGATTGTCCCTGCGGTACGTTCCCCATGCTCGGGGGTTGAACCACTTGCTGCGCACCTTGCTACAAGCATGTTGCTGTCACGATGCCCGCTCCCGGGGAGCCGGCTCAGGCCCTGCGTCCCCGAAAGTGGACATCAAGTCCCCGGGGGAGGTCCCAGCAACCCCTTATAGGGGCCCTTTGGACAGCGTTCTTGCGCCTATGGCGCCAGGCTCATAGAAAACGTCAGTCCTGGCGCCATAGGCGCCAGGCTCATTATGAAAGTTTTTGGGTGCACTTACCTGATGCAGACAATGCTGCAGAACCCCGGCCTCCTTGAGGCCTGAAAGGAACTACTTTACCTGTGGGACTCATTTACCACCCGGGCGCGGTCGGGGAAGGATACATACCTGATTGGAGGAAGGACACATTCTAGGAACTTCTTCCAAGGCTATTTAAACCACACCCGAACAGCCACACGTGCTTCGCGTTGTTCTGCATCTAGCAGCTGGACGCTCACCGTGTCTGCTCCTGCATCTTGACTTCTGCCACACCTGCCAGCATCCTGAATCACCTGCAAAGGAAGGGAACAAGAGAACAGAAGAAGGAAAAGGCCTCACCTGCTAAATCTGCATCCCAGAGACATTTCGCCGACAATCCTGAAAAGGAAGACATTTATTTTTAAATGCACATCGCATCGATCGCTGCAGCGCCGCATTCTACTCACCTTTACAGGGCGCCTCCATGTTCAGCAGCGAGCATCCGGATTCGCAGTGGCGCCCCCGCGCCTAGGGAGAAAAAGACAAGAACAAAGGTGAGAGAAAGAAGGGAAAAGGGAAGCTAAAACTCCATGTCAAGACTTACCTGTTGGGTCATTCCCTTTTCATTTCGGGTCCGCGCCGCATCCAGGCATTTTTGGACCCCGGCCCCTAAGGGGAAAAAGACATCAGCGTTAATGAGTGAATGAAAAGACATTACCAAAACACTCATTAAAGACTTACCTGATTTCCACAAGGATTTCACCGCTCACCTCGGGTCGGTGCCTGTTCCCCGGCATTCCGTACCCCGGCCCCTATGGATACCAATGCGCCCCTGCATCAGAAGCAGGATGGAGAGCTCGTCCTTCCAGACCCTAAGGTGAGACGCTACGGGGAAGCACAGAAGGGTTTTGAGGAGGGTGCGAGGGGTAAGTGGGAGGCCGATTGCATTACACCTCAGACAGTTAACCCCCTATTCTCACCTACAGAAGGATACTTCTGTGAGTCAGACAAGCCAGATCTGGGGCCCGGTCCAGTCCGTCTTCCTTAGACGAGGTCACAGCAGCGCGAACCAGGCCAGCGCCCCCGTGGGAGTCAGGTGAGCGTTACAGTTGCCTGCTGCTGTGCTGTGTGATTTTTTGCACTGCCCTGCTGCGGGACGGCATGCTGATTCACCATGCCTGCCCCCATCCCTTGGCTATTTTGCCACATGCCTTGGCTTCTGCACACACGCGCCACATGTCCTGTCATTCCACACAGCCAACACACTGGCGGTGGTCGGGCCATCTGTCCATCTGGCGCAGCTGGACTGCCCATCTGCGCATTCTGAAAGCCACTTTGATTATTTTGAAAGCCCCCCTGATGCCCTCAAAACCCACCCTGATTACTCTACCATCCTCTTCCTCCAAAACCCCTTCCCCTTGGGTAAAATCCCACGCTACCTTGGTTATTCTGGGATGGGTTAGCTACTGATTGCATGCTTGGTTCAGCTGGACTTGTCAGCATGGCTCCCTCGAGAGCATACATTGAGAGTTTCTTTTGCACCAGCTTTGCTTCCTCCTCCTTACAAGTTGCCTCCTTCTTCCGGTTCTTTTCTTGCAAAAATCTGCAGTAGTGTGCAATTGTCAACTGTATTTCGGCCCATGGTTTTGCTTCTACTCCTACCAATTTTTTGAGCTGCTTCTGCACCGGTTCAGGCAACCCCTGGCATAATATGTGGTAGAATACAGGGATAGATTTTGTCCAAGACTCACGCGTTTCGAGCACCCACGCGTCTTGGAAATTCTGGATATAAATCAACGGATCCTCTGACTCTTTCATTTTCCAAGTCATTATAGCTCCCATATCTGAAGTGTCTGGAAATAGCATTCACAGCGCTTTACACATCGCTGCTCTACAATTATTAAATGGTGCTCCGTCATGGGAGGAGTCAATTATGATTACCCGAGGGTAGCCTGACCGTTTCCATACATCGTCTGCTCTTTCACCAAGTATGGCGATTAGGAGGCCCTTAATGTACCCTATAGCTAAGGTGACACCCCCCGTCATTTTCTCTAACTCATGTATCCACTTTCCGGCTCCCGATGTCAGCATTGGAAGCTTATTTTTTAAAGTTCTCTCTGTCCATGTGTGGCCATGGAATATATTGTGGTCTTGCTCCCCCCTTTTCTAGCAACGGGAATTGGAATGCGCAGTCTTCCTTTTCCTTCCCCATAGCTACTCTATCTACCGCTGGGGTAGCATTCCCGCCATGCCATCTTCCTGGCAATGCCCTTAATTTGTCTGCATAGGCAGGTGCTGACCCCCCTCTGATCGTGGGGTGTTCCTTTATGTCGGTTGGACTGCGCGGCAGACTTTCGTGTGATAATTGCTAACTCGCTAGCATCTCACCATCGCACCCCTCGGTCCCATGCTGTCAGGCTGGACCTCCTCCTCCCCTGACTCCTCCTCACCTGTCTCTTCGGGAATCTCCTCCACGCTGACTGTACTCTTCTTCTTCGTCTTAATCCTTGCCTCTTTACCAGGTTTCTTTTTTTGTCGTAGGTAGGGTCGCGCTCCCTCGGCAGCCTCTGTGGTCTGAAAATGCTACAGATCCGGAGGTGACCCGAGGAGCATGCCCTAAAACGAGGAAAAAGCCGATTGGCAGAAAAAAACCCAGGTCGGAATCCGGTCTGTATTCAAAAGATGGCAATAACTAACAAGAAGTCATGCTGTTTGTAGAGGATCTGATCAGCCAACCTTCCGGATACAGAACTCCGATGATTTAGGAGGAACCAAGTAACTGAATAAACTCGTTCAGATTGAGGTAAACCGGTGGGTAGTGAGACCGTAGAGTAAGTGCGGTCACACAGTCTTCCGGGAAGAACTCCTGACTGAACAGAATACAAAGTTGCACAGAAAAGAAAACGGAGCTGACTGAACCAGACAGGTAAAAAGAGAAAGAGAGATAAACAACCTGCGAAAGCAGAAACTTATTGCAGAGGCTAAGAGAAGTCACCGAAAGAGACGCACACATGGAATACGCGTAGTGATTGGAAGTACGCGCCGTGACTGCAAGCACAGTTAGATAGAACCCGGTCACCTTACCTGAAAGTATAGAAACACAGCGAGTGGCACTATAAAGAAGGTCAGGCAAGACTTGAACAAAAGGGAAAAACACGGGAAAGAGGAGTTAGGCTAGTCGCTATGAGAGACTGGCAGAGCACATAACAAGGAATGATACAACGCGCAGTGCGCTGGTCTGATTTACCATTTATAGGTTCCGCGGCCATCTTGAAATAAGCTAGACTGTTAAATTGGGAAACCGGAAGCCATGTTAGTAGTACTTCCAACGGTAAACCAATCTCCAGGGCTGGTGCATGACACCTGCGAACCGTTTTTCGCACCGTCTCCCTTCCTTGTGTGCTATATCCTCATTTCCCCACCGGAGTCAGATTCTGAATACTCCCAGTTTACACAGCTCCTTGCATCTTCTTCGTTCTGCCCAATCTCCAGCCTGTCTAGGGACAGTCCCCTTCCCCCACTACTTTGAGTGACATCCTCAGTGTCATATAGCTGAGCGCTCTCCAGGCGTTCATCTTCCCTTCCCCCTTGGGATATTTGCTCCAACCCCATCTCATCATATATTTTATCGATCGTCTCCCCGATACTTCAATATTTGTCCCACTTATTCCTTGCACCGAGTCGTGTGCAGGAAAAAATTCTTCTTTGTCTTCCCATCTACAACAGTATTGGCTTTTTTAACTTCCCGCTCCAAATATTCTAAATCTTGTGCCCTCTGTCTGCGCTCATGTTGCATTTCCTCATTTATTTCCTTGCCCTTCATCGCTTCTTCTCTAGCCTTATCCACTTCCCGCATCCTTTCTTTTCTACGTTCCCTTTGCTCTTCTGATTTCCTTATCTCCTCTTCTCTTCACTTTCTTCTCACGTGCTCTTTGCTCTTTTTCCGACCTTTGCTTATTATGTTTTTACTGGTCGTAGGCTGCCTTCTGGTTGCGATCAAGCTGTTTCTCTTGTTCTTCGCGATATAGTTGTTCTCGCTTTAGCCTATCCTTCCTTCTTGTCCTTTCATCCCTTACTTTCATCTCCTTTTCTCTCTCACTCTACTTTGCGTCTCATCTGACCTCTCTCTTGGCCTTATATCATCACTTCCGTTTCCATCCAACTTCAGAAATATCTGACCTCCCATCCATTTGTCTTTCACGAATGCTATCTCATCAATTCTAACTTAATTTCCCTTTCGTTTACTTCTCTCTCTCTCCTTATCAGGAGGTGCACAACTCCATGCCCGATCTTTTCCTTCATCTTTGCTTCTCTCCTTGTCTCACGAGACCGTGGAGGCAATATTGTTTTCCTGTTCCCTTCCCTTATTGTCGTCACTACCGTATGTAGGTGACTCATATGCGGGGTTGCTCTACCCCGTGGCTGTTTTAAGTTCTCTTAGCGGGTAAAGCCCCTCTGTCTTACTCCTTTCAATGACTGGCTCAGGTGGGGCAAGTGGCACGGTAGGCATCTCACCCCCCTCCATACATATATTTAGTATCCAGTCTGTGGGTGGTTCTTCCACCTTCGTCTCTTCAAACATCTTCCACAATTCTAGAACAGCAAGACGTTTCTCTAGCTTCTTGCCTGTATATGTGGCATGTAGAAAAGTCATCATATGTTGTAAGATGGCTTTAGATAAGGACCCATTCTGTGGCCAAGGCATAAACATCTTGTGGGCAGTACCCTTAACCCACTCTGTGCTATACTTATTTAGTTTAGGAGCATGCTTAGGCAGTTGCATGCACAGATGTGCAAGAGGGGTGACCGCCTCCATTTTCGATTCCGCTACCAACAATATTTATACAGTTTGTTATCCTTCTACTAGTATGAGCGAGCACCAGATACGCAAGCTCCAATCCAATCTTTTCCCACCAAAATTTTACTATCAATTAACTCAAAACCATCAATTCATTGGCGATTCCCTTTCAGTTACAGAATCGCGTAAAACCAAATTTCAATTCGGACAATCAACGATACAGTTCTATTAAATTTGACGTACAACAGAACACATATTACAGACACTTGACAGACTAGACAGACACCAGCTGGTCATACATATACCTGCCTTCTAATCAATACCCCGTCATGGAGTTTAAACAAACTCCTTTGATGCGTCTTTAAACGTCACCATAGTCTAATTGTCCCTTTTTATATGGGCTATGAGTTCACGTTTCTTCTGACCGCTGTATTAAAGCGCAGGAACAAGGCAAAGCCTTACGTTTTTATCTCAGGTGCCCCCCTGGTAATTCTTCGTTTTTATCTCAGGTGTCCCCTTGGTATCTACTCCTTATCTCTTATTCTCGAGCCATTACCCCCTATATATATATACAGTCTTCTCTACTTCTGGCTATTTTAATTTTTTCTCCGCCACCCTCCGTTACCTTTCTCTTGCTTGTTCTAATGCCTACAAGACATTTGCCAAAGTAACGAGTTTATTGTTTCACGTACTGATCGCATCCTTTCCTCTCTGGAGCTTCGGAATCACTGCCCCTTCCTCATCAGCCTCTTGCAGTCTTTTCATCCGATTGGCTGCCCGTGGGAATGAGAAGGGCTATGCTTGGAAAGGCGGGTTCCTTCAGACCCACTGCAGCTTTTTATGGACTTACACTATCATTGTCCAGGGGAAGCTTCTCAGCCTACTCAGCCGGAATGGTGAAAGGACTTGTGATATTTCCGAAGGCCCAGACTTACTTTGTGCCATCGGTCTATAGGTGTCATAACTATATTAATCAATAATCCATAATCGATAATCAATGGCCGTAACCATCCTCTGCTACCAAATGTACAGGAGAGCGAGATATCCACCAACAGGCCCATAGGTCAGTGCTCACCCTCTAGTACTTGTAAGACAAGATAGTTGCACCATGTGAGAGATGGGGGTGCAGGATTCACTTACTCCAACACGACTCAATAATGAGGACTCAGTAGTTTGGCAAAGGGAAGTCCATTTAATGACAAGTAGATCAAACAGGGAAGCAGTTAGGAATCAGCATAGTTGCAACCACCTGCCTCGCTCCGACTTCCTCGAACTTCAGTTGAACAGCAATATTTATAGGCAAAACTCGTCATCACTGACGTCTAATTCTACAAAAACTCGACATGCTGTCGTGACTTGCCACGTAGTGAAGAGAGTATGGACCTCCGTTCCCAAGTTCCCCACAGAGAGGTAGAATGAACTCCCTGTGCGAGCCTTGGGACCACAGGTGGATGGTGTTTCACAGGATCAGCAGCGTCGAGAACCCCAAAGCTGTTGGAAGGAAGGCAAGGTTAACACAAGCAACAACAGTACCTTGAGTCAGTGATAAGTACTAGAATAAGGCTTACCTAAACTCAAAGTCAAGGGCTATGGTGTTCAAAGTGGTGCGAGGGAACGCCAGCGACCCTGAAAGCCAGATGAAGAAACACCGACTCTGGGAAAATCACCTGAGAGACTAGAGTCTTTCGTAGTACTGTGACAAACGTGGTTCGAGGGATCCAAAAGCAGTCAGCAAAAATGCTCCGAAGATCGAGGTCCAGGTTGACAATTCAGAAAAGGGAATATCCAAAGCCAGTCCGTTTCCGTTTAGCCAAAGTCCAAGTGTCAAAGTTCGAGCAATATCCAAGGAAGAGTTTTCGAGGAGCAAGAAAGCCAGTCCGATTGTCGTGAGCCGAGGTCTTGAACAAAAGTATCCGTAACGCAAACGCCTAACAGTGTAGAAAACAGCTGTGAAGCGAGGAGCGTTTGAATCGCCCGGTTTTTATGTCTGTCGACACCCGATCACGTGATTTGGTTTCGTGACACGTGATCGGGATGCCGACGCGAAACCAGGAAGCGGGCGCGATTGGCTGCTCCAGCCCGTTCGTATCCTCCACGGTAGCTGCCAGCGAAAACGAGGAAACGAACTAAGCCGCTTCCTGCGGCTGACACTAGGCCACGGAGGCTGACGTTTCCCACGCACCACAGGTATAATGAGGAGGCGATTGTGTAGTGGGCATTTGGGCTATGCTAGGTGTCTGGGCGTCCCTATGAGGAGGCGATTGTGTAGTGGGCATTTGGGCTATGCTAGGTGTCTGGGCGTCCCTCCAGAAGGGGCATGCAAAGCTGTGAGTGAGGAGGGATTCTTCCCGGAGTGTATGACACATGCAATACAATTGGTTAGGAAAGGTAACGTAAGTATAGGTGCTATATCTGTATATGGTAATAGGGCATGCAGATTGGATAACTCTTATTGGGTGGGTGTCTACGCCCCTCCCTCTACATCACACGTGATAGACGTCACTACTAGTACAACGTCTTATTGGTTCTACTATCTATAGGACTCCAGATAACTTGCTCCATTGTGATTGGGCAGGTTACACCCCTAGACATAAATCCCCATTTTAATTAGCAGCATGCAGGATGGACACCCATGTGCCTGGTGTCCCAAGTTTCACCCTGCCTCCCTTCCATCAATCAGTATCTTAGGGCTATGTGTCAATTAGTTGGCTGGGTATGGCCTCGAAACTATAGCCTCTTATCGGGAAAAGTTATGGCATCCTCGGGTCCTGGATGACATGAGGCGGTGGTACCTCTTTGCGCCTGGCTGGTCACGTGTCTGTTCACCATGAATCTGCTTCATTTTCCAGCTTTTATTGTTTTTAATTCTACTTCGGCCCCACCACCTGCCTGGGCCTCCCTTATCTTGACCTTCAAGGGACAGGCTTGGATGCTCTGAAGTTTAATTCCTGTGAGCCGATGCTCTCCTCCCTTTCTCTGGTTGACCTTGATTTCCCCGGCATGAGCCGCTCTTTGTTGAGTTTCGATTCCGATCCTTCTCTTGATTCTGGCTGGGTTCTGAAACTTGGCCTGTCAGGCCCCTGGCAGCCTGGGTACATTTCTGCTTTTACAAAATGGAGTTGCACTTGTATAATGTGCGATATTGAAGTAGATATATGGTTGGCGCTTGCCGCTCTAATCTTCTACTAAGCATTGCAAGCAGTATCGTTTTCTTTAGCCTCTTGCGTTACAAGCCTATTTACAAACATTTAACTGGTTGGTTGCTTCCATCTTGTCTCGTAGCAACGTTTTCTAATGTTTTAACATTGTCTCTTCTCTGTGTCCATTACATTTATTTTCGTAGTCACTCGCACTGGCGTGCTTGTCTTCGATAGCCGCTTTTGTTCATTCACGAGTCTGTTCAGGCCCTTGTGTCATTTCCACTGGCTTTCATGGACCGTCTGTAGGTACTCTTTGTTTTGTATCAACGGCTGGTACGGCGGTCTAATAGGGTACAGTGCTGCCCAGGGTTGTCTGGTTATGGGCGCTTCAACAGGTATGGATCTTCTGATGTACACTGGGCAGAGTTCCAGTGCAGCTCTTTGTTTGTTCATTTGCTCCTCATACGTCACATACCTTGGCAAGTACGCTCCTGGTACCTCTAAATGAGGGGATGGGGTGCAGGCCATGTCTGGGACCTCCTCTATACTCCCGCCTCTGGTCGGTTCATCGACCACTTCTACAACCTCTTTTGCATTTATTTCTTTTGATTCTTCTGTGTCGTGTTCATCGTCTTCAGGGTTTGTACATGATGGTGTGAATGTGTGAGTCTTTGGAGTCCATATTTTTATCACTCTTTTCAAACTCCCTGCTGTTTTCACATGTTTGTCTTTGTTCCATGTCATTAGCTGACATTGTCCATTTGGACTGCAGTAGTTCCATTTTCCTTCATATCTTCTTCGTTTCTTAGGATATCTGAACTTTGTTCCTTCTGGTGCAAATTTGCCAGCCTTCACAAAGTTTCTTATTTCTTCCTCGGTCAGGTCTCTGGGCTTCCACCCTTGTTCGACATCAACCATTATTTTCATCCCTATAACTTTCTTCACAGTTTTTTGGCACTGTGCAATGATTATCTTGATAACACAGACTCCTAGCAGTACCATTGCTAGTAGGGCTCCCAGAAACTAGAATATATCTGCCATCCATTGTGGGACCCACGAGAATAGGTCTCCAAACCAGCTGTCATCGTCCACTTCATCACTTTCATCGATCATCTGTTTTTTCAGGTTTGTCAACATACTTATGGCCTCTGTTAGGGTTCCGTTTTCTTCATCGTGTGATGGTACAATTGTGCAACATGATTCTCCGATTTTTGCACAAACACCTCCATCCATTGCTGTGATCATGTCAAGCACATATCTGTTTTGGAGGGTAATCAGTCTGAATGCTCTCAGCTCTTCTTTGATCGTGTAAATCCTTTTATAGTGGTATTGAAGGTCTGCAAAAACTTCCATCTGGTTATCTGCAACCATTTAGCATTCACTCCAATTTGGATGTGTGGCAAGAGCATTGTGGTGAACACTGTTGAGGTGAGGCTGAACAGCCTGTGTTCGTATGGGATTGCATGGAATGCCTCTTCTGATTTGGTAGAAAAGAAATTTTTTCTCTTCATCCTGGATACCAGTTGCACAGATCTCCTTCTTCTTAGATGAGCATCTGTTTTCGGGAAACTGTCCAACTTCAGGTCATTCTTAGGGATCACTAGTGCGGGAACGTGGACGTTCACTAGTGTGTAAATGCCCCCCAGTTTTTCGGCAGCCTTATATATGCCTTGGATCCACACGCCCAGTAATAAATGCAGTTCCTTGTGTCATTCCTGGGGCTTCAAAGATTCGTCCGCAGTTTACATTCTCTCCCAGCTTCCTCGTGCCATTATTTCGGAAGCATAGTTTTGGGCTTCCCAGTGGTACTATCTGCAGGGGGTCCTCCTATGATGTGCCTTAATGAGGTAGATATATGGTTGGCATTTGCCGCTCTAATCTTCTACTAAGCATTGCAAGCAGTATCGTTTTCTTTAGCCTCTTGCATTCCAAGCATATTTACACACGTTTAACTGGTCGGTTGCTTCATCTTGTCTCGAAGCAACGTTTCCTCACATTTTAACATTGTCTCTTCTCTGTGTCCATTACATTTATTTTCGTAGTTACTCGCACTGGCGTGCTTATCTTGATAGCCGCTTTTGTTCATTCACGAGTCTGTTCAAGCCCTTGTGTCGTTTCCACTGGCCTTCCATTAGGGCTCTTTGGGTCTCTTCATGGACCGTCTGTAGGTACTCTTCATTTCGTATCAGCGGCTGGTACGGCTGTCTGATAGGGTACCGTGCTGCCCAGGGTTGTATGGTTATGGGCGCTTCAACAGGTATGGATCTTCTGATGTACACTGGGCAGAGTCCCAGAGAAGAAGATTGGCAAAAGACCGAAATGCGTAGTTTAAAGGTAGGACACAACTCAGAGGATAATGGCAGGTATTATTTAGTCAAGATACCTATCAAGATATTTGGATGGATCCAACTTATTTCAAAGAACATTTGTAAAAAGGACCGTGATCACTACACAGATATAATGCAATATTGATGTTGTGAATAACACGAGAACGTTATATGAATTGAATTTATTTTTATGACACTGATTTACACTGGAACTACAAAGAAAAATACATATGCCTTTTTGCTTGTAAAAATTAAATTTGTGAATTAAAATCACATTCAAGCATCATGAATCAGGACCACATTCTTTCAGCACTTTTCAGGCACTGGTAGCACAGCGCCTATCGGGAGCACCTGGGAACTATTTACTATATACTCAATCAATCAAAACCTTAAATCACTAATAGGAAGAGAGTGCACCTCCAACACCCAATGCTCACTGTATCAGCGAGGGTGGCTCAGCTCGTAAAGGGGAATTTCTCAATAGCAGCTGATCCAGGTAAGTGACCTTTCCTTTGTTAAAACAGAACTCATTGTCATAACAGTTATGATAGGTATGCAAGGAGAGAGCTTGGGAGAAGGAGTGTTAGCTGAGAGGAGTGCAGATGGCTATGGCTATGTCTTTCAGGAGGCACAGTGTGTGGATTCTGGGAGACTCTTCAATTCACTCATTGAACCTACATGCTGAGAATCATGGCATTCTTGGAGATATTGGGTTCCCAGAAGTGGCATCCAGCTTGTAGCTCAACCTGGGCAAGATTGCATTCGTTGTGTGAGAGTATGGCATACTTTAAAAGTCCAGATATTGTGATTGTCCATTGTGGAGGGGACAGTTTGGGGTTTGTGACACCACTGACTCTGCAAGTTGAGTTGAAGGATTTTTTTAAATGCCATATTCAACTGTTTCCTGCTGCTAAGATTATTTTTTGGGAAATAAATCAAAGACGCACATGGAGATGTCCAACAAACTTTTTTAGTCTTCAAATTGAACAGTCAAGACAGATTGTCAATAAAGGTGTATCTGCTTTTTTGTATGCTTCTGGATTGGTATCTTTTGAGAATGCTAACATCAATTCTTAGGGTGTGAATTATTTTGCTCTGGATGGAATTTATTTTTCAAATATTGGAAATGCAATTTTCCTTTATAATGTAAGGAATGCCTTGAAGAGGTTCCTGTAAGGAAAAAAAACAAGATAAAAGCAAAATAAAATAATATAAAAGGTGTTTGTTTTAAAGTCCCTTAAAAAAAAGAAAAAGTTTTTTTCAGAGCCACCACTAAAGAGTAAATAACTTACCTTGCGTTTAATTTCTCTCCCCACCCACTTCAATTGGACGATCTGTCCACGGACACCGCAGCCATCGTAGACGAATTAGTTCTGGCCTGATCAAAGAGCAAACCTTGCCCCTATCATGTTGTATTTCTTCTCATGAGGAGGTTTTGAGTTTTGACTTAATCAAAGCCACTCATTTCCCTATTATACTTGGATTACCACAGTTACGTCTCCACAATCCGTACATAAACTGGGCTGCAAGTACACTCTTTCTTGGGTCTGAGGATTGTGTAGCACATTGTCTTTCCCACAATTCTGTAGGGATCCACATTTCCCCTGCAAGTCCCATTCCAGAATCCGTCACAGTGGTCAGTCATATACGTGGCATTCTGGAGTGTTTCTCTCAGTTCGCTTTGGTATTCTCCTCACCTCAGTTCTCCACTCTCCATCCTTATCGACGGGATGATTGTCATATCGAATTGATTCCCAATCAGCCCATACCATTTGGGCAGATGTACATGCTCTGTCAAAAAGAAAAGTCAGTACTGAATGAATATCTGCAAACAAATGTACAGAATGGTTTGATATCAGAATCCACGTGCCCCGTGGTAGCCTCATTATTATTTATCCTGAAAAAGAACACTGATAAGTTATGTCCTTGTATAGATTATAGAGGGTTCAATAAAATCACTTTGGCCGATAAATATCATATGCTTTTAATCACAGACATCTTAGAAGCCGTGACAGGAGCAACCATCTACTCCAAATTGGACCTCCGAGAAGCCTACCATTTCATCCGGGTAGCTCCTGGGAATCAATGGAAGACTGCCCTTCGAATGCCCTTGGGCATTATAAATACCACGTAATGCCTTCTGGGCTTTCCAACGTGCCTGCCATATTTCAACACTTCATGGATCACTTGTTTGCAGATGTATTACTACACTTTGTAGTTATATACCTGGACGATATCCTCATCTTTTCGCCCAACAAGACCGACCATATATGTCATGTCTAATTGGTATTGGATCGTCTACAGGCTAATCAATTGTATTGTAAAGCAGAGAAGCGAGAATTCCATCAATCCTGTGTTACTTGCCTGGGCTTTGTTTTATCTGATCAAGGGATATCACTGGATACTCGAAAGGTTTCGGCGGTAGTGGAATGGCCGCCTCCATCCAACATTAAAGAAATTCGAAGATTCATTGGTTTTGCTAACTTTAATCTAAAGTTTATCCCGTGCTTCTCTGAGATCATACTGCCAGTAACCCGGCTGCTAAAGAAGGGTAACTCGTTCAAATGGTATTCACAAGTGCAAGTTTCCTTTGATGAATTGAAGAGACTTTCTACTTCTGCACCCATATTAATAACACCAGATCAAAGCAAAAAATTAATCCTGGAAACTGATACCTCACATTACGCACTCAGCGCAGCATTACTCCAGGAAGGAATGGCGGGAACAGAGTCTCCTGTGGCTTATCTTTCAAAGACCTTCAGCCCCTCTGAGGTAAACTACTCTGTATTGGAGAAGGAACTCTTGGCAATTAAAAGGTCTTTTGAGGAATGGAGGCATCTCCTGTTGGGGTCTTCTCATCCCATTGAGATCAGAACTGATCATCAGAATTTAAAGGTTCTTCAGTATGCCCAAACTATAATAGTCGCCAGGCCCGTGGGGCTCATTGTTTCTCCCCATACAATATATTATTCACCTTTTTGCCAGCATGACAGAATCTTCGAGCCAATGCTCTTTCCCGCAATGACCACCCAGCAGCTAGATTTGGGACTGAGAAAATATTCCCCAAGACCACGTTCATCTCTGTGATCACCGAATTTCTACAAAAGATCAAATAATCCTCAATGGAACTGATCAAGAGGCATTTTGGTGGCCTTCCCTACAGGCAGATGTTAAAGACTGCATCTCTGCATGTTCTAAGTGTCTGCCATCTAAAACGTCACGCCAATTTCCTCTTGGGCTGCTCACAGGGATGCCCTTTCCCGACAAACCATGGAAAGTGATATCCACTGACTTTATTGTGGATCTGCCTCCTTCTGACAATCACACCACCATAATCGTGACTATCGACTATTTTACAAAAATGGTGCATTTCACCTCCCTACCTTGGGTTCCCACTGCGGTTCATATGTCTCAAATTTTTGTAGCTGAGATATTTACACGTCATGGTCTACCAGATACTATTGATTCTGTTAGGGCCCCACAATACACTTCAAATTTCTGGCAAAAACTATGTTCCCTTCTCAATATCCAACGGGCTTTAAGCTCAGGGTTTCATCCTCAAACCAATGGGCAGACCGAGCGCCTAAACCATAGATTGGATGGATATTTACATTGTTTTTTTCTGTCTAGCGCCCTCTTTTTTTTTCACTGACATATCTAAGCCAGGTGCCTTTCTTCACTGTCACTCAGGAATTAAAAAAGTAAAAAGTGCTATATTTGTAGTCCTAAACCTTCTCATACAATACTTTCCTTAGGGTACATTTACATTATATCATACATATACATAGGCGAGGAAGGAATCCTGAAACACAAGAATCTTTTCTGTGCATAAAGTTATTTAGGTCGGTAATAAACACTTTCTGGTAATACTGCAGGTTGTTTTGCCTACTTTATGTTCCTTGTATATGCTTCCATTTGTATGCATTGTGGTCTCTTTGTTTTTTGTGTGTAATAGTAGAATTATGCATTAAGGGAAGCATTCATAGATGCTTATGTTTCACAGTATGCAATAATCTGTAATTGAAGCATATATCAATTTTGTAGCTAACATGGGAAGATTTAGAATATTGCACCTCTGTAGCCATGCTGCATACAATGGCTAAGTTTCTTCATGAGGTCGTTCATGTACTGAAAGAACTCAGTATTTCAATGGAATTTTTTAGCAATCCATTGTCTAATGAACTATTTGGCATAAGATAGTTCTGCAATCATCTCTAACACTTTGCTGCCAATATTATAATGACAATCCCTTGTGGAGGCTCTGCATGAAAATTAAATGCACATGTGATGTCATCAGTGATGTCATCAATGACATTTGTGATGTCATCTTTGATGTGCTGGGTGTTAGTCTTAGCAATGCACGTAGGTGGTGCGAGTTATGGTTGCTTAGCTTACCATAATTAGGGAACGTCAAGTGTTTTTCGGTTTTACTGTGAAGTGTAACGTCCCTTTAACAAAGTTTTTTTAACTGAATATACATATATGTATATGGCAAGGAAGAAAATCAAAGGGGCTAAACATGTGATGGTGTCAGTGATGTCATCAATGACGTTTGGGATGGCTACTTTCATGTCCTGTGTGTTACTGTTAGCAGTGCAGAGAGGTGATGGCAGGTATGGTTGCTTAGCCTACCATAACTGGTGAATTTCAGGGGTTTTTCGGTTTTACTTTGAACCATAATGGCGCGTTTGAAAAGTTTTTTCAGTGAACTACACAGGTTTTTGGTAGGGCAACATAACCATAATGTCCCCTTAACAAAGTTTTTTTTGTAGTGAATTTTACGGGTTTTTAGTAGGGCAACTTAACCCCATAACGTCCCTTTAACTAAGTTTTTTTGTTACTGAATTTCACAGGTTTTTGGAAGGAGAACTTAATCATAACATTGCGTTAACAAAGTTTATTGCTGAATATACATTATCATGTGATATTGGGAGATTTGTAGTATAATGTACTGACTTTATATACATGTAACATAGAACATACAGAACCCGCTCGCTATTGATATTTGTAAGGCACGGACTGAACGCCTGTTTGCGGATGGGCGCGGACGAGGTCAACAGTAACCAAATAGTCAGGGGGTATCTGAAATTGTACTATTGTTTTACACAAAAAATGTTCAACTTTGAAAAAGGACACGCTATGATAAGTACTAATAAATTAATATGGAAACCTAAACGTGTGAAATGAAAACCATGCATTTAATAATCATGTAGAATGAAATGGATTATACCATAACCAAAAAAAAGGTATGCCTCCAATGTAAGTAGGTCACAGAAACTCTGCAGCCCGGACCGACTGTGGACGCACGCAGTACCAGGAAGGCAAATTACAAGGAAATAGTAAGTGAACTTAATTTTTCTTATATGTGTGTGTACTTTTTTGGAATGAGGGGTTAGACAAATAATTTCTTTCTCTTGTTTTGACACTGTGCAGTACTTTGGAGTGGCTGGAGGAGAATTTTCTGCATGGAGAAATGTCAGAAGATAGCGATAATAATGGTATACACTGCTCTGCATAAGCAAAGTAATGGTTAGTATTTTATGGGCACTTAACATATATATATTTATTTTTAAAAGACCAGGAAAAAAAAGAAGAAAGGCCAACAAACGACACAGAGGAAGACAGGCTGAAAAGAAAAGAACTGAAAATGGATGAAATAAATGAACATTTTAACAGTTTAAGACAGTTTGTGGAGGAGTTTGTGAGAGGAAAAATACATTATCACTGTCCCACCTGTACCTGCCCCCCCTTCTCCATTCCCTACTGAACCATCCCCAAACCTTCAAGGAGAAAATAGACGTTTTGATGAAACATCCATCCCTTCTTCCCCTCACAAATCATCCCCTCATAACCAGCCCGTGTTGAATCCTAATTCCCCTACATTCTTGTCAGTATCTGCTTCCCCCTGTATTTCTGTTGATTGAAGTGTGTGTGTGTTTTTGGATAGTTTTTGTATATTAGTTGTAGGTGAAGAGTTTGAGGAAATACATTTTTTTAAAAAGACTGAAAATGTTCACAAACTGCGCACCTGTTTGAGCTATCCGTAAGCAATAGAACATGGATGTTCTTACGGCAATACACCTACCCGTACCAATGCCAACCAAGATGGGTCTGATCTTAGAATACAACCATCTGTGGAAGTTGTGCGTAAGGAAACAGAATGGGGCATCCTAAGGGCATTATACCTCTCTGTACCACTCACAAACGAGATAAAACATGTTCTTAGAACACACCAAGTGTCCGGGATGTCTGTAAATAAGCAAAATGGGAGTGTCTTAAGGACCCTATACCTGTCCGTATCGTCCGCAGCCAAGATGGAACCGTCCGTAGAGCAGGCGCGGTGGCCGGCATGTTCGTAGTTAAACAAAATGGAGGTGTCCTAAGGACACTGGACTTGTCTGTACAGTCAGGAGATCATGTATGCACATGCGCAGTACACCCATAAGTACAGTGAACATCGCGCCTGTCCCTAACTGGCCATCTCACTTATGTTGCAGTTTTAATTAGTTTCAGGACCTGAACATGCGCACATTTGTTAGCCTGCATTTGCTGTCCAGCGGGCACCCATTTCCCTCGCGGATTTGTTCAGGACGTCATCATATAACCGCACCCACGCTGAGCGTGAGGACTAATTTGCGCAGTTTGTGTGCTTCTGCAACATTATAAAAGAACTTAAACACACAAGGGAAATCATTTCACAGTATAAAATCTTCATTTCCCATTTCCCATACAATAGCTGTACCTGTGGACGTATTGTTTTACATTTTTGGAACGCTTTTCAGTGATCAAGATGGTCATGAGCCGCACCCTTCCACCCCTATAAATGGCCATACCCCCGAGCACATCTTCAATGTGTTTCTGGCTATAGCAGATTGAGGTGTGCTGCCTTTACTGCTGTAGTGACCAATAGGACACTAATGGTTATGGTATTACCCAAATTGTTTGTTTACAATTGTTCGAATGAACAATTGTTCGAATTTAAAGGGTCACAATTGACCTTTTCACAATTGACCGTATATATATATATATAAATATATATATATATATATATATATATATATATATAATTATATATATATATATATATATATATATATATATATGTTTGGTAATATATATTTATTTATATATACAGGGGTTTTGGGGGGTTTGGCGTTAGGTGGGGGGTTGTGGGGGGTTTCCCCCCACATATATGTTACAATTGACCTTCACAATTCGGTCAATTGTGAAAAGGTCAATTGTAATTCGAACAGTTGTAAAACAAACAATTCGTATACAATCATGGTTATGGCATCCATGGCTACTGTTGCTTCATTAGCCTCAGCACCACCACCAAATTGTCTACCGCCACCAGCTCCCCAAGGGCCTGCAGCGGGATATACGGGTGAGGATGTAGAGATCGAGGAAGAAGAGGAAGAAGAGAATGAGGTGGAGGAACTCCACACTACAAGCACTCGCCGGGAGTCGTGGGTCTGGCAGTTGTTTTCCGTTTGTGGGAATGTACCAAAAGCATGTACGAACCTGGTCAGGTGTAACTAGTGCCAGTTGGTGCTGAGTCGCGGAAGACCTGGTGTGTACAGCTTTGGTACGACAACCATGAAGCGACACCTAACTTCGTTCCACAGTGCGGACATTCGCAAGGTGATGCCATGTGAAGAACGTAGTAGATTGAGATCCTCCACAACATCCTCTGTGTCCGATCCTCTCACCACAAGAGAAACTCCTGTGGGGGAGCGCATCCCTCCAGCTGCCTCACAAGCCATTTGCAATGCTGTTGACCCTTACCTTTCAAAGGTGACAATAGAGTGTATGTATTGTGACGCAGTACTCTGCAGGGGGGAGAGTTTTCGAAGTGCTTTTGAGACTACGGTCACGGAGCACCAGAAGAACTGCCTCCTACCTAAGTAAAGCTCACCCTATATCTTTATCCACCTGCCCCTTCTTATCCGCGTGGTTGGTATCCCTTCCTTACCGTCCTTTGCCCTCCTCTCCTACTGTATCTTGCCCAAAAGCAGTAAAGTGGAAAACTACAAAAAATGTTAAAAATGCCTCTTTTCAGAGCCGCCTTTCTCGGTTTAACAATAGAACTATCAAGTGAGCGTTGTAGGCCTCTGTGCATTTTTGAAAAAGTCAGCGGACAGTTGTAGGACACACAAAAATGGAGGGTGCAAGCGGAGCAAAACCAATGGACTTTTAGCTGGGAGTAAGTGGTGGCTCTGAAAAGAGCCTTTGGGTGGTGTTTTGTGTGCGTCAAAAACTTTAGATTTGAAAAAACGGATTGTCAAATAGGTTACAGTGAATACAAAAAAGGTCGCAATGCGGTTTGCACATTGCGAAGAAAAATCGGATTGCCAGCATATGTGAGATGGACTCCATCTCTGCAAAAAATGAAAGAGCTGCGAAACAAAATGTTTTCATTGTGGAATGAGGACATGCCAACATCTCTTAAAAAGGCACAAACAGCCTTATTCACATTGTGCTTCGCTTTCTCTATGTGTGGACCAAATGCAGAAGAACGTAGCCATATTTGTCTTTGTGCAATACGGGAAAAAATTATTTGGCAATTTGGAAACATGTCCATGACCTTCGCAAGTCCTTCCTTCATTGCAAATTGCAAAGAAATTCCAGAGACATGCCCTAACTGTTTCCTCCACAATGAATGATAATTATATCAGGATGACGCTCTGTTTGTAAAGTAGCACAGAGAGGTACCAAGTCCAGCCACCTCATTCCACGCACGCCATGCCAGTGCACTTCCACATGAGGAAATCCAAGATCTGCAGATAGACCACAACTTTCTGCATGCACCTTCAACCAATGTATCCAGGAGTCTCCCAAAATCCAGATAATCTGTTTTCGAGCACACACAGCCATGGCTGTCTGGTCTCCTGTCAGGGAGAAGACAGTCTCACTAAATCTCTCCGTTCAGAACACACCCACTGAACTTTACTGAGCAATCCCTAGCTCCGCTTATTCTCATCTGCATGCGTCTCCACCCCAGAATCCCCCTTGTTAACATGCCATGCGCTGCCTGCAAACCAACGCCATGTCCGCGGACACGTACAGGATCAGAGCGTGACGACTGGACATTTAAGTATTATTCCCCTTTTCCCCTTTTAGGTGGGCTCTGAAAAGATCTGTTTTGTTTTGGTTTTGGGCAGATGCCTTACAGACACCTGTTATTTTGTGTTTTTTTATATATTTTTGTTCTTAATTTACTCCTGCAACCATTACAGAATCTTCTTTAAAGCAAGCCTTACATTCCAAAAGAACATGGCATTTCCCAAAGAAGATAACGCAACACCATCTGCTTCAAAATAATCTGCATTACTGGGAACAATGTTATCGTGGCTGCAGAAAAACATACCAGCTTGTAACATGAAAGCATGAATGCCCCGATTGCTGTTGCACCTCCCAACACTTTGATCAGAACAGAAAACAGAACTGTTGTCCCATTTTCTTTTAGGGATTAAAACAGAAAAAAATATTTTCGCAGTTGGAAAGATGTTCATGACAGCTTGAACCAACTGTTCCAGATCTTCCAACAAAGTATGTGAAGTCACGTAGCCCAAATGGCAAGCACCGTAGTGCAAAAGTACCACATGAGGAGTGATCATCGTACGCATGTCTCTGCAAACTGCCTCAACATTGCGATCACTCTCAGCGCTCCACACCACCTCCACTCCTCTCACATCGAAATGGTGTGCCACATGCCTACTCTCGGCATATTGCTGTAAACCATGGACAAAAATATCTCCAAGCATCAAAACCCTGACCCTCTCCACCTCTGCCACCTTCAGTATACTCACCGTCTTTTGAGACAAAAGAACAATGTGACCATCTGATTGGCTGATGCCTACAGTCCCCTTTCCATGCTGGATTTGCTGTAGAAACCCGTATGTGACACGCCCTAGCCACGGACAAGCGTTGTCTATGTGCGGGACGTAACGCTTAGGAAGTCCTTCTACCTTTTCTACATCAGTCACGAATCCATTCCCTCATTGAACAGAACTAAGCAGTCACACAACCATCCACCAATCACAATCAACATAGCTAAATCTAACTCCGTCATCAAAATTTTGCACTTCAAATGTATTATCGATGACTCTGAAGGGAAGTCGCATATCATTGCAAAGCATCAACTTCAAAAACTACTGTGCAAGTGTCGCGGATTTCTACGTACAACTCCATGCATGCGCACATGCATGAGTATAAAGTACAGGTATGCATATTTTAGTCAAAGAACATGTGCAACGCGTATGATTTTATTTAAACAAATTAATGTCAAAAAATCTGCATAGGCAATACATACCAAAGCTCCCCCTTTAAGTGCAAGATATCCGATTTTTCATTGACAAACCACACTACTTCTTACTGGCTCCCGCATCACCTATAGATATGTCACAACCATCCCTTTTGAGTGTGAAACTCTATTGTCCATTAGATAATGTCTGAATTTCGTAACATTTACTGCCTACATTAATGCTACTTGCAATGCGATCATATGAGAAAAATAAACGGTCCTGGTTGCTGTGGTGACATCTCCCTCTGAGGGTCTCCCGATTTTTTGGAAGCGTACTTATAATATGAAAGTACAGGAATTTTTCCCATCTACTATAATGAACTTTCGCTTGCAAACCTCTCTCCTATAGATAATACAGCTTTAAAAAAACAAGGCATTTTCATAGCCTAATAATTGTACTAATTTCTGAAACACGTGCAACTAACATACTGCAAATAACATACAGAAGTAGCACATGGTGAAGTGAAATGCACACATGCACTGTGTTGAAATATGAAAGCAGAATACTCCCATGCAAGATGCAAAAGTAACGTGTATAGTAACATCACTGCTTTAAGCACACAAAGTTACACATTTTCTTTTTTACAACAGCAGTGAAAACTACTCTCCTGAAAATCAACAACATCTTCACTGCAAACAACTTATCCGAAGAAACCTGGTCATTCTGCAAAGAAAAGTAAACACAGTACTACCTTTATATTCTAACTATTACGCAAATAGACTGTGTGGGTTGTTTATTTAATTTGCGCACCAAAGCAAACATTGATTTCTGAACCATTCTACCCACAAATCCCCATTTATTAAATAAAGAATAATAGGCAGAATGGCTTACAAATACTTGTGTGTTTGGAATGCAAATAACATACAAAATCCTTATTATGTTAGTAATAGAAAACAAATAACGGTTTCAATTTTATGCCATTACTTTTACTGTTAATGCTTCTCCTCACCACTAGCCCACTTTGTACTCTCATCTGAAGCACATTGTAGTATTATACAAACAGAAAAATAGCCGTCCCAAATCATTGTAAGAGGCCAATGCACATTGACACACCACCACAAAGAGTTTCCCCATCAAACGCATGCACGCATGCACACAGAACACATACATTGTACAATAGACCAAACCATACCTTTATTTTTTTCAACAGACCCCAAAGAATGCCTACCAAAAAGCAAGTCCTTGGAAAGGAACGCAGAAGTAGAGCAAATAAAAATAAAAGTGTCCAACCTAAGCATCCGTCTGTAGCAGAGTTTGTAGAGAACGTTGGAACAAAACAGCTAATACAGTCGTTTAGGAAAACAAAGGAAGCTTCAACGACTGAAACTTTACCTCCTCCATCAAAATGTCGTATGAAACACAAAACTCCTCACAAAAAATCGCTACCAGTACTGCTAATAATGCTCCTATTAATCCTGATATAGTAACAAGAACCCATAGTAAAAAAAAGTATTTTAGCAAAAATATTTCGCCACAGAGTCCTTCAGAATCTAATAAGAAGAGGACCAAAATCATCCTCAACCCTTAAAACCTACCGTAGAAAATTAATCCTACAAGCTCTTGTGGACAGTGCAATCCTTCACAAAAGGAAGTTGTTTATATTAGTGTTAAATGGGATGAAACCACTAACAAAACTAAGTACCAAGCTACAAAAGAAACATCAATAAACGGAATGTGAACAAAAATAACTTCTTACATATTTGTGGAGGTGAATGGAGTCACACGACAACCACAGAACCATATTTTAATGAAGACGCATACAAACAAAATCAAACAAACACAATTGCCATCCATAGCAGTGGACGAGGGTATGAAAAAATCAATAATATCATCATGGAACAAGAAAAACTGCTTAGAAAAGTATCCCCTGAAAACTCAGAATTACCTCTCGATTCGACTGAAGCAGACCGTCCAGTATACAAATGGCCGTGCACATCAATGTGTGCCATTCCTAACAAATCTTGCAAATCTTTACGTCAGTTCCTCAATCAGTATGCAAAAGGTAAAGACAAAATTAAAATGAAAGTGCTGCAAAATATGGATATCTGTCCAGTGCGCAAATACACAGGACTACAAGGACATTCATTAGCCTGCATTTCTGCACCTATTTGCAAAAGCACCTTACATGATATCAAAAGGATATCAATACATCATTCAAATGTAAGAAATCTAGTGTATAAAATATACTATGCTAACAGTCCAGCTTCCGAATTAGCCAATTTCAATAACACTCTTCTGCATGGTACACCTAAATACCTACAAGAAGAAATTGATCGTATCCAGAGAAAATATTTTGGAAGTGAAAGCCACTTACAAAATGCAATAGTTTTAGAACAGAGTAGCAACAATTCTGCACATAGCAACCTTCTATTACACACATACAAAAAAGAAATACTAAAATTTAAAAGTGCATCAGCTGAAGTACCAAACCATGTGTGTGTGTGTTGCCGCAGAACGTTTTACAAAAGGAACACAAAAAATGTAGACATAGCATACAAAATAGAAGACAATGAAGATTCCAAATGGTTTAAATTAGCTCTCTACCTTTTAGAAGAAAACAAATATGAAATAAGTAAATCCCTAATATGTTGCAGTTACTGCACTACAAAACTAGACAACAACCAAACTCCTGCACGTGCTATCACAACTAATTTGGAATTGTTCCCACTACCAAAAACCCTGCAACAACTCAATTTGTATGAGAGCATCATAATTCAAACAGTTCACCCATTTCAAGTAATTATACGCCTTCGCCCAAAAACAGCAAAATTACCTCCTGCTGAATTGGTGAAAGGCATTCGTGGCAAAGTAGTGTATTTGCCATTAGATCTAACCGAAAATGTACACACTCTAGGAGTGCCACTTTCAATAGAGCATTCTTTAATTGTCTTGATAAATGGTGTACCAACAAAAGACAAAAAAATTTGGCAACAACTGGTGTATTTACATAAAGTTAGACAAGCCTTGCAATATCTGAAAGACAATAACGAGTACTACAAGGAAATAAATATTGAAGAAAGCTCAAAGGAACAACTGAAATAATTCAAGAGCCATCAGAAACTGGACAATTTGAACTTCTGGATCCTGCTGCAGTATGCACTCTTTTGGACCAGTACACAATTCATCCATTGCATTCCAATGAAAGCATAGATGATGCACTAGAAACTTACCAAATGCGACAAACCAAAGGTTCACCAATGAGTATATGGGAAAAAAGTATAGAAGCACGTGCTTTTCCACTGCTATTTCCTACTGCCAAAGGTGGAAGATACGATGATAGACCCACTCAGATTACGGCATCAGAATACCGCTCATTACGAATGTATTTGCAAGATCCCAGATTTAGACAAAATGTGGAGTACATATTCCACCTACTCTTTGAAAGTGAACTAGCATGCTATGTTACGGAGTTGCACACATTTTGAAATCTGGAACCCACTTTCAAAATATGTCAGCTACGCTATTAATACAAAAGTACATGAAAAAGATGAGGTTTTACAATCAAGTATAGCAAATTTGTTTGCAAACATGCGTGGTACAAAAGAATACTGGTTCCAACGTCACGGAGACGTATGTTGTATGATCAGAAACCTTGGACAACCGACTTGGTTTGTGACACTAAGTTGTGCAGAATATGCATGGGAAGATTTACATGAGTTCCTACGCATAGCAAAAAACAACAAAAATAACATAGATATATTAACACCTGGAGAACTTTGCTCTCTAGATCCAGTTAATGTGTCAAGATATTTCCATCATCGTTTCATTGCTATGCTACACTTTATTTGCAATAAAACTATTTCTCCCCTCAGAGAAGTGCAACACTTCTTTTGGAGAAAAGAATTTCAATCGAGAGGAGCACCACATATTCACATGCTTTTATGGATCAAAGATTCACCTAAATTTGGTCACGGCAGTGATGCCACTGTTTTGTAGTTCATCCAAAAATATGTCACTTGTGAAATCCCGTCACAACGGACACATAGTGACCTGCATGGGCAGATTTTACAATTTCAAAGACACAAATGTGGCAAATATTCTCGCCGCAAATACAAAAACAAAGGTAAATACTACACCAAATGCCGCTTTGGTTTCCCTAGACCAGTTACAGAAACAGGTGAAGTGAACAACTTCATGTCTTCAGTTCGACATAGTGTTGAAGGTAAATCACTTAAGAACACATATTACATAAAAAGAACAAAAGAATCAAAATGCAATCATTGCCCTCTTGTGGAATGCAAACATAGATGTGCAGTACATTGCAGACAATTCTACTGCTGTTGCACAATATGTTACAGCCTACTTAACAAAAGCAGAAAAAACAGAGCCTCAAGACCTCTGGGATGACCTAGCATCAGACAAAACACTATCGCAGAAATTGTACAGCCTAGGCATAAAAATGCTCTCTCCTAGAGAATGTGGTGCCTATGAAGCAGCAGATTGTTTAACCAGTACTGCTTTGTATGGAAAATCAGACAACATAGTATGGCTAAGTCTTGGTCCTGCTAAATCTAGAAAAAGGGTTCTGAAATCATATGAGGACATAGAAACAATTGCCAGAAATGATCCCAACAGCCAAGAAATTTTAAAAAACAATTTAATGGACACTTGCTATCCGAAAAGGAGTGCACTTTGGAAAGCATGTGTCTATACCACATAGCTCAAAACATTGCATACAAAAATAGTATAAAACCAGATGAAAGCAAAGGTAGATATGGAGTGACCAATTGTGAAGGCAGATTAGTGAAACTTACCAAACAAAGCTTAATTAATCATGTTAAATTGTCATTAAAAACTCCTCAACAAAAACAACTATATTACATGTCTCTGCTACAAGTTTTCAAACCGTGGAGAAAAGAGGAAGAGATACTAGATAACTATGACTGCTATGAAGATGCTTTCAAAGCAAATGAAAGCGCTATCACTGATGTGAACTTTACGCAGTACAAAACAATGTTACACAAGGAGCAGCAACACAAAGAAGAACTTCAGGCCCAACTAGATAAGGATTCTTCCGACAGTAGTCAACCTTCTGTAACAGGAAGCCAAGAACCACTAGGACAGCCACTAATAGCAAATGAGGCAGAATTAGCTATGACAGCAGTGGATAACACCATGTGTCACTATCAAGAAGATATAGAAGACTTAACTGTACAACAAGCAAAACTTAACAAAGATCAGCGCACAATTTTTGAACACTTAACAAAACAAATTGTACATGGTGTGTGTGACAGCATGACAGAAGCGCCAGGCACGGAAAACCCAAAGGAGGGTTGGTGGGGACAAGAGACAGAAAATAAAACAGTGCTGGGTCATGAAAACGAAACACACACACAGGCCCTGATATTCACGGCTGTGGCCGTACAAGTACAGACTTCATAAAAGCACCGGCTCAGGCAGCCACAGGAAAAGACATGACTCATGTAAATAGTTTACACATCAAAGGCAACACATTCCCTCTGAAGTCAACGCCGGCTCAGGCAGCCGAGGGAAAAACTTGTTTCCAGTTTAAGGTTGGCAAGTTCCTTTCAAAGTCAAACCGCAGTTATAAGGACCGGAACAGAAAACCATACGAGCGTGTGAATAAACAAAAAGAGAGCGCCACAGAAAACTGTAGAAAACAGCATTACTGTATCACAGAACTTACCGTGTACTTTTACAATGAAAACCAGCGTTCTCCATGAGGCACCAGAGCGGGCTCCATTATGGCGACCAGGATCCTCCAGGGAAGGGGGCGGGGCTCGGAGGGGCTTTTCAAACTTTCGGGCGGGGAAGCATCCTGATTGGGTGGAATTGTCCAAGCCCCTATATAAGGGAGGAGAAAAGGAAAAACTGAGGGATTTGTTTCCTTTCTGTTGCAGAGGCCAGCAGAGAGGGAGGAAGCGGCCGAGAGGTTCCTGTGGGCATACGAAGACTGAACTACGGTTTTCCCCTTATGCTTTTACCAAGCCTGCTGATAACGAACTTTGGACTCTAAACAGGGGTTCTTACCCAACTTAATTTCTTTTGTTACAATTTTGAAGTCAATAAAGACAAATTTTCGTTAACTTAACTCCTGCTCATAGTGATCCATTACATCAGTGGTGGCAGCGGTGGGATCGAGAACGCTATGGAGGCCATAAACAAAGCACTTACAGATGGTCAGCAACAACTGCAACAGGCAATGCAGGTGCAGTCGCATCAAGCGCAAATGGACCGACAGGCGTTACAGCAGGCTCTACAGATACAGGCAGCCACGCAAGATGCATCAAGCACATCACAGAGACTATGACAGCTACAAGGGGTAATTCCATAGCCCCAACTAATGTACTACAAAAATATCAGCAAGTTGAAGATCCAGGGTACTTTTTTTACCAACTTCGAGAGAGTGGCAAGAAATTCGCAGTGGCCGGTGGAGAAATGGGGCCACTTCATTGCTCCAATATTGACTGGTCCATTACAAAGAGCATATCAGGCGGCAAATCCAACAGGAGATGTTACTTACGCGGAGATCAAGAAAACCATATTAGAACGAATGGGGGTCGACGACGAGGCCTACAGAGTGTCATGCATGCTGGACGCTACGCTCGTAGGACAGCGAGACCGTTCTACTCCAAATGGAGGCTATTCGATACGTTACCGGGAAAACGACGTTTACACTTTTCACGTCGCTAACTTCACGTGACTTTTGCTTCGTCACGTGAGCTACGGTATTACGTATTTAAGCAGCGTAGAAACTTCACTCGCTGCTTCTGATCGTCTCTATTGGCGTTGTGTAGCTGAACCTCTGATCTACATCCTGGCATAATCCTACAGCTACTTTTGGGCCTTCGATAGCGTGTGTTCCGCCACACGCTGATTCCTGGAACTATCCCTTCGCGTGATAATGCACACGCGTTCTCTGTCTTCAATTGCGGCTGGCCAAGGCTGCGTGAATCCGGCCCGCGTGTAAAATCCACACGCGCTCTTTGTCTTCACACGCGGCTGGCCAAGGCTGCGTGAATCCTGCCCGCGTGTAGAATCCACACGCGCTCTTCGTCTTCAAGTGCGGCTGGCCAAGGCTGCGCGAATCCTGCCCGCGTGTAAATCCACATGCGCACGTTGTCTTCACACGCGGCTGGCCCAGGCTGCGCGAATCCTGCCCGCGTGTAAAATCCACACGCGCTCTTCGTCTTCAAGTGCGGCTGGCCAAGGCTGCGCGAATCCTGCCCGCGTGTAAATCCACACGCGTACGTTGTCTTCACACGCGGCTGGCCAAGGCTGCGTGAATCCTGCCCGCGTGTAGAATCCACACGCGCTCTTCGTCTTCAAGTGCGGCTGGCCAAGGCTGCGCGAATCCTGCCCGCGTGTAGAATCCACACGCGCTCTTCGTCTTCAAGTGCGGCTGGCCAAGGCTGCGCGAATCCTGCCCGCGTGTAAATCCACACGCGCACGTTGTCTTCACACGCGGCTGGCCCAGGCTGCGCGAATCCTGCCCGCGTGTAAATCCACACGCTCACGTTGTCTTCAAACGCTATTTTCTTCTAACTCCTGCATCTGTGGAATTAACAGAAGGATTGATCCCTAAAGTGGGGAGGAAGCCTTTCAAGGATCATTGGAAGTGACTTTGAACTGAACTTTGGACGCTATCCTGTGGTGAATTCAACCCGTATCTAGCGTGAGCCTCTTTCCGTTCGGGATAAGTCTCCCTTACTAATTTCCCTTCCCTGTCGTTTTGTTCTTCATTTCAAATCCATCAAGAGACTTCTGGATTGTTCTACCCAGAGATACAGGTCAGTGTGATTTTTCCTGTCATTATCTAATTCATCATACTCAGATTGGAGCAGTTATTCATGATACTTTAATTTGTCCTAGGCTGGATTACTATACCTTACCCACGCCCTTTCCAGTGATCCATCGCTCTGCCTGTTTTATCAGCCAGAGGGTTGTATCATTTGGAAGGTCTTTGTTGACTTCACGACTATCAAGTCGGGTGAACAGGGATCCGGAAGACCCTACCTCCTGTATCCTTTTGAGTATTGTATCCTTTTCAGTTGATACTTTGGTACATTTCTGACAGAATCAGAAGCCATGGAGGGTACGGATCCTTTAACTGTTTTGACACAGTTGATCAACGATTTGAGAAACGAAATGGTTACTGCACAGGACATGTTACGGCACCGTATGGACGTTATGCAAGACGCCCTACATGGTAGTCCTCAGGGAGCACAGGCGCCAATGGCTACTGCATCTGGGACTACGGCACCCCCACAGGAAACTATTAATGTGGTTATGCCCACTCAGTTTCCCTTGGCCCCTCCGGAAAGGTTCACGGGTGATCCCAAAACCTACAGAACCTTTGTAAATCAGTGCCGACTCCATTTTCTTTGCCGTCCTACATCTTTTCCTGATCTAACCACAAAAGCAGCCTTCGTGCTTTCCCATTTAGGGGGCACAGCCGCTGCTTGGGCTAACCCTTTGTTGGAAACTAATAGCCCTTTGTTGTACGATTGTGACGATCTCTTGACTGCTATGAGTAAAGTCTTTGACATGCGTTACTCTACTCAAGCCACAGATCTAGAGTTGCTTAACCTACAACAGGGCAGCCAACCCCTTATGTCTTACGTTGCCCGGTTCAATCAACTGACGGCAGAAACCCAATGGCCTGACAGCAAGAAAACGGCTGTTTTTTACAAGGGTCTTTCTGAAGAACTGAAAGACGCCTTATCTACTGTTCCTGTGGTTCCTACGGGTTTCCCAGAGCTGCTCGATTTGGTTCTACAAATCGACGCCCGAAGGAATGCTCGAAAGGGAGAGAAAAAGCCCTTCATGCCAGTCTCGGGGCGGTCAGAGACACCAGCAGTCGTCTCTAACGACCCTGAACCCATGCAAATAGGCGCCGTGAGAGGCCGATTGTCCAATGCAGAACGGGAGAACCGAAGAAAAAACCACTTATGTATGTACTGTGGTTCTTCCGAGCATTTATTGGCAACATGTCCTAAAAAACCCGTCAAGCGTGCGGGAAACGCCAAAACTCGACATTAGCAGGAGTCCCTATGTCGAGTGTTTCATCGGACTCCAGTACCATTCCTAAACATGCACCTGTAATAGTTCAGGTGACGTTACATTGTGATGAGCGAGAAGTGGCTTCCAAGGCCATGGTTGATTCTGGAGCCACCAGCAATTATATAGACATCACCTATGCCAAGAACCATTCCTTGCCCCTGGTAAACAAAATAAGACCTGAAACGGTGAACACCGTGGACGGATCTGTTTTAGTTTCTGGTATGGTAACCCAGGAGACGGTACCGGTTCAGATGACGTTATCTAATAACCATTCAGAAGAAATCATCTTCGATGTTATTGCTGCTCCGCAGTACGAGATCATACTTGGTCTTGCATGGTTAACCCTTCACAATCCTGCTGTTGACTGGGTTTCGGGATCGCTCCAATATCCTTCGACTCATTGCAATGAACATTGCTTTACCAGTCAGGAGGTGTCAAATAAACAACACATATTGGCCTCTATGGTGGAGGATTCTACTATCAGCGTTGTACATCGATGCGACAATATAATACCATGCGAATACGCTGATTATGCTGATGTCTTTGATAAAGGCCAGGCAGAACGATTACCTCCTCATCGACAGTACGACTGTCCTATCGAATTGATTCCTGGTGCCAAAATTCCTACAGGCCGTGTTTATTCTTTAACACCTAAAGAAGATGTCGTGTTAAAAGAATACATTGACAAAGCGCTAGCAACGGGCTTTATACGGCCCTCACAATCTCCTGCTGCATCTCCTCTATTCTTTGTTCCTAAGAAAGAGGGAGACCTCAGACCATGCATTGATTACAGGGCACTTAATGATATCACCATCAAAAACCAATACCCCTTACCACTAATAAACGTTCTGTTGGATCAGTTAGGCACTTCCAGTTACTTCACCAAATTGGACTTGCGAGGTGCATACAATTTGGTTCGCATTCGTGAAGGCGACGAATGGAAGACCGCTTTTAAGACACGGTATGGTCTTTACGAATATCTGGTGATGCCTTTTGGTCTGTGCAATGCTCCCGCCACATTTCAATTCTTCATGAATGACATATTCAGAGACATAATGGACCGATTTGTGGTTGTCTATCTGGACGACATTTTGATCTACTCATCATCTTTATCGGAACACGTCAGACATGTTTCTACAGTCCTACAAAGACTTAGGGAGAACCATCTTTATGTGAAAGCCGAAAAATGTGTCTTTCATTCACAGGAAGTGGAATTCCTGGGTTACGACATTACCAATCTAGGTGCTCGAATGAGTCGTTCCAAGGTAAAGGCCGTCTTGAACTGGCCAATTCCACATAACGTCAAGTCACTACAGTCTTTCTTGGGCTTTGCGAATTTCTATCGCAGATTTATCCATTCCTTTTCCAAAACGGTAGCTCCTTTGACGGCTTTAACTAGTTCCAAAGTACCTTTCTGTTGGAACCAACATGCCCAAGCAGCATTCGAAAAGCTGAAGGAAGCATTTACCACTGCACCCGTGCTTCAACATCCGGATCCTGATCGCCAGTTTGTCGTTGAAGCGGATGCATCCAGTGTCGCTATTGGCGCAGTGCTCTCACAGGTTTGCACGGAAACCAAGGAGGAACACCCAGTGGCTTTCTTCTCTCGCAAACTCACCTCATATGAACGGAACTACACCGTTACTGAGCGGGAACTACTGGCTATCAAAGATGCCTTCCGAGAATGGCGTCATCATCTTCTTGGGGCCAAACAACAGGTGTTGGTGTACTCTGACCATAGAAATCTCCAAGCATTCAAATCCATGAAATGCCTTACGGCCCGTCAGGCCAGATGGCATGTCTTTTTTGCCCAATACGATTTCCAGGTCACCTATCGTCCTGCCCGAGAACATGTTAAGTCGGACGCTTTGTCCCGTATGAGTAAAGAGGCGCAGGAAGAAAAACAAGTACAGACCCAGCTGTTGGCAGATCATGTGATTTGTAGTTGTTCGGTTCAACCATCCTTAAAAACCGAAATACAAGAGTGGGTAAAAAATAATCCACAAGTAGTCCAGGATATGAATCTGGACGTGCAGAACGGTTTACCATTCACACAAGGAGTGCTTTATCTACCAACTCCTTCAATGCGGAATAAAGCCCTCAAATGGAATCATGATTCCTTGATTGCAGCCCATCCTGGACGGAAGAAAACACTGGACCTGCTCAAAAGGTGGTGCTGGTGGCCATCCATGGCAAAAGACGTTATAAACTACGTATCTTCTTGTTCTGTATGTATCCAATGTAAAAATACACCTGGTAAACCAGTGGGCTTACTCCAATCCCTGCCTGTCCCTACCAAACCATGGGACATGATATCTATGGACTTTGTGGTGGAACTCCCCCCAAATCAGGGATATGATACCCTATGGGTCGTAGTGGATTATTTCACTAAATTGGCCCTATTTATTCCTTGTATTGGTTTACCAACTGCTACTGTTCTGGCTGAACTGTTCATCCAACATATATTTCGTTTCTTTGGTCTACCGTCAGTAATCATTACTGACAGGGGCTCGCAGTTTGCGTCACGCTTTTGGAGAGCTTTAACATCTGCATTGCTAATTGATGATAGAATGTCCAGCGCTTATCATCCTCAAACCGACGGACAGACTGAAAGGGTCAATTGTACTATGGAACAATATCTGCGGTGTCTGTGTTTGCAATACCAATCGGATTGGCTCACGGTACTGCCGGCGGCTGAATTTGCCTATAACAACTCTTATCATAGTGCCATAGGCACTTCACCGTTCTATGCTCTCTATGGACAACACCCCCGATCAATACCTCTGGATTCCGGTCTATCCCTGGACACGCCTGCCGCAGGCCGTACTCTTCGTGATCTGAAGAGATTACAAAGAAAGGTGAAGCAGCAATTGGAGCAGGCTAAACGACGTGACAAGTTCTATGCCGATGCTCATAGGGTATCCGCACCTGTCTATAAGGCTGGGATGAAAGTCTGGCTATCCACTAAGAACTTAAGGATTCCAGGCAAAAAGAAATTGTTGCCTAGATACATCGGTCCGTATGAAGTGCTCCATGTTCTTAATCCTGCTGCTGTACGTCTGGCTTTGCCACAACGATGGCGGGTGCATCCTGTATTCCACGTCTCGCTCATTAAGCCGTTCTCTGACACTACTAGACTGCCTGTACGGCCTGTTGCTATTTCTGTGCGGGGGTCTGATGAATACGAGGTACAGGACATACTGGATATGAAACTCCGTTCTGGTAGACCATATTATCTGGTGGACTGGAAGGGCTATGGTCCCGAAGATAGGTCCTGGGAACCTCTTTCCAACATACATGCTCCTGCTTTATTAAAGCGCTTTCACACAAGAAGGGGAGAGGTTGTCCCTTTGGGGGATGGCACTGTCATGCATGCTGGACGCTACGCTCGTAGGACAGCGAGACCGTTCTACTCCAAATGGAGGCTATTCGATACGTTACCGGGAAAACAACGTTTACACTTTTCACGTCGCTAACTTCACGTGACTTTTGCTTCGTCACGTGAGCTACGGTATTACGTATTTAAGCAGCGTAGAAACTTCACTCGCTGCTTCTGATCGTCTCTATTGGCGTTGTGTAGCTGAACCTCTGATCTACATCCTGGCATAATCCTACAGCTACTTTTGGGCCTTCGATAGCGTGTGTTCCGCCACACGCTGATTCCTGGAACTATCCCTTCGCGTGATAATGCACACGCGTTCTCTGTCTTCAATTGCGGCTGGCCAAGGCTGCGTGAATCCGGCCCGCGTGTAAAATCCACACGCGCTCTTTGTCTTCACACGCGGCTGGCCAAGGCTGCGTGAATCCTGCTCGCGTGTAAAATCCACACGCGCTCTTTTGTCTTCAAGTGCGGCTGGCCACGGCTGCGTGAATCCTGCCCGCGTGTAGAATCCACACGCGCTCTTCGTCTTCAAGTGCGGCTGGCCAAGGCTGCGCGAATCCTGCCCGCGTGTAAATCCACACGCGCACGTTGTCTTCACACGCGGCTGGCCCAGGCTGCGCGAATCCTGCCCGCGTGTAAAATCCACACGCGCTCTTCGTCTTCAAGTGCGGCTGGCCAAGGCTGCGCGAATCCTGCCCGCGTGTAAATCCACACGCGTACGTTGTCTTCACACGCGGCTGGCCAAGGCTGCGTGAATCCTGCCCGCGTGTAGAATCCACACGCGCTCTTCGTCTTCAAGTGCGGCTGGCCAAGGCTGCGCGAATCCTGCCCGCGTGTAGAATCCACACGCGCTCTTCGTCTTCAAGTGCGGCTGGCCAAGGCTGCGCGAATCCTGCCCACGTGTAAATCCATACGCGCACGTTGTCTTCACACGCGGCTGGCCCAGGCTGCGCGAATCCTGCCCGCGTGTAAATCCACACGCTCACGTTGTCTTCAAACGCTATTTTCTTCTAACTCCTGCATCTGTGGAATTAACAGAAGGATTGATCCCTAAAGTGGGGAGGAAGCCTTTCAAGGATCATTGGAAGTGACTTTGAACTGAACTTTGGACGCTATCCTGTGGTGAATTCAACCCGTATCTAGCGTGAGCCTCGTTCCGTTCGGGATAAGTCTCCCTTACTAATTTCCCTTCCCTGTCGTTTTGTTCTTCATTTCAAATCCATCAAGAGACTTCTGGATTGTTCTACCCAGAGATACAGGTCAGTGTGATTTTTCCTGTCATTATCTAATTCATCATACTCAGATTGGAGCAGTTATTCATGATACTTTAATTTGTCCTAGGCTGGATTACTATACCTTACCCACGCCCTTTCCAGTGATCCATCGCTCTGCCTGTTTTATCAGCCAGAGGGTTGTATCATTTGGAAGGTCTTTGTTGACTTCACGACTATCAAGTCGGGTGAACAGGGATCCGGAAGACCCTACCTCCTGTATCCTTTTGAGTATTGTATCCTTTTCAGTTGATACTTTGGTACATTTCTGACACAGAGCCAGACTAAGGGATACCCGCTGTTGGGGGGCGGTCCTGAGCCCCCCTGCTGCGTTCCGGTAAGCCCCAGCCCCGAAAGGAGACACTGACACAGCTTTTCAGTTCGGGCTTCCCGGTCGCTCTGCTCGCGGCCAGGAACGCCCCTTTATTTATACATTAGGCGGCGGCATGCTACGTCATGCCGCCGCGTAAGCCCGTCACTGCGGGCAACTCCACACTCCTCCTTTTTCGGGAGGAACCACAAAACAATCCTTTTAATGATCATTATGTTTCGACACACAACTATGCTATAAAACTCCACTGCACACCCAACGCCCCTTTATTGTCAACCACCCGGATCCCTGCTTCACAATTTACACGCTAAGTGTCCAAGAACATACTCGTTGAGGTAAGCAGGTTTCCCTCGCCCAGCCCTCTGGGGGTACCTCCTGCCTACCTCCGGGCCGAGGTGTCCCTCAGCTGCGGCTCCCCGGATTGCGGAGTCCGGGACCACGTCCCAGTAGTCTCCGACACCGGGGTCCTCTGGTGGGTCAGGTTCCGGCGGAGTGTCAGTCCGGGGATCACCCAGTTTCTTGAAAAAACTCACATTCCGGGTGACGGCAGACCGCCCATCCGAGGCCGTCACCATGGACCCCTTGACAGCCACCACATCCAAAGGCTCGGGTTCATAGGGGAGCGAGAGCTTCCCGTGGGGGTGTTGATTGCGGACCAGAACTTCGTCTCCCGGCTCCAGCCGTTGAGGCCGGAGACCCCGTCGTAGGTTTTCCTGGTCAATCCTCATTCTCCTCTCCGTCGCAATCCGCTGATCATCAATCACTCCCGGTTCCTTCTCCCCAACCTCAGGGAGCAGACCTCGGGGACATCTTTTGAACAGCGCTTCCGCGGGAGCCACTCCAGTTGACGCATGCGGGGTGGTTCGATACACCCGCAGGAATTGGTACAGGGCCCGTTGGAGGGGTTGACCCTGTCCCTGGGCGATCCGGAATGTCTTATTAAGAGTCCGCATGAGTCTCTCTGCGTCGCCATTGGCTAGGGCCACAGCGGGGACACCTTCCTGTGCTGCACCCCGCAGCTCTCCATTAGCTCGGAGAACCGCTCACTTTGAAAAGGAGCCCCATTGTCTGAGCACAGGGTGTGGGGAAACCCGTGGGCTGCAAAGATCTTCTTCACCGCCACCACCACATGCTCAAACGCCACAGATTCGACGAACTCCACCTCTGGATATCTAGAGTATTCGTCGACAATGGCCAGGAAGTGGGTGCCCACCGACGTCGATCCAAAATCCGCGTGGACGACCTCCCAGGGCCGGGTACCTCGAGGCATCACTTCTATTTCAGGCTCCCGTTGCAGAGGAGAGGCTGCCTGGCACCACACGCATGCCGCTACAAAGTCATCAACCTTCCTTTCTAGTTTGGGAAACCAGACCTTCAGCCGGAGTCGCGCCTTGGTCTTGGCCGCGCCTTGGTGTCCATGATGTGCCAGCGTGATTACCTCCCTCACTTTTGACAGGGGGACGACAATCCGGTCACCGCGGAGCAGAAGGCCCGACTCCGAAAACGACAACTCATCCTTGACCTTCCACAGCTGCTCAAGCGTTGTTTTGGCCTCATGTGTCCGCCCGGCCACTGCCTCAAGGACGGACTTCCAGGAGCCGTGTTGCATCGAGTGCCTTAATACTTGAAAGCACTCATCCTGGGCCGCCGCGGCCTCCATCTCCTCCAGCGGCATCGCGTTTGGTGTGGCCGCCTCCACCACCATCTGCACATGGCTATCAGCCTCCTCCTCACAGGCATCGTGCCCCTTTCCCCCGCGTACCCGCGGGTGGCGGGACAGGTAGTCTGCCGCATTATTGGCCCCAGGCCGGTACACCAGGGTGACAGAATATTCAAGGAGGGCAAGCATCCATCTCTCAATCCTTGCCGGCGGCTTTGACGAAGACCCCACCAGAATCGGGAGCAGCGGCTTGTGATCGGTTACCACCGTCACCGGACAACCCAGGACATAGAGTCGAAAATGTCTGCAGCCCCACAGCACTGCCAGGGCCTCCCGCTCGATCTGGGAGTACCTCTGCTCAGTCTCTGACAGTGCCTTTATAGCATATGCCACTGGTCGAACTCCCCCGTTGCTGTCCACCCGAGTCAGCACGGCCCCAGGCCAAAAGGACTGGCGTCAACAACGATCTCCGACTCCAGGGCTTGGTCGAAGAAAGCCATGGTGTCTTCCATTGTGAGGGCTGCTTTAATGTCCTCGAAAGCGGCCTGCTCAAGTGGGCCCCAGTGCCACGCTGACTCCTTCTTTGTCAGTGCCCGGAGTGGTTCCGACCTGGAGGCGAGGTTTTGGATGAAACGTCCACAGTAGGTCACCATCCCCAGAAAACTCCTCACATCTGACACTGACTCTGGGGTATGTGCCGACTTGATGTCCTGGACCTTTCTTGGATCAGGCGATACCCCTCCTTCCTTAAACACGAACCCAAAGAATTCGATGGAAGTACGCATGAACTCGCATTTTTCTTTATGCAGGGTAAGGCCCAGAGATTGGAGTCGTTCCAGTGTCTTACCCAGCCTCCTCATGTGAGCAACTTCCGTTTTAGCAAACACGAGGATGTCATCCCTGATGTTGAGGACGCCCTCGAGATCTGCCAGGGCTGCCCTGATGATATTCTGGAACACCTCCGCTGCAGATGGCACTCCAAAACTCAACCTTTTGTACCGGTACAACCCCCGGTGGGTGGTAAACGCCGTTATGTACCTGGACTCCGGGTGAAGAACGACCTGGTGGTAACCAGCTCGGAGGTCCAGTTTCGAGAAGAACCTCGCCCCCTGCACTTCCGCAATTATGTCGTCGATCGTGGGGGTGAGATGCCGCTCCCTCTTTATTGCCTTGTTGGGGAGCCTCATGTCGACACAGATGCGGACCGAATCAGGCTGCTTCGGCTTTCTGGCCACCACGATCGGAGACACCCAGGGGGTTGGGCCCTCCACCTTTTCGATAATGTCTAGGTTTATCAAACTGTCCAACTCCTTGTCCACTTGCTCTCTCAGATGAAACGGTACCCTGCGATGTTTCAGGGCGATCGGTTGGACCGACTCATCAATGTGAAGCCTAACCGGTTCGCCGGTCATCTTCCCGATCCCACTGAAGAGTGCTGCATACTTGTCCAGGAGATCATTGATGTCTTCCAAGTATACTGAATAGGTGAAGCTGACGATCCCCAAGGCCTCGGCGGCCGCACAGCTGAGCAGGGTGTTGTCACTCACCGGGGTAACATAGAAGCGAGCCTTAATCTGTGCGCCGTCATGCTCCACACGGGCTACAAAGGCACCATCCAGTGGTATCGGTTCCAGCCCTCCAAACGCAAAGATGCGAGCTTTCAGTGCGTCCAGACCCGGGAGGGGATCAAGCTTGTCATAATGTCCTCTGGCCATTACATTCACGGAGGCCCCCGTATCCACGAGCACCGGGACTGGGGAGTGGTTGACCTCCACCACACATCTGGGCTGTCTCCGGCTCTTCCTTTTCAGAACCTCCACACTAGAGATGAAGAAGATGTTCTCCTCATCCTCCTCCTCGGCACCCTCCACCTGGGGATCCACCTCTCCCTGGTCCACCTGGGCCACATTTGGCGGCGGGTTCTGGCGTGGAGTCCACGTCCTTGGCTGGCCTCTCGGCACCATCACGGGCAGGGCTGCACGGCATACCCTCGGAAAGTGGTCGGCCAATCCACATCTGCCACAGGTTTTTCCAACCGCCGGACACTCTGTCGGGTGAGGGAGGTCGTATCCACACTTCTGGCACAACTCCGCGGCTCTGCCTGCCCTGTCACGGGGTCCTTCGCCAGGACGTCTCATGCCTCTGCCGCCTCGCCACACAGCACACACCTCCTCCGACCGCACTGACTGGGACCCTGCCTCCATCTTGTTGGCCCGAGCCTCTGCCACCTCATGGCACCGGCCGAGCTCCAGTATGCGGGGCAGAGTGATGCCTGGCTCTCTGAGGACCTGCCTTCTGAGTTTGCCGGATGAGCATGCCTGGATAAGCATCGTGCGCATCATGTCTTCTGCGTCCGTCCATGCACATCCAAGGGAGAGGCGGCGCAAACGGCCATAAAAGGTGTCCAGTGTCTCATCGTCCTTCTGTTTGGCCGACAGCATGACAAATCTCTCATAGTCCACATTAGCAAGGGGGAGGAAATGTGCAAGGAGCGCCGCCTTAGCCGCATCATAGGAGGCATTAGCAGGTGTGAGGGATTCAAATATCTCCTGGACCACAGGTCCTGCGGAATACAGCATGGTGGCCACTCTGCTGTCATCATACGTCACCTGAGAGGCTCTGAAATACATGTCCAGGCGACTCACCCACCTTCTCCACCGGGGGCCCATGCTCGACGGTGGTCCTGATGCATCAAACTCGGGAATGGGCTGCAGAGCAGCGTGGGCCGTAGGAGCTCTCGCCTGAGCCATGATGGGGATTCCAGGTTGGGCCGCTGGCAGCACTGCGGGAGGTCCTGGCAGGGGCAACTGTGGAGCCGGTGGCAGCTGTTGCAATGTACTCACTGGAGGCTGCCCAAGCAGTTGAGGAGTTGGCGCAGCCCCTGCCCCGTCATCCAAGTCTCCAGAGTCACTCATAGGTCTGAGCGCACAGGCACCCCCACCAGTTACCCTGGCGGCTGCAACTCAGCCTCGCTTCACCACCCACAGTATGAATGCCTTCAACAGTATCATCCGATGTCAAGTACACACCTGGGACGGGCACCAGCTCCCAAGACCACTACCACAGCATACAGGTGTGAATGGCTCCCAATCCTAGCCTTCCCCGATGATGAAGAGGACGAAGAAGAAGCCACAGCGACTTGATGATGAAAGGGACGAAGAAGATTGCAGTCTCCATCCACTGGCATCCACCAATAACTTGGTAGTTCCAAAAATTAAGCCATAAGCATGGAGTAGGCTAAGCAGGTCCAGCGATATTAACCCTTCTCCTGGCTTTCACACGACGTAGTTACACCAAAACTACATAAAAATCCACAATCCAACCATGGGTGTGCAGATCAATCTGCCTGCAAGCAGAATTGCCAAAAATTAGGCCCGGATTCACTTCCCCTTTTCAACCGGAGCTCGGAGAACATCCGCGGCCTGTCACACAAAATGGCCGTCGGCCGCGTGTACGAGCCGCAGCCACAGCGTAACACGGAGCATCCAGGCGCTCCGTGTATGCAGAAAAAAAATTCGGAAGCCTGCACAGCCGGGCCCGGGCATCCGCACTAGCTCGTCGCCACTGTTGGGGGGCGGTCCTGAGCCCCCCGCTGCGTTCCCATAAGCCCCAGCCCCGAAAGGAGACACTGACACAGCCTTTCGGTTCGGGCTTCCCGGTCGCTCTGCTCGCGGCCAGGAACACCCCTTTATTTATACATTAGGCGGCGGCGTGCTACGTCACGCCGCCGCGTAAGCCCGTCACTGCGGGCAACGCCACACCCGACTAAGAACCAGTGAGACCCCCAGACAACTGTATTATCGAATACACGTTCTCTGTGACAAATGGTTAAAACCAGCCTCCGGATCAGTACAGGAAATAATGGAGAAAGTTAAACTCAAACAATTCATAGAGGCTTTACCCTGCGCGATGCAAAGATGGGTACGTCAACATCATAGGCCCACTCTAGCGGAGGCCATTGATATCGCAACAGCATTTCAGAAAGCAGGTACTACCCGAACACCGTCAGTAGACCCCATCAAATTGGTACCCAAAAGAACAGCCCTACCCGAGGTAAAGAGCAGTCAACCAGGCCAAGGAAATGGTTGGAACACGACGACCAGACAACCACAATGTTTTGACTGTGGTGAATGGGGCATATTGCCCGGTATTGCCCACGAAAACCAAAGCCAGAGCCAATGGAAATCGGATATGCCCAAAAACAAGAATACCGAAGAAGGAAGGATCCGTATCTGATGGAAGTACAACTAGATGGAAACCGAGACAAGCCCTGCTGGATTCAGGAAGTGAGCAGACCGCCATAATACCAGAAGTAAGTGGCTTGGCGGGGAAGGGTAGAGGAACTATTCCTATTACGTGTGTGCATGGGGACACCAAGGCATATCCCTCCCAGGAAGTAGATCTTGAGGTAAAGGGGGTTAGCACGAGGATGAAGATCGCCATAATGCCCCATTTACCGGCACAAGTGCTAGTAGGTAAAGACCTCCCTTTATTTGAGGAATGTCTACGTGATCAAGAGTGGCTACATACCGCGCCCTATGCTCAAATTGAAATCGAAGATGAGTCACAACCCAGACCTAAGAAGACAAAAATAGAAGTCAGAGAAAAACAAAAATTGTGGCATGAAAGTCGTAGATATGTACGAATAATAGATTGGCTACCAGAGTCAGGGACCATGTCCTTCCGGAGTCAACTGTTGTTAGACCCAACTTTAAAACATGCTCGAGATCAAGCAACATCAGATAACAAGGAAGGAATCTATCCGTGGTTCAAGTCAAAGAACGATCTGGTTTATCGAGTAACTTTGAATCAAAAGAAGGAAGAATTGGAACAGTTACTAGTACCGTTGGTATTTAGAGAGACAGTTCTACGAATAGCACTTGATGATGCTGTAGGAGGACACTTGGGGAAGGAGAAAACACAGGAGAAATTGCTAAAAAGGTTCTTTTGGCCCGGAATATACCGAGAAGTGGCCAAATATTGCGAAGAGTGTCCTATATGTCAAAAAACCAACCCACAAAAAACAAAAAAAGCTCCCTTACAACCCATGCCACTTATAAAGGAGCCTTTTTCTAGAATTGGGATAGATATGGTTGGACCATTAGAACCCGGTAGTCATGGATATTCCTACATCATGGTGATAGTAGACTACGCCACAAGATACCCGGAGGCATTTCCTATGAAGTGCATTAGCGCTACACAGGTATGCAACCAATTAGTTCCATTTGTTTCAAGAGTTGGCTTGCCCACAGAAATAGTAACGGACCAGGGATGCAACTTTATCTCAGGAGTGATGAAGAAGGTTTGCCAACAGCTAAATATCTGACAGATACGTACATCAATATACCACCCTCAAACCGATGGGTTGGTGGAGTGATATAATAAAACCCTCAAAATGATGCTCAGAGTCACGGCACCAACAGGAAAAAATTGGGACAGAGTCTTACCATGGGTATTAATGATACTGAGGGACACACCTCAATCGTCTACGGGATTTTCTCCCTTTGAGTTGTTATTTGGTCATAAACCCAAAACAGTCCTGGATATAGCCAAGAAAGAATGGGAAGAACAAGAGAAGGAAACTCACCTTACTGACAATGTTCTCGATATGAGAGAACATCTAAACAAACTAAGGGAGATGGCCAGAGAAAATCTGGGGAGAGCCCAAACATCCCAAGCACATTACTACAACAATAGTGCTAGAGCTAGGAAGTTCCAAGAGGGTGATATGGTGTTGGTTTTGTTGCCCACGTCATCCAATAAGATGTTGGCACAGTGGAGGGGACCTTACAAAATCATACGAGTTCTGGGTCCCATGAATTATTTGGTGGAGCAGCCAGACAGAAGAGAGAAACAGCAAAACTATCATGTAAACCTCTTGAAAGAATGGAAGGGGGCCGAGACCGCCAACATAAACATCCTAAAAATAACTAGAACAGACTCAGCCATGCAGGCAGTTTAATGGGGACCCCAAATAAGTCCAGACCAGAAGAAAGAACTAGAGGTCCAGCTACAACCATTAGAAAATGTTTTCTCGTTCTTTCCAGGAAAAACACATCTAGTAGAACATGTCATCAACATGGATCCCTCTCAAACTGTGAGAGTCAGACCTTATAGACTACCTGAAGCAAAGTTCAAAAGGAGGTAGAAGAGATGTTACAATTGGGAGTAATCGAACCCTCAGACAGTCACTGGTCATCACCCATCGTCTTGGTGCCTAAGCCGGATGGAAGTATCCGATTCTGCATGGATTATAGGAAATTGAATGCAATTTCAACCTATCAAGCTTATCCCATGCCCAGAATCGACAAACTAATAGACCGACTAAGCACAGCCCACTACATCAGTACCATTGACTTAACAAAAGGGTACTGGCAGATCCCACTACGAGAAGAGGACAAAATTAAAACCGCATTTTCTACACCTTCAGGACTGTACCAATTTACCGTATTACCTTTTGGGTTACACAGGGCCCCGGCTACCTTCCAAGCCTTGATGAACCAGGTCTTAGCTCCCCACAAAGAAATCAGTTCAGCATACCAGGATGATGTCATTGTATTTAGCAAAACATGGGAAGAACATCTTAGTCACCTAACAGCAGTGATCACCGCATTGGGAAAAGCAGGATTACATATCAATCCAAAGAAAACCATTTTGGCGGCCAAGGAAACTAAATACTTGGGGTACCTTGTTGGACAAGGGTTCATCAAACCACAAATCGAAAAAGTGAAGGCCATCATGAGACTACCCATGCCCTGTAACCGAAAGCAGATAAGGGCCTTCTTGGGTTTCGTGGGTTATTATCGAAGGTTTATCCCAGTGTTCTCCAGCATCTCCAGTCCTTTGACAGAGGCCCTGAAGTCTTCCTATAAAGAAGATGTATCACAGAATCCGTCCGCAAAAATGGCTTTCTGGAACTTAAAAAAACACATAGCCTCACTTCCGGTCTTGAGATGTCCTGATTTTGAAAGAGATTTTACATACAAACAGATGCATCAGGAACAGGTTTGGGGGCCGTTCTCTCACAAGGGACCGAAGATGATTTAATTCCGGTAGCATTTATTAATCGTAAACTGTTACCACACAAAATGGCCTATTCAACACTGGAAAAAGAATGTCTAGCTATAAAATGGGCAGTTGAAAGTTTACGCTATTATCCACTGGGAAGACACTTTACAGTGTTCACAGACCATGCCCCCTTGCAATGGCTAGCCGTACATAAGGACTCAAATCAAAGGGTTCTCTGATGGTTTCTGACACTCCAAGCTTACTGTATCAAAACGGTACACAAACCGGCTGCGTTCCAGGTTGTCCCTGATTATTTGTCACGGACTCTAGAGCAGCCCGATCGGCTTTATACCAGAGGGGGTGTATGTGACAACCTGACAGAAGCGCCAGACACTGAAAACCCAAAGGAGGGTTGGTGGGGACAAGAGACAGAAAATAAAACAGTGCTGGGTCATGAAAACGAAACACACACAGGCCCTGATATTCACGGCTGCGGCCGTACAAGTAGAGACTTCATAAAAGCACCGGCTCAGGCAGCCGCGGGAAAGGACATGACCCATGTTAATAGTTTACACATCAAAGGCAACACGTTCCCTCTGAAGTCAAAGCCGGCTCAGGCAGCCGAGGGAAAAACTTGTTTCCAGTTTAAGGTTGGCAAGTTCCTTTCAAAGTCAAACCGCAGTTATAATGACCGGAACAGAAAACCATACGAGCGTGTGGATAAACAAAAGAGCGCGCCACAGAAAACTGTAGAAAACAGCATTACTGTATCACAGAACTTACCGTGTACTTTTACAATGAAAACCAGCGTTCTTCACGAGGCACCAGTGCGGGCTCCATTATGGCGACCAGGATCCCCCAGGGAAGGGGGCGGGGCTTGGAGGGGCTTTTCAAACTTTCGGGCGGGGAAGCATCCTGATTGGGTGGAATAGTCCAAGCCCCTATATAAGGGAGGAGAAAAGGAAAAACTGAGGGATTTGTTTCCTTTCTGTTGCAGAGGCCAGCAGAGAGTGAGGAAGCCGAGAGGTTCCAGTGGGCATGCGAAGACTGAACTAAGGTTTTCCCCTTATGCTCTTACCAAGCCTGCTGATAACAAACTTTGGACTCTAAACAGGGGTTCTTAACCAACTTAATTTCTTTTGTTACGATTTTGAAGTCAATAAAGACAAATTTTAGTTAATTTAACTCCTGCTCATAGTGATTCATTACAGTGTGCAACACGAAAATAAAGAATGTACCTGCCAAAATTACAAGCCTATACTGCTGTACGTCAGTGGTGAAGCTGGGTCAGGAAAAACATTCTTAATCAAAATCATCAGCAAGTTCCTTCAACAATTGACAAATAACAAACTGTCAGATGTTGTAGCTGCCCCCACAGGTTTAGCTGCCTACAACATAGGCAGTGTCACTTTACACCGATTACTACTCCTTCCAGTAGAGCACCAAAACAAATTAGACTATTACAAACTTTCTGCAGAAGCTGCATTGGAACTACGCAGAGTATTAAAACAAATGAAAATGCTACTAATAGATGAAGTGAGCATGGTCTCCAGCCTAATGTTGGCCTTGATTCACCTCAGATTGCAAGCAGTACTTAAAACAAACTACGAAGAACTCTTTGCAGGAAAACACATCATCGTTTTTGGAGATCTTCTACAATTGACACCAGTGAAAGGTGAACCTATTTTTAAAACCTTAGGACACAAACTCTGCTGTAAAACTGTTGGCAGCATAGGAAATGTCAACCTTTGGCAACATTTCTAATACAGAGAATTAACAGAAAACATGCAGCAAACTGCAGATCTCACTTATGCCAACATCTTAAAAAGTATTAGAGTTGGTGTACTATCGCAAGAAGCACAGGCAATATTGAAAAACCGGCACAGTCATGCACTTTATGGCGACAATGCATGTGCTACTGATGTTATGAAACAATTAGCGCACACAAATGTCAATTGTATGGCCTTAATGCCAACTCTTGCAAGCTGTTTCAAATTCAACGAAACAATGTTAAATAAAGAAATGCAACCAATAATAGAAATTAGCGCCACAGACAAACTAGACGTACATGGTATGACACTACCTATGTGTGAGCAAGCCACAACAAGACTAAATAGCTTAGAAAATTCAATCTCCAACACATCTGGGTTGGAAAAAATAATAAAATTATCCTTAAATTGTACAGTAATGCTTACAATTAACCTTGACATGGAGCAAGGGCTAGTTAATGGGGCACTGGGTACAGTTGTTGGCTTTCAATCATACACACGTGACAACAACATTCAGTTTGTCAATATTCGCTTCGACAAACTTTCAGAAGTGAAAAGGATAGGGCGCTCAACTGCTCGATTCCTTCTCTTCAAAGACATGTATGTACGTAGAGAACAATTTTCTCTATCTCTTGCATATGCAGTCACCATTGATAAATCCCAAAGTGTTAGCCCACACAAAGCATTGATAGATATAGGAAACACAGTCTTTACAGAAGGCATGAGCTATGTAGCACTATCACGCTTACGTACACTTGACGGTCTATTTCTAATGAACTTTGATGCAAGTAAAGTGAATGCTGATATTCCTTGCATTTTAGAATACAATAGACTGCGTTCACTGTACACCCCACATCTGAAACAAAATCCTGTTCCAGAAAAAGTAAAACGTGGTAAAAGAAAACTAAATCAAACAGAAATGCAACAGAATCTGACAGCAAATCCTTCAAAGAAAACAAAAGAAGCTAAAGCTTCATCAATTACCACAAGCAAAGAAGAACCTATTAGGGAAAGTAAACAAGGTACTTCTTCAAAGAAGGAACAGAAAGGCCAAAAAATGCACTCAGATACAGATCTAGCTGGTCCATTCAAATTTTCAAATGAAACTGGTGTAAATTGCTATGCAAATATAGCAATGAATATTCTAGTTCAATTGCCATCAATTGTTAACAATATTTACTTACACAGTACAGACCAATTGTGTTTGCAAATGTTAGTCCTGCATAGAAATGCAACAAACAACCCTGACAACACGTACAGTGTTCACGAAATAAGACAAGAATTAGACTACTGTGCTGGAATGGTGAGATTCACTATAAACACACAAGAAGATCCACAAGAATTTCTAATGTACTTACTACAAGTACTGGAAAACGAAAGCATACCTATAAATGAAATCTTCTAGATTTCATACATGTGGAAACATACATGCACTCTCTCTAGCAATGTGATACAGGAACAAATCCCAATGAGTGATTTGTGTACGTATCCATACCCAATTGTGAATCCATTCCATTTCAGCAACTTGTACAGAATGCAAACCATGGCAGATTATGTACTATGTGCAATTCAGACAATCGCTCCACCTTACTGATACAAACACATAGTAACTACATAATACTTATGCTTCTACGTTATAATGCAGATGGTACCAAAAACAACTGCAAGCTGACTGGATTCACACACGGTAAGTGTCACTTGTAAAGAAAACCTTTACAACAATACGTATAATCTACCATGCAGGAGCTACAACCAATACAGTTCACTACAGTGCATACATTAAAAAGAAATGTGGATGGTTGGAATGTAATGATAGCACCATTACTCTAAAGCAGAGATTTCCAGCTAATCTTACAAATGTGTATTTAATCTTCTTAAAGCCAAAATGTAATAACTAATGTGTACTTCAAAATTACCAAAAAAATTAAGAGAAAGACTACAAACAGTTAGAATACGCCAACAGGTATCTAACTGCCCAAGAGTGTATAACAACGACACAGTTAAATGAATATCACAGATCTGTAACCACAAATGCACAGTTAGAATACGCCAACAGGTATCTAACTGTTGTTAAAAATCAGCAGCAAGGCAACAAACATAACATTAATCAGAAAGAAGAGGGAAACACTCAAAGAAAACAAAGAAATAGTGCGTAGCATAGCAAATAAAGTTTTTTTAATACCACAAGGATTTTTTCCCCCAGACCCAAGGATTTCAAAAACGAACACAGAAATTGAGCAAAATGCACAGTGCACTGGTTTGTAAACTAAATATGAGAGTAAAAAAAGCTAAACTGTCTATAATACAATGTAATAAGTCTTCATAAAATGCAAACACTAACATGCTTTTTTCTTTTATCACAGGAATTAAAAATGGATAGTTCCGCCAAGTACTAAAGTCATGTAAGACATATATGGATTCTGAACAAAGTAAACAGTAAGTATATTACAGTCATCTCATACATATGCAAATCTACATGTGTAATCTATGGCACTAATATGCTGCAGCGGCTGTAGCCTGGCCCTAGCATCTTCGTTTTATAACCTACCACCTACACCCTACGGCCAAGCAACCAAGACTATAGGTCCTACTCGCAACCATCGCTGCATATCAACACCATGGTGCTTGTAATTTGACTACTTATAAGTTTACTCTTGGGTGCATGGTCTGCAGCCATGCACGCAAGACGCTAGGACGTGCACACAACTACCGCACCACATCACACCCATGTTCACTTATAACCTCACTGCTTATAACTTCAGTCTTGGGCGCATGGACTTTGGCCATGCACCCAAGACTGTAAACACTCCCCACAAAGACCTAATCGATAATCAATACTACAGGTGTATCCATGGGTGTGACATGCTGCGGTGGTTGTGGCCATGGCCTAGCGTCTTGGAAGTATGGCTGTCGGCCTATGGCCATGCATCCAAGACACTAAGCCCTGGCCACAACCAGCCCAGCATATTACACCCATGGTCGCTTATACATCATTGACACACCCATACAATGAAACATTGTAACTGGACCATGTACTCAATTCGTACTCAGGACTCCAGCGCCTGGCCACACCTACCAGATACATAATCAAATTTATGGCTGTGATGTATGAATGTGATGTCCTGCAGTGCTTGTAGGCAGGGTCTAGACTCTTTGGTGTGTGGCCTACAGCCTTCAGACATGCACCCAAAAGGCTACGTCCTGCCCACAACTAATGTACTATGTAAAATCCATGTTAGCTTATGAATTTAGAGCTTATAAGTTAGTTCTTGGGTTCATGGCCTCCGGCCATGCACCGAAGACTGCAGGTCCTCCACACAACCACCTCAGTGATGAGCCATAGTACGGGTGTATCTTTAGGTGTGGTATGCTTCAGTGCTTCTGGTCAGAGGCTGGACTCCTAGCTGTATGTCCATAGATATTAGAAGTTATGGGTGTGCAGTCGCTTAGACCTCCAGTGCTTATAACTTTGTTCTTGGGTGCATGGCCCGCAGCCATGCACCCAAAACTGTACACACTCCCCACAAATAGCTAATTGATAATCAAAACTACAGGTGTATCCATGGGTGTGACATGCTGCGGTGGTTGTGGCTAGGGCCTACAGTCTTGGAAGTATGACGTCGGCCTATGGCCGACGGCCATGCATTCAAGACTCTAGGCCTTGGCCACAACCACTCCAGCATGTCGCACCCATGGCGGCGTAGGAATGAATGGCATACCCATAGGAAAAAGTAATGTAAATACGGCATGTACTCAATTTCAATGTTCGCTAACAGCATGCATGTCCTTAGAACAGTTTCAAGTTCCCTGTGCATAGCACGGACTGAAATAATACCCGTATTAGAAACCTCATTTTCTGTACGTATAAACATCACGAACAAGACGGCCATAGAAAATACATCATGAACACCTTCCGCCACAAAAAATGCAGTTTTTCATCCATGTCTTACTGTTTGAACCTCCCCAAGCACTTTGACACAGCAAACTAGTTTGTGAAATTGCTTGATGCCGCTGGTACCCACTCCGCTGTCGGTGGATCCAAGATGTCGGGCGCATCCAAACAATCTGACGCGGAACACGTCTCGCTGCAGTCAATCAACAGAGATGTTGCGTATCCGCGGTCGACTCTAGCCAATCGGTGTCTTGTCCGTGGAGCGAACAGGGAAGTGTGACCGCGGAGCGGACATAGATATCACTAATTTTTTTAGACCAACTTTTTGGTCATTTTAAAGAAAAGTACTACACGGAAGGTCACCAAATTTACAAAGCATGCTTTCGGGACCAAGCCACTGCCCCTACCCTGCCCCTACCTCAATTTCGTGAAAATCCGTACAGCGGTTTGGCCTCTAGCCGTGTGCAAACTTTTTCCCCCATTCAGTCTATGGGAAAAACAGAAGTTTTGGGGCCCCCTATAACTGTGTCATCCGACTCAGATGCTGAAGATTCTATATTTTCATCTTTCGCACTCTCATCTGTGGGTGTCGGGGTGTTTCTGGCAGAGGTTAGTCTTAATTGCTCAAATCTGCGAGCAAATGTATAAACACTCCCTCTCTCATAATCTTCCTTATCACGCAGGAATTTACGTTGTTTGCGTTGTTTTATTTCATGCTCATAACTCACAAGGTTTTTCTCCATATTGATTCTCAGTTTCTTCCCCTCCTCACTTTCAGGCATCTCCGTCAGCCTTTTCTCAACCTCTTCAATCCTCTCCAGAATTTTCTTTCTATCGGCTCCCGCATACTTTACTAAAAGCTGCAAAAACGTATTCGAAAATGTGTTTGTGGCTTCACACCATTCATTGAGCATTTCAGGGTCTTGTTCCTCGAAAGACGGGATACTTAATATTCTAAGACCTCGTGAATTCTTCCCACTTCTATGTAATTTCTTAGGGAGTGCTGCTCCCACCATTTGCTCACTTCTTTTTTGTGAAGTTTTTCAATTTCTTTTAGGAGCCCAATCTCACTGTTACTTTCTGCTGTTTTGCTGGTGCTTGGAGCCGTTTTATTCTGTTTGAGAGTTTCATTGAAAAGAGATGCAGCTGTGCCATTCTCGTTGCTTCTTTGTTGGCCCGGGAGCTCGCCATGGTTGTGCAATATTAAGGATTATTAGTTCCTGGTTTGCTCGCCCTGTGTTGGGGTGTTCACTCTCCAATAAAATTTAATTAGTGGTAAAATTTCAGTGAGCGGGGATGTTATAGCGCATTCAAAAATATGTTATGCACGTCGCGGGTGACAAAAGATTGCATGCTTCATTATTTCAGCAGTACTGCAAAAGCTGTGAAAGACGGAAAGCGGCCACGGCCGACACACTCACCCGGCTTCGGCTCCTCAGTTGTAATAAGGCACCTGTTTCCACTCCGCCGTGCCACGTGTCACCGCGGCTCTGCTTCCCGGCAGCTCCCCGGCAATTAGCAAAAAAGTACAAAGCAATCTGAGCCGCAGCGGAACTATTCGTTTCTCCAACATGGAATACTACGTGCTATGCTATCCCAGCTTCCACCGGTGCACTCTCTACGTTGTCATGCCACAACGTTCGAATATGTATGTTGAGACTGTTTTTCTTACAGTCTAGGTGAGAGGCACTCCCCCACTCTTTGAAGAATCACCAGGAAACCAGTATTCTGTGAAGAAATGGTCCCAAAACTTCTGAAAGTGAAAATGATGAGCCAACTGTACGCCTGAATTTTTTAGACGAGATGAGACTTTTGCGCCAACATGGCAAAAAACTAAAACAGCCAAGAGGAGGAAACAAAAGTCGGGGAAAGAGCAGAGGCGGCCGGGCAAAACGAGGAGGGGGCAGAGAGGCAACCAATGCCACGAACAATACCAAATACAGATTGCTGCACTCTGGAAAGTAGACGATACTATGAAAAATGGGGGCCAGAAAATTATCAATCGATCAGACCATACCCTAACCACCCATCAAGAAAGAGTTTTAAATCTTGGTTTGAATTTCTGCCCGGCTGCATCTTTCAATTACGTCCAAACCCGCATTGACCTCAATCACTTTGTGTGCAAACTGCATCTGAAGAAATTCTTTGCAATTAATCAATTTGCCACTAAAAAGACACATAAAGAAGGAGGCAAAACAGATCTAACCATCAATGACCTAGAAGCATTAACAGCTCTGGCAAACCTAGAAAAAGAGATTGAGCCCGACAACGAGTGTGAAGACAATATGATAGACCTTGAAGATCTTGATATAAGGACAGACTGGACCACCAAGAGTAAGCTCAAATTGAAATTGAAATGTAACCCTATAGCAAACCTAGGGAACAACATTGAAGCATTCCAAACTCTTGTGATTGAAGATCTGAAACAATATCGTAGGGTCAAGAAACTGGGATTTAAAGACAATTTGGCAATGAAAGAAAGGACGGCCTTGAAGGAACTACAAACCCTCACCAATTGTGTCATCAAGCCCTCGGATAAAGGATGTAATATTGTCCTAATGAACAAAGAGGACTATATCAAGGGGGCATATAAACAGCTCAATGACAAAAAATGTTATGAAAGAATTGGTAGTAATCCTACCAAAGAGCTGGAAGACAAGGTGAACGATTTTCTTATAGAGTGGGAAAGTAAAGGCATCCTTAGTGAAGACAATCGAAAGTTTCTGTCAACAACCACTCTGTCATATCCACAATTTACTTTCTCCCTAAAGTACATAAAGACACAAGGAAACCACCGGGGAGACCGATAGTTTAATCAATGGGTTAGTCTTGGAAAATATGGCCAAGTATATCGACGAGGTACTTTTTCCCTTTGTCTCTTCCCTTCCCTCGTATCTCAAAGACACCATCGATTTTTTTTAAACATATTGACAATGTGCCATTGGAACAAGACTATATCATGGCCACAATGGATGTGGTGTCATTGTACACCTCCATTGGGCATGAGTATGGCAAGCAAGCGTGTGAGAGGTTTTTAAAGACAAGATCACTCAACTTTTTAGAACATACACAAATGGTTTTAGAGATGATTGACTTGTGTTTAACAAATAATGTGTTTATTTTTAACAATTAATTTTTCAGACAAGTGCAAGGCACTGTGATGGGCACAATGTTTGCCCCATCGTACGCAAATCTTACAATGGGAGCATCGGAGGCTTCCGATGTCTGGTCTGACCAAAATCATATGCAAACCGAGAATGTTGTACTTTGGCTAAGATATATTGATGATCTTTTTATAATCTGGAAGGGATCCGATAAGGCATGGGTCAACTTTGTAAAGCTGCTTAATGACAATGAACACAATCTCAGATTCACAGAGACACATAGTTGTACTTTTGTGACTTTTTTAGATGTGAACGTTAGAATTGTTGATCATATGTTAACAACAGAATTGCACAGAAAACCAACTGGAACAAATACACCTCTGCATGCAACAAGTGGCCATTCAAAAACTCTGATTTGGAGCATACCTTATGGTGAATTCATAAGGATTAGACGTAACAGCTCAACTTTGAGGGCTTATGATCTAGAAAGTAAAATTGCAAGGGGTTTTCTGACCAATGTTACCCTAAAAAGGTAATTGAAAAAGCTTATATAAAAGCCAGAAAGCAGGAGAGATCGAACCTTCTCACAGGATCTAAAACAATAGCCAGGTCAGAGAAAAAGAAAGATACAACAAAACTGATTCTGACGTTTGATAATGAGACACCGGAAATCAAACGCATGCTTCAAAGACATTGGAAGATTCTTTTGGCAGACAAAAACCTTGCAAGAAATCTGAAACTGTACCCAGAAATAAGCCTCAGACGCAACTGCTCTCTGAAAGACACCTTGGTCCAAAGTTTTATGCAAAACGATGCAACTCCGACAAAGGGAATGTGGTTTACAACACAGAGATTGAGTTTTTATAAATGCACTAAATGCAATATTTTCAGATATGCTAAAAACTGTGCAACCTATGAACATCCAATTTTGGGTAATACAATCAAGATAATGGAAGCAATCACGTGTGAGACAGAGTATGCGGTGTACGCACTGGGATGCGCCTGCCAGAAATGGTATATAGGCAGCACCAAATGCAAGCTGAAGATACAGATTCAGGAACACGTAAGGGCTATCCGACATCAAGACCCAAACTACCCAATGGCCAAGCATTTCAAGGACCACAATGAAAATAATATGCAGAGTTTCTATTTCTTTGGCATTCATAAGATTGACAAAGAACCAAGAGGAGGTGACCGTGAAAAAAGACTCAGTCAGAAAGGGACATGTTGCATATTAGACTTTGAAATAAAACATCCAATTGGGCATAACATGGATGAGGAAATGTATACTTTTCTGGGACAGTGATGATCTTGTAACCAAGTCAATTTTTGAATATTTTCTTTTTGTTGATTATTATATTCTCCTGATCTTCCAAACTCTCATTTTACTTTTTGCTGCGAGGGAAATTGTTTCTGTCCAAATAATTGACACCATCTCTATTTTTCCTTTTCCTTTTCCTTTTCTCCCCTTGGATTATGGTTCAAGGGATGAGGTAGCTGCCTGATATCAGGGCCCATTGCGGCCTTTTTTCCTTCTCGGTTTTATGCACATAGGGTGATTCTTGTATTTTTTAATGGTGAGTCATGTGACAGGACTTTGGAAGATAAGGAAGGGTGATGCCAGCAATGCATTCTAGTTACAGGAGCTGGTACATTCTAACATTGGAAGTGGTATATAATTTCTTTATTCATAAATATATACCGCTTATGAGGCATTAACATTTTAAATTTCAGCACAAATTGATAATCTAAAATCAGTACGGATTTTTGGTATATTCTTAAAAATGAATTTTATTTGTATTGACAATAATTTAATCAAAGTTTATAATGCTGAATTTTAATTAAGTAGTGTTAACAACAGACACCATGTCTTTTCTACTCACAAAGAAGTGAGAATGATACCATATGATGCTCCTGCTATACTTGTTGGTAACTTTAAGAGATCTGAGTATGGCAAAATGTAGAGAGACTGGCATCGGCATAGACTGTGATATGGGGTCCTAAAACTGGCGATTTTATGTTATTGGTCACACTTAGATCTCTTATGATGGGGTTAAATTAGAAATATCTCCCGGAACCCACTATAATTATTCCAGAAATTGAATAACGTATAAAAAAAGCACTGATGCACTAGGCACTTTATGGAAACAACAGCACGATGCACTTTAAAAATATCATTTTGCACTTTACCATTGCAGGATTTGCACATGGAATGATCCCACTCTACCATATGTAGATGGGGGAACTCCAGAAGCACTAGGCACTTTCAATGAATTGCTTGCACGATGCACTTTATATTGTTTTTACGTTAATTAATTTTAAATGGCATAATTTATGCTTAGCAATCGAAGTGGGTTTTTAAATGTGTGACACACATAACCATTGAGTTATCTGTATATATATATATATATGGGTATAGAATCAGGATGTTCCACAATGCATTTTTTGCAAACTTGGACCCCATGAATAGAAGGGCTGAAAGTGAGAGAGTAGAATAAAACAGCTGACGGCGAAGGAAGATTCGAGAAGGCTTGTCTGGCCCAGTGTCAAGGGTTGAGGCAGCCAAAAAAATGGTTATCTATCATGGAAAGATACAATGATTGAGAAGCAAGATGGACTCCTGTTCAGGTGCAGTGGAAAAACAATAGAAGCACCAGGTTTATTCATTTAATGGTATTAAATACAACAAATGAGCTCAAAACGTGGTCTCCAGTCACATGGTCAGATGAAAATAGACTTTGGGCAAGTTACGCAGAGACCAGAAGATAACGCCATGCTCACACTCCTTTTTATTCTCAGGTATAGTGATCCATTGCAAGGCAGAGTTCAAAGGATTAATTGCTTGCCAGGCAGTAGGAGTGATGATGGATGCTGGGCTAATTGGGTGGAGAGGCATGACCAAGCCAACCCTCCAGCACCTGGGGTACCAGCTTGCGGGCTGCTAAGCGAGTGGAATATTCCAGTAGGGTACAAGCGTGCCAACCAATTGTAGAGGGCCACATATCAAAGAGCCCTATAGTTTCAGACCCAATGAAACGTCGTGTAATTTATGACACTGACAATGACTTGCACTAGGAGTGGGCAGAGTTGTGCACCTGACAGTAGAGACCCAATCACAATCCCATATCCCATAGAAAGTATACTGAGATGTTTCCTGTTGCCATATCACAACCCCAACTAGGTTTTCTTAGTTTGCCACGTAGCATGATGTCAGAGATGATGAGTTTTCACTATAAAATCCTGTTTTTTATGTAAATCATAGAGAGCGATACTGGTAGACATCCGTTGATATCCATTGTACTCCCTGTTTTAGATAATTGTTAATAAAACAGCAAAGTATTTGCCAACTTCCTGAGTCAGTTTTATTATTGATGTTTGAGTAACTTCTGCATCCCCATCCATCATATAGAGTGTTACCTCGCCTTAAAGAACCTCTGGGTTCACGTGGTAGCAGAGGATGGTTCAGGCCCATCGATAAGTAGGTCTTTGAGACTTTCTGAAAATCAGACAGCCTCTGCCATCCAGCCAGAGGAACGCAAAGTTTCATGTGGAGAGAGGGCAATATAGAACTCTTGCAAGAAAATCGAGACAGGTGGGACGGGTCCCTCTTTGACGAAATCCCTCCTGGTTTCCACAGGCGCTGAATGGACCAAAGGTGACAGTGGTTGATTGGAGGAGGAGGCGGCGATCCCAAGGGTCTGGAGATGAAAGCTGAATGGTGAGTAGATTGAGGGAACTGGCAAAATAAAGGATACAGGATTGTGGTAATAGAGAAAAAGTAATGTGGGTTTGTTTAATATATGACAAGGAGCATCAGAAATATATGACGAGGAGCATATACCCCCCTCTGATTGGTTCTCTCGCGGTCCCTCCGGGACTACGTGACAACCGCTCTCCACGCTCGCTTCTTTGCTGAGCTGAGCGGGATTGAGCGGTCGCCCGTAGCCCTGTATGGCCAGCAGCTGAGGCTGCCCTTTTCCAGGCCCTGTTGGGCTTCAGTGAGTGTGCATATTTTCATTTTGTAATTCAGGCACTGTTGTTTTTGTGCGCTCAGTGCGCCTTGTGCTGCCCCCTGACCCCTCCCTCCACCGCACTTCCTGGTCCTCCTGTCCCTGCTCCCTTCCCACCTCCCTGGATGATTGGTTCTCTCGCGGTCCCTCCGGGACTACGCGACGACCGCTCTCCACGCTCGCTTCTTTGTTGAGCTGAGCAGGATTGAGCGGTCGCCCGTAGCCCTGTGTGGCCAGCAGCTGAGGCTGCCCTTTTCCAGGCCCTGTTGGGCTTTAGTGAGTGTGCATATTTTCATTTTGTAATTCAGGCACTATTGTTTTTGTGCGCTCCATGTGCCTTGTGCTGCCCCCTGCCCCCTCCCTCCACCGCACTTCCTGGTCCTCCTCTCCCTGCTCCCTTCCTGCCTCCCTGCCTGCCCACACCCCCTTCCCTTCCTCTCCTCCTGCCTTAAATCTTCCCCCCTGGGCAGCCCCCCTGCCCGGCAGCCCCCTCGGCTAAGGGCCCCTTAGGCAAAGGGCGGCTCCTATGGTTGCGGCTCCCTGTGTGTCTGCAGGTGTCCGCAGGGGACGCCAGGCGCCAGTCCGCTGCTCCATCTTGTGAGCTTCACTTGCTCCCCCGGCCCACCCCACACTTACCTGTTCACTTCCTCGGAGGGTGTCTATACTTCATGTGCTCTGTAATTGTAGTAAACTAGGGCTTTTTTCTCCCCTCGCAGGATTTTAAAACTTAGGTGGCCTCTCCACTGTGTACCTTATAAGCATTGCTGTGTTCACTGTGCTCTTTAATTGTGGTAAACTAGGGTTTTTTTTCTCCCCTCGCAGGATTTTCAAACTTAGGTGACCTCTCCATTGTGTACCTTATACGCATTACTGTGTTCACTGTGCTCTGTAATTGTGGGAAACTAGGGCTTGCCGCTCTCTTCCTGTCCGCTGCGCTTGTCCTGTATCCCCCCCACTCCTTCCTATTCTATGGTGTTCTCTATATCACCTATCTTCTCCAACTGCTTCTCCATTGACTATCCTGCTCTCTTCACTAAATCTGGTAGAATAAAGTTTAAAAAGGACATCCTGGTCTCCAACCCAGGCCTCCCTATCGCTGACACCTACACTAGTGCCTCCTCCAAGGAAACTCTCACTGACATCCTCTTTTTCGTGCCTTCTCCTGACCTATGGACCCTTCATATGGTCTCTGTGCTCTCTCCTTTCTCCTCTTCTCCCATTAATGGTGGCACCCCTTGGGATGTCCTCTTGGCCTCCTTCCACTCCTCCAAGGCCATCATTAATGTCTACGTGAATGGGACCGTCTTGGTCCAAGGCCCTCAGGCCAACCTTCACCTCTTTGATAAACGCTTCCCGCGCCTCATCAACTTCCTTTCCTCTCCTGCTGTCCCCGCTCCTCTGTCCTCGACTACCTTGCCTCTTCCCTCCCTCCCTGCCCCCTCTCGTGCTCCTTCTTCACCTGCGCATGGCGTACCTCTGATCTGTACCCCTCCCCGGAAGTCCTTCAAAGATTGTAACTTTCTCCACATTGCCACTCTTAACTCTCCCTCTGCCGTCAAACATTCCTCTGCGATTTGCCGCCTTCTTGAGGAACTGAACCTTGACGTACCCGGTATCACTGAGACATGGTTCACGGCCAGCTCTGTCACCAGCTTTGACACACTCCTCCCTGATGGTTACAAGATCCTCTCCATGCCCAGGCCCAACCGTGCTGGGGGGGGTGGCCCTTATCTTCCCTGAGTGGATTCCTGCCACTGTCACTCCCACGCAGACCTACTCCTCTTTTGAATGTCTTGTCTGCCGACCCTCTCTCTCTCCTAGCCATTCCCTTACCGTGGCTACTATCTATCGGCCACCTGGTCAAACTTCTTACTTCCTCTCCGAGTGGGTAGACCTCTCCTCCTCACTCCTGTCCTCAACCATTCAACTCCTCTTTCTTGGAGAGTTCAGCATCCACCTGGATGCCTCCTGTCCCCCCTCTGGACTCTTTTGCGACCTCTGCGACTCTCTCACTCTCTATTCTCCCGTCTGGGCCGACTCATTCTGCAGGGCATACTCTTGATGCCCTGATCTCTTCTGACCTTCCCCTCTCTGTCCCTCTATCCACTCCCCTCTCCTGGAGTGATCACTTTCTCCTCTCCTCCCACCTCACCCTCCCTACCCCAGAGGCAAAGCCACCCTCATCAGTGCCACCTTCCTACTCGGTCATCCGACCCATGAAGCGCATGTCAGTCGAGGCTTTCGCTTCCACCTTCTCCCTCATCGGCTGACTCCCACCCTGACACAGCACTCTCCACTCTCCACTCTGCTATATCTGATACTCTTGATATCCTTGCCCCTGTCATGAGAATCCACCTGAAGCCCAAAGCCCAAAGCCAAATGTAACTCCTGGTATGACTCGGATCTCGTCACCCTTAAACGCAAGTGCGTGGTGGCAGAGAGGAAATGGCGTGCTTCATGTTCATCCTCTGACAAACTGGCCTGCCGCCTGCTCCAAAGGCAATACTGGCTTTCCGTTCTCACCAAGAAGAGAGCCCTTATCCAAGCCCGCATCTCTGCGGCATCTAACAACTCGGCCAAACTCTTTAAAATCTGCAAGGAGCTGGCCAACCCTTCTGTAGTCTCTACCTCTCCTATCCCCTCCCAGGCCCTCTGCACGGCACTTGCCTCTCACTTCATTTCAAAAACTCAGGACATCTTGTCCTCACTCTCCTCCTATCACCTCTCCCCCTCTTCTCCCTGCCCTTCCTCTGGCCCTTCTGCAGCCACCCCTCCTCTCTCCTTCTCTGCCTTTCCCCTTTTCTCTGCTGACGAGGTTTTGAGACTAATCCGATCTATGAAAGTCTCGTCAAAACAGGTCCACCCCTGTTCCTCCAAAACTATCAAGGACCACATCGACTCCTTGGCTCCTGCCCTTGCTGACTTCTGCAATCACTCCTTCACCTCTGGATTCTTCCCATCCCCTCTCAAGCACTCCGTTGTGCACCCCCTTCTTAAGAAACTCTCCTCTGACCCTTCTTGCCCAGCTAACTATCGCCCAATCTCTATCACTCCCTTCCTGGGCAAGCTCCTGGAGAAACTGGCCATCTCCCAGCTTAATCTCCATGCTGAATCTGTTGGTAGTCTTCATGACCATCAGTCTGGCTTCAGAGCTGCCAGAAGCACTGAAACTGCTCTCCTGAACATCCGTGAGGACCTGCTCTCAAACCTTGACTCTAACATTCCATGTATTCTCACTTTGCTTGATCTCTCTTCTGCCTTTGATACTGTCAACCATACCATCCTGCTCAACCGTCTCTGTGATAACCTGGGCATCACTGGTCAGGCTCTGGCGTGGTTGACCTCTTTCCTCTCCAATAGACCCTCCCAGGTCCAACTGGGGTATTTCCTCTCTGACATCTTCTTCCTGTGGTGTCCCCCAGGGATCTAACCTCTCTCCCTGGCTGTTCAACCAGTATCTGGCACTTCTCGCCCACCGCATCGCCGCTCTCTGCCCCAACTTTCAGTGCTATGCGGATGATACCCAGCTCATCCTCAGGCTTCCCTCGGCCTCCTCTTCTCCTTCCCTCATCTCTGACTGTCTTTCTGCTATCCAGGAATGGTGTGCCGCCAACGACCTCTGCATTAATGCCAGTAAGACTGAGATTCTACTCATCGGCACACCCACTCCCTCCTTCCCTGCAGCTCTCTGGCCGGTCTCTCTTGGCTCTCTTCCTGCTCCTACCTGCAAGGCAAAAAACCTTGGGGTCATCTTCGACTCCACACTCTCCTTCTCTCCTCACATCCTTCCTTTCCTCTCCATCCCCCAGAAGCTCACTGTCTCCAGAGCCCTGGTTCTCTCGAACTACTGTAACAGCCTCTATCTAAATCTGCCCGCCTCTACTCTCCGCCCTTTGCAACTCATCCAGAACAGGACTGCGAGACTTGTCCTTGGCCTCAAGCCCAGGGACCATATCTCTCCAGGACTGAAAACACTGCACTGGCTCCCAGTGACTGCGACAATCAAGTTCAAAACCCTCTGCATTGTCCACAAGGCCGTCTGGGGCCTTGGGCCAAAATACCTTCAACTCTCTCTTCCTAAATATCTTCCTTCTCGAGCTCTTCGCTCATCCGCCTCCATCTCCCTCTGGGTCAGCCGCTTCTCCAAACAACGAGTTGGGGGCAGATCTCTCTCCGCTGCAGGGGCGCAGGGGCCTCCCTCTGGAACAGCCTTCCTGCCTCCTTGAAACTTGAGGAGAACCATCTCTGGTTCCGGAAGCACCTCAAAACCTTCCTCTTTGCCTCCGCTTTCTCTCCCCCTCTCCCCTGCTAAAAAAAAAAAAAAAAAAAAGAATTACTGAATCTGCAACTGGGCCACTTACTGTTCTCCGCCCTTGTCCCAGCCACTCTCCCCTGCACTGCCTCCTGGGCAACCCCTGCACTGCGGGACTGTGTCTGTATCCCCACAGCCCCCTTCCCAGCACTTGTCTGCACTTACCTCGCACTTGCCACCAGCTGGCCCTTGTTGTTTATCCCCTATGCTAATAACCCTGTACTGCACTTTCCCCTCTCCCGCTTGCACTTTTCCCTTCCCCTCTACCATTGCACTTGCGCGATCTGAATGACACCTGGCCTAGTAGGATCATTGTCTGTCTCCCCTTGTTCCCCCCCGCCTCGTCACGCCTTGAAACACTTGTGTATAGGCGCGTTACAAATGCCATATCATATCATCATATCATAGCATCAGAGATATATGACGAGGAGTGTCACACAGCCCAGTTTCCTAACTCAAGGAGTTTTAGAAGGAGTCATTTCAAAACCCAAGTGGGTAAAATTAGGCTGCGCACAGACAGGTCTGTGAGAGGAAATGATTCAAACTCCAATCAGAGTATTTTTTTTTTTTTTACATATTTGTATTGAATTTTACATATTCAAACAACCAACACAACATAACCCAACCGTGTGTCCCCCCCTCCCCTTTGCCCCCGGAGGAAGAATTGGGGCCCATTCATAATTTTCTTGATGTCCTTCAAACCCCATATATGTCTGTTATTTTGATATTGTGTGGGCACCACTGCTCCATGTAGTCCATTCTGGTCTTGGAGGTGGTGGGTGATCTTCTCCATGGTCATTTGTGACCACACAATCTGCAGCCACGTGAAGATCATTGGAGGGTCTGTTTTTTTCCATTGCTGGGCAATCGTTGCCCAAGCTGGAATGACCAGACCGATGAAGCTCCTCCAATGTGCTTTATGGAGCCCCTCGGCCTGTTGGTCCTTCAGTCTGCATAACCAGACCCTTTCCGCCATTAGGTCCGCATCCGGAAACATCTTTTTCATTTTCGCTCGCACTTCGTTACAGAATCCCCAGACACCCTGACAGTCCCACCATATGTGCCTCCACCGTGCCTGTTTCCAGACACCCTCTCCAGCAGCGATCTGAGGCTTCTGGATACATTCTGTGAAGTTTCTCTGGTGCATAGTGCAATTGGGTAAGTATTTTGAGCCACATTTCTCTTGTTTGCACTGCCCGGGTAAGTTTTGAGATGCCCATCAACAGTTCTATCCAGTGCTGTTTTGGAATCTCCTCTTCCAACGTGCCTTCCCAACTCTTCATGTATGCCCATTTGATCTCTTCCTCTTGTGTGTTAATAAACCGGTAAAGTGTTGACACTAGTTTCTTATCACCCGGATCGTTTATTAGAAATTTTTCGAATGGCGTCAGGTTCCTCGTGGCACCCCGTGTGATGTCTGGAGTCGCCAGCCAGTGTCTCAATTGTTCGTATCTAAACCTGTCCGCCTCTGTTATGTTCCAAATCTTTTTACATTTGCTAAATGGTTTTATTTCCTTATCTTGGAACATTTCCCCAATCTTCCTATATCCTGCTGTTTCCCACTTTTCAAAGGCCCCAGGTTCCATTTCTGGTGGGAATTGAGGGTTCCTGCAAATAGGGGTGAATGGAGCCAGCGGAGTGGTCATGACCTCCCTCTTAGTTTGTTTATCCAATGCCTCTAGAGTGGTTCTCATGACCTCACTAATGCATAGGTTCGGATGTCTGTGTTGTTTGTACTTCCACAGTAAGTCTTCGAGGGGGGTTCTGGTGACCGCCCTGTCTTGGGCCACCCAAATCGTTCGCTGTTCGTCGCCCAGCCATTCCCTGAGAACCCACAATTGCGCCGCTTGGAAGTATCTCCTAAAATGGGGAAGTGACATGCCCCCCGACTCTACTGGTGCCGTAAGAACGGCTCTAGCGACCCTTGGTGACTTCCCATTCCACACATAGATTGAAATAGCCTTGGACAGTGCTTTAAAAAAGGAGTGTGGGACTGTCATTGGGAGGGCATGAAAGTAGTACAACACCCGGGGGAGTATGGTCATTTTTACCAACTGTATTCTTCCCCACCATGAGACCCTTAAGGGGCACCAACGTTCTAGGTCTTTCTTTATTCGCGTCAGAAGTCGTGGATAATTCCCACTGTATATCTGGCCCACCTTGCGTGTGAGAGTTACCCCAAGATATTTGATCCCATCCCCCGCCATTTCAAGCCTAACGAGGATGCCTCTCCTTCTATTGTTCCCTTATCCCCCGACAGAAGCTAAATCTCTGATTTGTTCCTATTTATTCTCAGGCCTGAGATCGCCCCAAAACCCTCCAGTTCATTTATGGTCTGTGACATGGAATTCACCGGGTCTTCCCGGGTCAGGAGCATATCATCTGCGTATGCAATGATCTTGTGTTGTCTGTCTGCCATTTCTATCCCCCTTATCCCTGCCGATTCCCTGATTTTGATTAGTAGCGGTTCAAGAAAGATAGCATAAAGGAGGGGGGAAAGAGGGCATCCCTGTTTAGTACCCCTTGAGATCTCCACCCTATCCATGACCTCCCTATTTATGGCTATTCGAATAGACGGGGAATTATAGTTAGTTTTGACCATGTTCATGAATTGGTCCCCAAATCCCATAGCCTTCAGTGTTTTAAATAGCATTGACCAATCTACCGGGTCAAAAGCTTTTTCTGCGTCCAGGGATAGGAGCAATCCTGGGGTGCGGGTAATACCTATTTTTTCTATCAAATTAATTATTCTTCTCAAGTTGTCGTGCGTTTGCCTGCCGGGAATGAACCCCAATCGATCCGTGCTTATTAGGGTAGGGAGAAGAGGTGACAATCTAGCTGCCAGAACCCTGGTGTAATTCTTTGCATCTATATTAATCAAGGCGATTCGGCGGTATGAGCCGGGGAGGGTGGGATCTTTACCTGATTTATGGAACACTAGGACCTTTGCTTCATTCATGGAAGGAGTTACGTTTCCACTGTCCATAAAGGAGTTTAATAGTCTGGTCAATATTGGAACTAATATGTCCGCATATTTCTTGTTGAAGGGGGCCACAAAGCCATCCGGACCCGGTGCTTTGGCGTTTGGGAGGCCTGCAATTGCTTTCTGCAACTCTTCCTCCGTGATCTGTGATTCCAGCGCCAGTCGGTCTTCCTCAGATATTGTTGGTATAGGGAGAGATTGGAAGAACCTGTCTTGGTTCTCCTCATCCGGAAGCTCTGTTGCGTACAGTTTTTTTGATATAAATCCTTAAAAACCTCTCCTTTGTCTTTGGTGCATGTTTGGGTCTCCCCTCGTACATTTCTGACATTCCTAATCGTCATTGATTTTTGTCGTTCTCGAAGTTGTCTTGCTAAATATCTGTCCGCCTTGTTAGCCTTGAGATAGTATTTCTGCTTAAGAAAGAGAAGGGATTTCTCTGCCTTTTTGTTGCGGAGCATATCGAGTTGTCCTTGCATATGTTTTAACGCCTTCTTTAGACTCTTGGAGTGGTGAGTTGCCAATTCCGCATGAATGTCTGGTATCTTCTTTTCCAATGCCCTCTCCCATTCGTACCTCTGCCTGACCCTTGTTACCTTTAGTGCCACCATATGTCCCCGAATCACTGCCTTGAAAGCGTCCCAAACTGTCCCCAGTGAGACTTCCCCAGTATCATTTTCACCAAAATATTCTCTAATTTTTTCCCTGATTTCCTCACCTATCACTTTCTCCGACAGTAGGTCTACAGGCATTCTCCACTTCCAGATGCCCCCCCTTTCCCGGGATCTGAATGTCCAGCCAGAGCGGTGCATGATCCGATAAGGCTTTAGGGCCTGTTTCTATGTCTTGGATTTTACCTAAAAGCTCCACTTAAAACCAGATATAATCTATCCTCGACAGCGTACTATGCACATGCGAGAAATACGTGAAGCCCCTAGCCTTGCCTTTTAATTCTCTCCACGCATCGCACAGCGCCATCTGCTCCATCAATTGTTTAAGACGTTTTGATGGGGACCCCTGACCTAGAGATCCTCTTGCACTCCTATCCAGCCCCGGTTGCCATGCCATATTCAAATCTCCTCCCATCACTATATCTCCCTTCGCAAACACCTCTAACTTCCCCACCGTGTCCAGGAGGAAGCCATCCTGGCCTGAATTCGGTGCGTATATTAGGGTAGGGAGAAGAGGTGACAATCTAGCTGCCAGAACCCTGGTGTAATTCTTTGCATCTATATTAATCAAGGCGATTCGGCGGTATGAGCCGGGGAGGGTGGGATCTTTACCTGATTTATGGAACACTAGGACCTTTGCTTCATTCATGGAAGGAGTTACGTTTCCACTGTCCTTAAAGGAGTTTAATAGTCTGGTCAATATTGGAACTAATATGTCCGCATATTTCTTGTAGAAGGGGGCCACGAAGCCATCCGGACCCAGTGCTTTGGCGTTTGGGAGGCCTGCAATTGCTTTCTGCAACTCTTCCTCCGTGATCTGTGATTCCAGCGCCAGTCGGTCTTCCTCAGATATTGTTGGTATTGGGAGAGATTGGAAGAACCTGTCTTGGTTCTCCTCATCCGGAAGCTCTGTTGCGTACAGTTTTTTTGATAGAAATCCTTAAAAACCTCCCCTTTGTCTTTGGTGCATGTTTGGGTCTCCCCTCGTACATTTCTGACATTCCTAATTGTCATTGATTTTTGTCGTTCTCGAAGTTGTCTTGCTAATTATCTGTCCGCCTTGTTAGCCTTGAGATAGTATTTCTGCTTAAGAAAGAGAAGGGATTTCTCTGCCTTTTTGTTGCGGAGCATATCGAGTTGTCCTTGCATATGTTTTAACGCCTTCTTTAGACTCTTGGAGTGGTGAGTTGCCAATTCCCCATGAATGTCTGGTATCTTCTTTTCCAATGCCCTCTCCCATTCGTACCTCTGCCTGATCCTTGTTACCTTTAGTGCCACCATATGTCCCCGAATCACTGCCTTGAAAGCGTCCCAAACTGTCCCCAGTGAGACTTCCCCAGTATCATTTTCACCAAAATATTCTCTAATTTTTTCCCTGATTTCCTCACCTATCACTTTCTCCGACAGTAGGTCTACAGGCATTCTCCACTTCCAGATGCCCCCCCTTTCCCGGGATCTGAATGTCCAGCCAGAGCGGTGCATGATCCGATAAGGCTTTAGGGCCTGTTTCTATGTCTTGGATTTTACCTAAAAGCTCCACTTAAAACCAGAAATAATCTATCCTCGACAGCGTACTGTGCACCTGCGAGAAATACGTGAAGCCCCTAGCCTTGCCTTTTAATTCTCTCCACGCATCGCACAGCGCCATCTGCTCCATCAATTGTTTAAGACGTTTTGATGGGGACCCCTGACCTAGAGATCCTCTTGCACTCCTATCCAGCCCCGGTTGCCATGCCATATTCAAATCTCCTCCCATCACTATATCTCCCTTCGCAAACACCTCTAACTTCCCCACTGTGTCCCGGAGGAAGCCATTCTGGCCTGAATTCGGTGCGTATATTAGGGTAGGGAGAAGAGGTGACAATCTAGCTGCCAGAACCCTGGTGTAATTCTTTGCATCTATATTAATCAAGGCGATTCGGCGGTATGAGCCGGGGAGGGTGGGATCTTTACCTGATTTATGGAACACTAGGACCTTTGCTTCATTCATGGAAGGAGTTACGTTTCCACTGTCCTTAAAGGAGTTTAATAGTCTGGTCAATATTGGAACTAATATGTCCGCATATTTCTTGTAGAAGGGGGCCACAAAGCCATCCGGACCCGGTGCTTTGGCGCTTGGGAGGCCTGCAATTGCTTTCTGCAACTCTTCCTCCGTGATCTGTGATTCCAGCGCCAGTCGGTCTTCCTCAGATATTGTTGGTATAGGGAGAGATTGGAAGAACCTGTCTTGGTTCTCCTCATCCGGAAGCTCTGTTGCGTACAGTTTTTTTGATAGAAATCCTTAAAAACCTCCCCTTTGTCTTTGGTGCATGTTTGGGTCTCCCCTCGTACATTTCTGACATTCCTAATTGTCATTGATTTTTGTCGTTCTCGAAGTTGTCTTGCTAAATATCTGTCCGCCTTGTTAGCCTTGAGATAGTATTTCTGCTTAAGAAAGAGAAGGGATTTCTCTGCCTTTTTGTTGCGGAGCATATCGAGTTGTCCTTGCACATGTTTTAACGCCTACTTTAGACTCTTGGAGTGGTGAGTTGCCAATACCCCATGAATGTCTGGTATCTTCTTTTCCAATGCCCTCTCCCATTCGTACCTCTGCCTGACCCTTGTTACCTTTAGTGCCACCATATGTCCCCGAATCACTGCCTTGAAAGCGTCCCAAACTGTCCCCAGTGAGACTTCCCCAGTATCATTTTCACCAAAATATTCTCTAATTTTTTCCCTGATTTCCTCACCTATCACTTTATCCGACAGTAGGTCTACAGGCATTCTCCACTTCCAGATGCCCCCCCTTTCCCGGGATCTGAATGTCCAGCCATAGCGGTGCATGATCCGATAAGGCTTTTGGGGCCTGTTTCTATGTCTTGGATTTTACCTAAAAGCTCCACTTAAACCCAGAAATAATCTATCCTCGACAGCGTACTGTGCACATGCGAGAAATACGTGAAGCGCCTAGCCTTGCCTTTTAATTCTCTCCACGCATCGCACAGCGCCATCTGCTCCATCAATTGTTTAAGACGTTTTGATGGGGACCCCTGACCTAGAGATCCTCTTGCACTCCTATCCAGCATCGGTTGCCATGCCATATTCAAATCTCCTCCCATCACTATATCTCCCTTCGCAAACACCTCTAACTTCCCCACCGTGTCCCGGAGGAAGCCATCCTGGCCTGAATTCGGTGCGTATATTGCTGCTAAGGTGAGCCGGAGGCCCCCTATTATGATGTTCGCAAATGCATACCTCCCATCCCTATCCACTTGCATCTCTATAAGGGTAGTCTCCAGCCCTCTCTTTACCGCTAACATCACCCCCGCACTCTTTTCCCCAGCATTCGCCTGCGCCCATACTGTATACCCTCTTAGGCCTACCTTACGCTTATCCTGGACTTTTATATGGGTTTCTTGGAGCAACAAAATGTCTGCCCCTCCCTCCCAAGAAGTGCCTCCACTTCCTTCCTCTTCACTGGAGAGTTGAGACCCCTCACCTTGCAGGAAATGATTCTAATCTTACCCATCACGTCTTGTCTAGGGTAACCATCAGTAATTCTGGGTGATGTGGTCCCCTCCTTCCTCCAGCGTTCCCCAACTCCCCCCAACCATTATCATTAACTCAACTCTTGTCCCGAGGAGGGCTCAGGTACCTAGGGTAGCTAGAGCGTTGCGCCTATTGCTCCATTCCCTCAACTGCCTCGGGAAGAACTCTGCAGGGGGTCCTAAACCCTGCATCCTCCTCAACGAACTGGGTCCCGGTTTCCAGCCGGGCCGCTAGAAATCAAATTCTCCGAGCATCTACTGTGATATCCGTTCAGCCATCTGGGCTCTGCGACTGAGCCTTTGGCTATATCTGACATCCTCCCCACTTCACTGAGGGTGCCCCATGTTTCCTTTTCCATGTTTCTTCTTCTGCCGCAGCACTTCCCAGCCTCTCTGTCTCTTGTGGAAGTCCCCTCTGTTTCCGGTGCTCCTCGTGGGTGCCTCTTCTGGCTGCAGATCCATTATCTGTAGGCCTTCCTCACAGATGGTTACTCTCATTTGTTTGCCTTCCTACTCAAATATTAACCCAAATGGGAACGTCCATTTGTATTTTATCTCTTTCGCTACCAACTCCCTTACCAGTGGGGCCATCTCTCTCCTCTATAGTAAGGTTATCGAAGCCAGGTCCTGGAATAACTGGATCTCTACTCCGTTCATCCTTATATGGTCCAGTTGCCTTGCTCTCCTCAATATTTGTTCCTTCTGTGGGTAGGATGAGAGGGCCACTAAGACATCCCTTGGTCTCTCCCCTGGAGCTCCTGATCTTTTTGGGCCTACCCTATGTACTCGATCTATCCCAATAGCATCTGTTTCTTGTTCTTCATTGATGTCTCTAAATACTTCTTGAACCGCGGACTTGAGATCCTTGTCCAGTACAGTTTCAGGAATATTTTTGATGCAGATGTTTGACCTGCGAGAGCGGTTTTCCAAATCCTCGCACTGAATTTCTAGATTATGTGTAAGGCGCACCAAGTGTTCTTGCGTTTCTGCGCTTTGAGTAATCTCCTCTTCTATGTTTTGGATGATCTTCTCTAAGGTATCCGGCCTTTCTTCCAGTTTGGCCACGTCGATTTTCAATTCCTGGACTACTTGTTTCAGTTAATTTCTCATTGAGGCGAATTGATCCTAAACTGTGGCCATGAACTTATCCTGCAATTCCCCAAACCATGTTTGCAAGTCATCCTTTGTGAGTGGTCTGTTGCCCTGAATGGATGGAGCGTTGTCCACTGAAGATTCCTCCTCTGGTCTGTCCCTAGGGTTTGCTGTGGCATCTGCAGACCACATATGTAGCAGATTGGAGTCCTGCCTGGCTGACTGTGAAACAGACTGGCCTGCGGCCCCCTTTCCCCTTAGCCCTTCACATTGTCCCCAGTTTATGTCGGGCTGTAAGGGGCTTCGAGTTTGTCGTTGTGGGGGGAATAAGAGGATGGTTTGGTCTCCCCTGCAACGGCGGTCCTCCTCCCTCCAAATGCTCCTGATTGGGCTCTGGGATAAGTTTTTCTTTCTTTATGGGATACGCATTCTGTTAACGTGGCTACTCAGTTTAGTGGTAAGTAAAGACTATGAGAATAACTAATGAGTTTTTGTTCAGGCCACCGATACCTATGGACAAAGAGGGGGGAAAGACTATTCCCTTAGGGTTAGTTGCAGCTAAAGTACGAGGGGAATTAGCCATGCTTGAAGGAAACGATGACGAGGGCAGGCCATGGAGAACAGTGATTGCCCTTAGGGAAGGGTATAGATTGACTGATGTCACAGATGAGGATGATCCAGCAGATGATGAAGTAGTATTTGAGATGAACATTACATATTGGATCAAAATAGAGAAAACAGAGGTCCCACAGTGAATGATGATAGTGCGGCAGCGTCTAGCACATTTTGACGAGGACTTGGAAAAAGTGCCAACCTCTTTATGGACTATGGGCCCCTATGACATAGGCCTATTTGAAGGGGGTATGGGAGGTTAAGATTAAACTGAAGCCAGGAGCAATTTTGCCTTGAGCGAGACAGTACCCATGTCTCGAGCGGAAGAGGGCATTTTTAAGACTATTTCAGCATTAATGGAACAGGGTATCCTAGTGAAGTCACCATGCAATACCGCTGGGTACCCTGTGAAAAAATTGAAAGGGTGGTGATGGAGATTAATTTGGGACATGAGACCAATTAACCAGATGGTAGAGGCTGAGTTTCGTTTAGTTCCGAATCCTGCAACAATACTATGTAGTATCCCTGTAGAGGCACGATATTTCACAGTGATTGGACCTCATTACAACCCAGGCGTTAAGGGGTTAACGGCGCTGTAAAAGGTGTCGGCGCCGTTAAACCCTTAACGCCTGATTACGAGGTCCCCTTGCGGGTTGCACTTTAACGCCTGCTTTTAGCAGGCATTAAAAAACCAACCCGCAAAGGGACCTAGGAGCTAATTACGGCACCGTAAATTACGGTGCCGTAATTAGCGCCTTCCCCATTCCCATTGAGCCCTATGGGGGCAAAAATGGGAGTGGGGAAGGGCCAATGGTGAATGGGGAATTACCGCCCCGCCAACCTTGGAATGGGGGGGTAATTCCGCCATTCACCATGGCGGAGTTGGTAATTTACCGGCGTCAACCATGGCGCTAATAGCGCCATGGTTAATGCCAGGGTCGTAATGAGGCCCATTGACTTGAAAAATGTGTTTTTCTCAATCCCGTTGCATAAGGACTCCCAAGACTTGATGTCCTTTACGTTTCGTCAAACGAAGCCGAAGAGTTCTCGTTTGCCCCAAGGGTATTGTGAATCTCCGTCGATCATAAATAGGGTCCTGAAGATGGACCTTGGTAATATTAATTTGAAAAGTGTTGTACTGCAATACGTAGATGATACTTTGGTTTGTAGAACAACAGTCGATGAGTGCAGACAAGACTTGATTCAGTTAATGATTATCCTAGCAGACAAGGGATATAAAGTGGGCAAGGAGAAGTTACAATATTGTCAAGAAGAAGTGTTGTACATAGGCCAGTTGATCTCACATGAGGGAAAATAGAATGGACTGGGGAAATGGAGGGAGGATTTGAAGAATTAAAGAAAACAATTTGTACAGCTCCAGTTTTAGGAATTCCCAACTATTATTTTTGTTTTCGCACACAAATGGGAAAGTTATGACAGCAGTGCTTACACAGAGGACTACACTTGGGTACAAAACTCTGGCATATTACAGTGGGATTTTAGATCCAATTATGAGAGGACACTTTTCTTGTGATCAATCTCTAGCAGCAACCACAACCGCCATTGAGAAGTCTACCATCAATGTGATGGGGTGTTCTATGACGTTGTTTGTTGAGCATGCTTTATTTGCTATTTTGGAAAAACCTAAGGGTGCATTGACATCTCAGAGAGCATCTGCATATGAAGTAGTTATATTGAATCCTGCGATTAAGATGCAGAATAGTCAATCCTGCCACATTTGTAGCTGACCCTGTGGCAGAGGGTTAGCATGTGCATGACTGCTCTAGTTATGAGGAGTCTTATGATGACTTACCGCGTGTGAAGGAAAACCCGTTGTCAGGAGGGGAGATTCTCTTTATTGATGGGTCGTCAAAAATCGATCAAAATAATGGGGAAAGGCGGACTGGTACAGCTGTAGTGAGACAAAGGAAAAATTGGGAATTTGAAATTGTGGCAAGCATAAGGCTGCTATCTCATTTTTCGGCACAAGCAGCAGAATTGGTGGTGCTTATTATCACGCTTGAGAAATACGAAGGGGAAGAAGTGACGGTGTACAGTGACTCCACCTATGTGATGTCAACTGTGCACGCAGGGCTCGCACATTGGAAAAGGAGGGGCTACCTCTGAGCGGACGGCTCACCAGTGCAGCACGGAGCATTATTGGACAGGCTTATTAAGGCACTACAGCTCCCAGCAGCCATTGCAATAGTTAAATGCGCAGCACATACTGTCAGGAACCGTCCCTGAAAAGTTTGGCATTACTGGAAGGTAACTTCACATAGAACCTCTAGGTAGCAGGCTAGCCCTCACCCAACATGGTCGCCACCTTTACTTAAGCTAGCCCCGCCCACTTCCCAGCACGTTGTATCTGTGTATTTTTCTTCGATACTTGCGCTGCGGCTGAACCTCCGTTTAGCTACTCCTTCGCCTTCTACAGTTCCTCCTTGGCTTTCCAACTCCTGTTAGTCACCCCTCATTGCCTGTTCCTCTCTCACTTCCATTTCTCTCAGCACTCGACCGCCTCTGTTTCTTTACCTTTTTCTTCTGTTCTCAGCGCTTTGCCGCCCCGACTTGCGGTTCCTTATCCGCTTCACTGGCGACTCTCCGTGCTCATCCCTAGACGGTTCGTGGATCTTCCTTTTTCTGGTAAGTCGGGTCTGCGTCTTTCACCTCTCCTTATCTTCATTTCCTCTCTTCTGTGTTCCCACCGTCTGCTGTATGGATCCAATCTGTATTCCAGCTGTACAGCCCACCTCAGATTGGGGGTTTCCGGTCCTCGGCTGTATCAGCTCCTCGCCTCTGCCTACGACGACAACCAAACTTACCTGGATTGTTTTCTTACTTGAAACTTCACTCCAATCCTGATTCACCTGCCTATTCCGGACATTCAAGGAACTTTATTTCACAACTCACGTCCTGGACTATTCTGCAGGGCTTTTTGCTGTCATCAGCTTTTTCCCTGTCGACCGGGGCTTGGCTTCTCGGGGCTCCCCAAGACAGGTTCCACTTCCTGTCGAGGTGGCCTCTGAGGGAGCCAGACCTTATTTGTATGACAGGAGGTCCAGAGATAAACACACCAAGGATCTTCACAAGACTCCACGGAAGCAGTCTTCGCTTACTCAGAAGAGACAAGAGGAAGCCTCAGGTGAGGAGGAGCAGGGGGCGGGAAGCAATCAGCCTGACAGAATACAACGCCTGAACAGACTAATGGCTTCCTTAGAACAATACCAGGAGCTCGTAGCCACTTTACAGGGTTTAACCTTAGAGGTACAGTCTCTCAAGACAGAAAATGCAGCATTGCGCCAACAAGTAGTCCTACACAGAGACGACCAAGGGGATTTGCCACCTATGCCCTTATCCTTTGGAAAATATGATGGCTACCCTGGGGGTCTAAAGGAATTCCTGGATGCCTGTCAAGTATACTTCGCCTTTCGACCGCATGCCTTTGATACAGCCCGAGCCAAGGTAGGATTCCTTATCGCCAATCTAACCGGGAACACCTTGGCGTGGGCCACCCCTTTGGTGACAAGAAATGATCCAATGTTGACGGATTATGACCAGTTTGTGGCTCTTTTCAAGGGAAGGTTTGATCATCCAGAAGTTTTCTACACTTCATTGCAAGTGATACTTGATGTAAAACAAGGAAATACAGACATGCATACCTATATATCCTGCTTCCTAAGATTAGCTGGGAAAACAGAATGGCCGGATTCTGCGAAACAAACTATTTTCCGGAGAGACTTCATGACCAATTGAAGGATGAGTTGGCCCGAGTAGCTCGGCCCCCATCTTTCCAAGATCTCATGACACTCACTCTACAGATAGAATATCAACTAACTGAACTCCGCCAGGAAAGAAGAAGACCTTGCCTTACTCTTCCAGCCCCTAGCCCTACTCCTCACCCTACAAGAGAAGCGTCACTCTCGGAGGAACCTATTCAGATAGGAGCAGCCCGAGGTCCGCTAACGCCAGCAGAACGTAAAAGGCGGAGGGATTCTTGCCTCTGTATGTATTGCGGCTCCTCAAAGCATCTACTCAGGGATTGTCCCGAAGTGCCTCCACATAGGAAGGAAAACTGTCACCCCCGGTCCTTTGCAAGGGAGGTCTCAGGGGAAACAGACACAGTCCTTGCTATCTTACCAGACCATCAGAATTAAGGGATGACAACAGTCTGATGATATTTTGCGTTCGACTATGGACGACAGGTTCCACTCACATCGAAGTATATGCCATGCTGGACTGCGGAGCAGCAGGAAACTTTATGGATGCTGAGTGGGCAAAGGAACAACAAATTCCTACAAGACAGAAGGAAAGACCCATCGCAGTGGAAGGGGTGAACGGTAAACCCTTGTCCTCAGGTCCCATCCAATCTGAGACAATACCCTTACACTTGGCCTTGGGAGAACACCATGAACTAATGATATTCGATCTCATTGAGCAGCTCATTTTCCCTTGGTGATAGGAATACCATGGCTAAGAAGACACAACCCCCAGATCAACTGGACTTCTAATTGTGTCAAGTTCGACTCTACCTACTGTAAAAGAAATTGTATGTCGACTCCTCAGAGCCAGGAAGAGACTACGGAGAACGGACCACCCGACCTCAAAGTGGTTTCGTCTATACCTCGACAGTACCAGGATTATGCTGAAGTGTTTGAAGACACTATACCCTAACTCCTACCTCCTCATCGGCCAGAAGACTGTGCCATAGAGCTCCATCCCAAGTTTGTCGTTCCATTTGGCAGTATGTATCCCCTGTCTCTCTCCAAAAAACAGGCTCTACGAAGTTACCTGGACGGCAATCTTCAAAATGGACTAATTCAGGAATCTAGGTCGTCAGGGGGGCTTTGTTATTTTTCATACCCAAGAAAGATACCACCGAACTACGGCCCTGTATTGACTACAGAGGGTTGAATCGGATCACCATTCGAGATCGCTATCCCATGGCACTGATCAGAGACATCCTAGAAGCGGTCAGAGGGGCTTCATATTTCACCAAGCTGGACCTCAGAGGAGCGTACCATCTTCTCAGAGTGAAGAGGGGTGACGAATGGAAAACCCCGTTTCGAACCCCAATCGGTTTATACGAATATAGGTTGATGCCTTTTGGCCTAGTGAATGCTCCCGCAGTATTTCAAAGGTTCATAGACAAGATCTTTTCGGACATGTTTTTTGTGTCTGTTGTTATTTACCTGGATGACATTCTTATATGCACTTGAGAGCTTCAAGAACATCGTGAACAGGTCAGGAAGGTATTACACAGACTCCGAGCAAACCACCTCCTAGTAAATCCAGAGAAGTGTCAGTTCGAAGTGACTCCGGTCTCGTATCTGGGTTATCTCCTCTCGAAGGAAGGGATCAAGATGGAACCGGGCAAGATAAAGGCCATAATCGAATGGAAGGAACTGAGAAGTGTCAAGGAGATTCAGACATTCTTGGGTCTAGCAAATATTTATCGTCAATTGATCCCGAACTTTTCCAATCTGATGTTACGCATTACCGGCCTACTCAAAAAAGGAGTTAACTTCCTATTTGGTCCAGAGCAAAAGGAAGCTTTCTTACGTCTTAAGGAATTGTTCACCTCGGCTCCCATACTGGTACAACCAAATCAAGCAAGGCCCTTCATTGTGGAGGCGGACGCCTCAGGAGGTGCTGTGGGAGCGGTTCTCCTGCCAGAGGCGGAGGACGGTCTAACCCATCCAGTAGCGTATTACTCAAGGACGTTGACTAAGAGTGAACGCAATTACTCGGTTCTAGAAAGAGAACTACTGGCGATTAAGTTGCCGTGTCAAGAATGGAGACACCTTCTTCAGGGAGCGGCTCACCCCTTTTTGGTTCGAACAGATCATCGCAACCTCCGATTGTTACAACAGATGGAGTGCTCCAATGCCCGACATGCCTGATGGGCTTATTTTTTTTCTCAGTTTGATTTCAACATCTCTTACATATCTGGGCCAGAAAATAGAATGGCAGATGCTCTCTCTAGATGTCAAGGAGAGGAAGCGAATCTCTATCAAGATCATGACCTCTTATTCCTTAACCTGAAGGTCATGGCAAGTGTCACGCCATTTCTTCAAGAACTTGTAACCCAATACTGTCAACTGCCTACCGTACCTACCTCAGTCACTCAGGCCAATGACGGTCTGTAGTACCACGGTACTGAATTGTTTTTACCTTCCAAGAAACTTCAAGAACAGATCCTCTCATGGTGCCATGATTACCCACTCGCTGGAAACCCTGGTATCAAGAAGACCCAGGATCTCATAGGCCGTAGATTCTGGTGGACAGAACTACACAAAGATGTAGTAAGATATGTATCTTCATGTCCAGTTTGCGCTACAAAAAAGTACCAAACGGGGAAAGCATGGGGTAAGTTACAACAACCTATCCTACCTACCTGACCTTGGGAAAACATATCCATGGATTTTATCATCGACCTGCCAGATTCGGAAGGAAAGACTGCAATCATGGTAACAGTAGACACTGGCAGTAAAATGGCCCATTTTTCTGCACTAGAAGGTCTCCCATCTGCACCAGAGACGGCCTCAGTCTTTCTCCGTGACGTGATACGTCTTCATGGACTACCCCGGACCATCATATCAGTCAGGGGTACGCAATTTACCTCCAAATTCTGGACATTGTTATGTCAACAATTAGGGATTCACCGAGCACTTTCATCCGGATTTCACCCACAAAGCAATGGTCAGACTGAGAGACTCAATGCTGGATTGGAACAATACCTGAGATGTTTTTGTAGTAACAAACAAGAGAAGTGGTCATCTTTCCTCTCATAGGCAGATTTCGCCTATAATAACAACTATCACACATCCATCCGAATGAGTCCTTTCTATTGCACATACGGGTATCATCCACAACAGATACCATGGACAGGAATGCTGTCTACCAGATCTCCCGCTTTAGACAATAGATTGTCAGAACTAAAGGAGGTACATAAAATGGCTAAAGAGGCCCTGGAAAACAGCCAACAGACAAAGAAGATGTGGGCAGATAGAGGTTGACGCACCAATCCGGAATGGGAATCCGGACAAAGAGTGTGGTTATCCACAAAGTATCTACCCCGATGGATACATACCGGCAAGTTCGCTCCTCGATATCTAGGTCCTTATCCTATCATGAGACGGATCAATCCAGTAGCCTATGAACTACGGCTACCGAAGGCTCTTCAGAGAGTACACCCAGTTTTTCAAACTTCATTACTCAAGGAATATAAGGAAGATCCGTTTCAACGCAAGACTCAGAAGACCAAAACATCAACAGTCAAGGAACCTCAACAGTATGAGGTACAATACTTGGAGGATTCACGTTATTGCCGGGGAAGACTTCAATAACTAGTCCATTGGAAGGACTACTCTACAGAAGAAAGAACTTGGGAACCCAGGCACAATATTCATGCCCCTAAATTGTTGAGAAGGTTTCATCTGAGATACCCGGGGAAACCAGGGGGGTTCAGATGGGACAGAGGTTATACTGTCAGGAACCGTCCCTGGAAAGTTTGGCATTACTGGAAGGTAATGTCACATAGAACCTCTAGGTAGCAGGCTAGCCCTCACCCAACATGGCTGCCACCTTTACTTAAGCTAGCTCTGCCCACTTCCCAGCGCGTTGTATCTGTGTATTTTTCTTTGATACTGTCAGGAACCAGGATTGGAAACATTGGAATCGCTGGAAGTTCCGACTTCGGTGATCTGTCTAGTCCTCACTCAACATGGCGCCGGAGCCTTTATATTCTGGCTCCACCCACTTCTCGGCGCATTGTATCTGTTTCGTTTTGCTCAACGCTCTGACTCTTGTGTACTCGTCTCTCATTCCTGTGAATTTTGCTCCTTCTAATTTCCTCCAGAAGTATTCCTGTATTTCCAGTGTGTTCCCTTTCTTTTTGTCTCTCCCCTTTCATTACGGTATCTTTATTTCTGTCTTCCGTATTCAGTCTGCCTCATATCTACGTCTTTTCTGAGTTCGTCGCCGCCTGTGCTATCGGCGCCGTCTCCTCTTTCACACTTCCTTACGCACTCTTGACTTACCTTCCTGTCCCTTAGGCATCATACCTCCGCTGCCTGGTCTGCCTCCTTACTGACGGCCGTGGTGGCGCTTTTCAGCACTGCTTTCCACATACCTTTCAAGGAGCTTCCATACTCCTCACTTACCTTCTTGTCTGCTCGGCATCTTGCCTTCCCCGTTTGGTTTGCCCTCTTGCTAACGGCCGCGGTGGCGCTGCTCTACGCCGCTTCTGCGTGCCTTTCTCTGAGCTTACCTTGCTCAACCTCCTTCCTGCTCAGCTATTTACATCTTCTGTTATCTCGGTTTTCATAGTATCACGCTAGCCTTCGCTGAACTTTTGTGGTAGCACCTTTCTTGCTAGCTCCTCTCGGGAGTTGATTTAAGTAGACGTACCTCCTCTTTGGTATTTCTGCTCAATACTCACTGCTTCTTTTATTTATCATTATTCTTTTCCTTACTTTCCACGTCTTTCTTTTTTCAATCCTTCTTTCTCTCCTTTTGTGATTTTTCCAACCGCATCTTTTCCTTTTGACTTATTACTCCTTGAAATCCTCCACTCCAGTTTTGCTTCAGTGGGTTCTTCATGTTACCTGGTATCCTGGACACTGTAAACAAAGATCTGTGCCATCTCGTGGACCCTTCTTCTGAACCCATCTATGGACTAGGGTTTTTTCTGCCTTCGGGCGTTTTCCCTAGAGCAGATGCTGGCCGCCTGGGGTTCCCCTAGGACAGGTCCATTTCTCTGTCAAGGTGGCCTCCGGAGGGGCCAGGCCTTACCTACACGAAAAGAAGGTCAGAACACCTAAATGCAAAGGTTCAAGGAATAAGGAGAAGCCCCGCAAGACAGAGACTGACCTTCAAGGATTTTCCTCAGAGGAGTCAGGTGAGGAGAAAGGGGAGGTGGACTCGGACCTTGACAGCATACAACGCCCAAACCCTACCATGGCCTCCTTGGAACAATACCAAGAACTAGTGACAGCAATGCAGAACCTTACCATCGAAGTCCAGGCGCTGAGAACAGAGAATATAGCGCTCCGACAACAGGTAGTCTTACACAGAGATGACCGCGGCGATCTACCAGCTATGCCCCTTTCTTTCAGCAAATATGATGGTCATCCGGGAGGAATGAAGGAATTCCTTGACGCCTGCAGTGTTTATTTTGCCTTTCGTACCCATGCCTATGAGTCTGCGAAGTCTAGAGTTGGGTTCATCATTGCCAATCTCACAGGAAACGCTCTAGCCTGAGCCACTCCTTTGGTCACCAGAAACAACCCTTCCTTGAATGACTATGATCGTTTTGTAGAGGGCTTCAAGGAAAGATTTGACAGACCCGAGGTGTTCTACTCTTCTCTAGAAGCTATTCTGGATGTCAAACAAGGGAACACGGACGTCCAAACGTACATATCCCGCTTCCAGAGATTAGCGGCTAAGGCAGACTGGCCGGACTCTGCCCAACAAACAATATTCCGAAGAAGACTTCACGATGAAATTAAAGATGAGTTAGCTCGTGTAGCACGACCAGTATCCTGCCAAGAATTGATGACCTTGTCTCTACAGATAGAATTCCGTTTGACAGAACGGCGACAAGAAAGAAGGCGATTCAGAGTTACTCCTCAAGCTATCAGTCTACCTACCCCTTCTCCTGCAACCAGGACAAATATCACCCCTGAAGAACCCTTGCAAATCGGGGCTACCCGAGGGCCTCTTACTCCGGAGGAACGCAAACTAAGAAGAGAAGCCGGATTGTGTATGTATTGCGGTTCCTCTAAACATTTGTTGAGAAATTGTCCGGAAGTACCTCCCAGGAGGAAGGAAAACTTCAGCCCCCGATCTACAGCAAGGGAAGTTTCGGGGGAAGTGCCAAGTACCCTTGCAACCACTCAAGAACCATGAACAACCCTGAGGAAAACAGCCTGATGGTGTTCCAAGTCAGATTATGGCTATCTCCCTCAGGTCCCATCGAGGTAATTGCCATGCTAGACTGTGGAGCAGCTGGTAACTTTATGGATTCCGACTGGGCAAGGGAACATCAAGTATCTACTAAACCTAGGGCAACTCCTATTCCGGTGGAAGGTGTGGTTGGCAGACCTTTGTCATCCGGACCTATTACCAGAGAAACGATACCCTTAAAGATGGAGTTGAGTCATCACTCGGAATATTTGGTGTTCGATCAAATTAGAGCTGCGCACTTTCCTTTGGTCATAGGAATTCCTTGGTTAAGGAAACACAATCCTCACATCGACTGGAAGGCCAATAGAGTGAGTTTCAATTCGCTCTTCTGTAAGTCGACTTGTATGAACCAGTCTGTATCCGCCACACGTCAAGAAGAGAGATCGGTTCCTACTCTGGGTCCGGCGATCATCGCTTCGATTCCATCACAATATCTTGAGTTTTCAGAGGTGTTCGTAGACCTTCAACCACGTGAATTGCCTCCTCACAGGGCAGAAGACTGTGGCATAGACATAGTCCCTGATGCTGTGGTGTCATTCGGGCGGATGTACCCTTTATCTCTCCCTGAAAGGACGGTCTTGCGGAACTATCTGGACTCCAATCTACAAAATGGGCTCATCCAAGAGTCAAGACCCGCCTGAGGAGCCTCTCTATTCTTCATTCCGAAGAAAGATAGTGCGGAATTGCGCCCGTGCATCGACTATAGAGGGCTGAATAAAGTGACGATCAGAGACCGGTATCCCATGCCATTGATTCGAGACATCCTGGAGGCGGTACAGGGGGCCATATACTTCACCAAGCTGGACTTAAGGGGTGCGTACCATCTCTTGAGAATAAGACAAGGTGACGAGTGGAAGACCGCATTCCGCACCCCTTTTGGACTATTCGAATACAGGGTGTTGCCGTTTGGCCTTGTCAATGCCCCGGCCATCTTTCAGTGGTATATGGACAAGATGTTCACGGATATGTTGTTCGTATCAGTTGTGGTGTATCTGGATGATATCATGGTATTCTCCCAGACATTAACCGAGCATAGGTTACTGGTGAAGAGGGTACTACAGCGACTTCAGGAGCACAAACTATTGGTGAAACCCGAGAAATGCCAATTCGAAACCACTTTGGTATCTTACCTAGGATTCATTCTGTCCGGCAAGGGCAAAGAGATGGATCCCATAAAGGTTAAGGCCATCAGGGAATGGAAATAATCCAGCACTGTCAAGGAGCTACAAAGCTTCTTAGGATTAGCCAACTTTTATAGAAGGTTTATACCCAGCTTTTCCAACTTAGTGCTTCCTCTCACTTCCCTGTTAAAAAAGGGTGTCAAGTTCGCCTTCGGAGAGGAACAGCAGAGAGCTATTCAGACCCTTAAGGAGTGTTTCTCCTCTGCTCCCATTTTGGTACAGCCAGATCAGACCAAACCATACATCCTAGAGACGGATGCCTCGATCGGAGCAATAGGTGCCATCCTATCACAGAAGGCGGCTGATAACTACGAACATCCAGTGGCATATTTCTCTAAAACTCTTACCAGTAGTGAACGCAATTACTCAGTCCTGGAGAGAGAACTTTTGGCCATCAAATTAGCCTGCCAAGAATGGCGGCATCTCTTACAGGGCGCAATCCATCCCTTTGTGATCAGAACAGACCACCGTAACCTCCGAGTTCTACAACAAATGGAGTGTACCAATGCCTGTCATGCTCGGTGGGCATATTTCTTTCGGCAGTTCGATTTTGTAATAACCTACATTCCTGGTACAGAAAACAAGAAGGCGGATGCCTTGTCACAAAGCATTGGAGACAGCTCAGCGAACTACGAAGGACATGACCGCTTTTTCCCCAAACTCAAGGTTTTAGCATCCACTGTCTCATTCCTCCAAGATCTGATACCTCAATACCGAACCTGCACGGAACTCCCTTCTACGGTCAGCCAAGGCAGAGATGGACTGTATTACCATGGAAACGCCCTTTTCATCCCCACCAAGTGTCTCCAGAAACTCATTCTTTCCTGGTGTCATGATTCTCCCTTAACGGGACACCCGGGTATTAGAAAGACCTACAAACTACTGCAAAGAGTTTTCTGGTGGCCTAAATTGAGAACAGAAGTATACCAGTATGTTACCTCTTGCTCAATCTGCGCCTCTAACAAATACCGAACGGGTAAACCGCTCGGTCTCTTGCAGCAACATTCCTTACCATCACGACCATGGGAACATATATCTACAGACTTCATCGTCGACCTCCCTCCATCTGATGGCATGATGGTGGTCATGGTCACAATAGACTCTTTCAGTAAACTGGCCCACTCTTCATCCTTCAAACAAATACCTTCCGCGTCGGAGAACGCAGAAGCCTTTCTCCGAGACATAGTCCGTCTACATGGGTTGCCCCCGACCATTGTATCCGATCGGGGACCTCAGTTCACGTCTAAATTCTGGGCTTCACTTTGTCAGACTTTGGGTATTCACAGAGCCCTTTCCTCGGGTTACCACCCTCGAAGTAATGGACAGACGGAAAGGTTAAATGCCAGCCTAGAGCAGTACTTGAGGTGTTTCTGCAGTCCACAACAAGAGAGATGGTATCATTTCCTTTCACAAGCAGAGTTTGCGTACAATAATACTTTGCATACCACAACCCAAATGAGTCCTTTTTTGTGCACCTATGGGTTTCATCCCCAACATTTACCTGGGTTCAGCTCTCCAGCCACTATGATCCCTGCTTTGGATGGTGTTTTACAGGAAATACAGGAAGTACATGAACTCGCCAAGAAGGCTCATCAAGTCAGTCAACAAACTCAGAAGAGATGGGCAGATACGTGCAGGGGATCTTAACCTACCTGGGGATTAGGACAACTAGTTTGGTTATCGACCAGATTTCTTCTTAGATGGGTTCACGCTGGAAAGTTCTCCCCTCAGTTTCTTGGACCATTTCCCATTCTCCAACACATACACCCCGTTGCTTATAGACTCAAACTTCCTGACTACCTCAAGAGAGTTCACCCGGTTTTTCACATCTCCTTGCTTAAGGAATACAAGGAAGACCCGTTCCTTAGACCCATCCACAAGAGTCGAGCCCAGGTAAGGCCTGTTCCAGAAGAATATGAAGTAGCATACCTGGTGGATTCCAATTACCACAGGGGTCGACTCCACTACCTGGTTCACTGGAAAGGCTATCCAGTGGAAGAAAGGTCTTGGGAACCGGTAAGCCACATTCATGCCCCCAGACTTCTAAGGAGATTTCATCATCTTTACCCGGGCAAGCCGGGGGGTACCCCGAGAGGAAGGGGGTATACTGTCAGGAGCCAGGATTGGAAACATTGGAATCGCTGGAAGTTCCGACTTCGGTGATCTGTCTAGTCCTCACTCAACATGGCGCCGGAGCCTTTATATTCTGGCTACACCCACTTCTCGGCGCATTGTATTTGTTTCGTTTTGCTCAACGCTCCGACTCTTGTGTACTCGTCTCTCATTCCTGTGAATTTTGCTCCTTCTAATTTCCTCCAGAAGTATTCCTGTATTTCCAGTGTGTTCCCTTTCTTTTTGTCTCTCCCCTTTCGATACGGGATCTTTACTTCTGTCTGCCGTATTCAGTCTGCCTCATATCTACGTCTTTTCTAAGTTCGTCGCCGCCTGTGCTATCGGCATCATCTCCTCTTTCACAGTTCCTTCCGCACTCTTGACTTACCTTCCTGTCCCTTCGGCATCATACCTCCACTGCCTGGTCTACCTCCTTACTGACAGCCGCGGTGGCGCTTCTCAGCACTGCTTTCCACGTACCTTTCAAGGAGCGTCCATACTCCTCACTTACCTTCCTGTCTGCTCGGCATCTTGCCTTCCCCGTTTGGTTTGCCCTCTTGCTAACGGCCGCGGTGGCGCTGCTCTACGTCGCTTCTGCGTGCCTTTCTCTGAGCTTACCTTGCTCAACCTCCTTCCTGCTCAGCTATGTACATCTTCTGTTATCTTGGTTTTCATAGTATCACGGTAGCCTTCGCGGAACTTTTGTGGTAGCACCTTTCTTGCTAGCTCCTCTCTAGAGTTGATTTAAGTAGACGTACCTCCTCTTTGGTATTTCTGCTCACTGCTCACTGCTTCTTTTATTTATCATTATTCTTTTCCTTACTTTCCACGTCTTTCTTTGTTCAATCCTTCTTTCTCTCCTTTTGTGATTTTTCCAACCGCATCTTTTCCTTTTGACTTATTACTCCTTGAAATCCTCCACTCCAATTTTGCTTCAGTGGGTGCTTCATGTTACCTGGTATCCTGGACTCTGTAACCAAAGATCTGTGCCATCTTGTGGACCCTTCTTTTGAACCCATCTATGGACTAGGGTTTTTTCTGCCTTCGGGTTTTTTTCCTAGAGCAGAGGCTGGCCCCCTGGGGTTCCCCTAGGACAGGTCCATTTCTCTGTCAAGTTGGACTCCGGAGGGGCCAGGCCTTAGCTACACGAAAAGAAGGTCAGAACACCTAAATGCAAAGGTTCAAGGAATAAGGAGAAGCCCTGCAAGACCGAGACTGACCTGCAAGGATTTTCCTCAGAGGAGTCAGGTGAGGAGAAAGGGGAGGTGGACTCGGACCTTGACAGATACTTGCGTTCCGGCTGAACCTCCGTCTAGCTACTCCTTCGCCTTCTACAGTTCCTCCTTGGACTTCCAACTCCTGTTAGTCACCCCTCATTGCCTGTTCCTCTCTCACTTCCATTTCTCTCGGCACTCGACCGCCTCTGTTTCTTTACCTTTTTCTTCTGTTCTCAGCGCCTTGCCGCTCTGACTTCCGGTTCCTTATCCGCTTCACTGGCGACTCTCCGCGCTCATCCCTAGACGGTTTGTGGATCTTCCTTTTTCTGGTAAGTCGGGTCTGCATCTTTCGCCTCTCCTTATCTTCATTTCCTCTCTTCTGTGTTCCCACCGTACGCTGTACGGCTCCGATCTGTATTCCAGCCGTACAGCCCACCTCAGCTTGGGGGTTTCCGGTCCTCGGCTGTATCAGCTCCTCGTCTCTGCCTACGACGACGACCAAACTTACCTGGATTGTTTTCTTACTTGAAACTTCACTCCAATCCTGATTCACCTGCCTATTCCGGACATTCATGGAACTTTATTTCACAACTCACGTCCTGGACTATTCTGCAGGGTTTTTTGCTGTCATCAGCTTTTTCCCTGTCCACCGGGGCTTGGCTCCTCAGGGCCCCCCAAGACAGGTTCCACTTCCTGTCGAGGTGGCCTCCGAGGGAGCCAGACCTTCTTTGCATAACAGTAGGTCCAGAGATAAACACACCAAGGATCTTCACAAGACTCCACGGAAGCAGTCTTCGCTTACTCGGAAGAGATAAAAGGAAGCCTCAGGTGAGGAGGAGCAGGGGGCGGGAAGCAATCAGCCTGACACATACTAAGAGAACTGATTTTATTTCACGCAGAATCGAAGCCACGGATGTAGAGGCCAAAAGGGTTGCATTTTCTTCAGGTATCTCGAGTTTTGATACTCCCACTGTAAGAAAGGGGGTGACTATGGCTAGGCTAATGCAAGAAGGGTTTAATCATTTGCTGAAAACACAGTTGATGGAAAATCAAGGCAGTGCACCGCAGGAAGAGACAGAATTATATAAATGAAGGGGGTGCTCTTTATACCCCTCCAAAGCATTATGGCGGCAAGACAGCACTGGAAAGCCAGTGATGCCAGTAGCATTATTGAAGGTAGCGCTTGAATAGCTGCACTAGACGTTGCATATAACTAGAGAAAGCCTAGCAGCAACTATTGCGGAGAACTCGTGCGTACCAAACCGGTTAGAACACGTTGCATTTTATGTAGTAAATTGCATTGTATGTTAAGGTTTACTGCTAGGAAGACACCGCGAACAATCAGAGGAGTTATTCCTCGGCCGAATGGTCCTTTGCAGCATTTACATATTGACTGTGTTGATAAAAAGTATGCAGTGGATATAGGTATATGATAGTGTGGTGTGTCCCTTTTCAAGATGGATTGAAGCAGGTCCATGTACACACCCTTGCTCAGTGAAGTTTTTAGTACGAAAAGTCTTTCCAAGATGGGGAGTATGTGAGGTGCTGAGATCCAACAATGGCCCCATTTTGTTGATGAATTATTTGAGCAGATTAGTCTATTACTGAGCATAAAGCACAAATTTTCTTCTGCTTATCACCCACAGTGAACAGGGATTATGAGAGGCTCAACGGTCTTATCAAAGAGAGAATTGCTAAACTTAAATTGTCACTGAAGAAGGGATGGCTCTATTGCCTACCCTTAGCATTTTATGCATTATGGAATCAGCCTGGGTCGGACCACCACCTCAGACTCCATGAGTTAGTAACAGGGAGAACTCCTCTGACTCCTCCATCGAGGAATAGAAGTGATGCTCAGAAGATAGCAGAAATGTTTGGAAATGAGTTACTTGCGTATTTGACATGTATGACCGCTAGTACCTCTGTCATTTCAGATCAACTGAAGCGTAAGGGGTGTCGGTCTCAGGACACAGATGAAGACCATTCAGCAACCAGATGTGAAGAAACTAGTATCAGTACCTAAAATATTTGTTGCAGAGCCAGTCCTAGTGTGCATCGTCATAAGGAAGTGGCACGAGCCCTGTTTCAGTTGACCTTTCATTGTTGAGAATGTTACGCCCTCAGCAGTAAAAGTCCAAGAAAGACATGCCTAGATACATCTGGATGACGTGAAGCATTATACTTGTGAGACCGATGCGCCCCACTCGTTGATTCAGAAGCAAGACAAGAAGAAGCAGTTCAGCACGTGCAGACTCAATCGATGATGAGAAAGAAGAACGCAGAGACTGCTGATTGAATAAATGCAAGTGTGCATTTGGATTGTAGCTCACATTGGACTAGCTTTATAGATATTTTAGCAGGAGTGCAAAAGCAATGTTCTTGAGCTGCAGGAATCTTTGAATTGGACTTTAGAAAGTGTTGAAGTACTGCAAAATATCGCAAACTTGGACTTTCTGTTCAACTACTGGAAGAGGGAGCAGTTTCCTGATTCATTCCTCACTGAGCTTCTATTTGGTCACACCAATGGTCCTGTCTGATACAGATGCCCATAGACTCCATCTCATTGTTTTCATTTTTATTCTAAAAACTTATCCTGCTCTTGTTTGGCACAGTACTAATATTCCTGTGTTTCTGCAAAATCCTAAAAATCACCCTGTAATTAGACGGTTACTTATGGAGATAATTGAGCAGATCCGGCAGCAACCTGATCATCTAATGAATTTGCCTGATTAAAAAGGTTTTTTCCTTCCTCATAAGTAGTTCACCGGCACAATGTGAAATCCTGATAATGACACAGTGATGGGAAATATACGGGCTCAACGACGCATGGGGAATGGAAGGTGGTGGGGACTGATTTATTGGTGTATAATATATGCATGCACAGCATTAATCATTATTTTCCTGATTCTGTTCATTTTATTGGTCCAAGGGAGTCAGCAGTCCCCTTGATTCTCCCCACTCCAGTGATCCTTACAGAATTAACTGTTGCAAAGAGACCAAGACCATATGTGATTATCCCCACACCAATGACACATGTGAAGTCACCCACTTCTCTGACAAGTGTTCCTAAGGCTTCCCCTGTAGGAAGGGTGTTTATTGATGTATTTCTTGAGTATCTTGCAGGCACTCACTTCATGAAAGGGAGACACAAGAGAAGTGCAAGGGAAGATGATTATGAGTTAAATAATTATCTAGACAGTACAGCATATTTGGTGAATAACATGTGGTATCAGCACATGAAAGAACTGGGAAAAAGAACCCCTGAGGAGAGTTGCTATGTTTGTGCTCTTCTACCCTATGTATTGGGGAGTTCTATGATATTTACAGCTATATAAATAGAAGTCCAGACAGCTCCTTGCCTGACTTACCTTGCACTCTGCCATACAAGAGGTCAGCTGCAGGGTTAAACAGCATCCTTGGCATGGGTGACTGAACGGTCAGCTCCAGACGAAGGTGATTATGTTCAAGATTTAAAGTCCAAAGCAAGACCACACACCAGAGGTCATGTGATAAGATATGAAGAGCCTGGAATGAAGGGAGCAGGAATCAGATGGGAGATAAACAAAAAGCTCAATTGCCAAGGAAAGAATGATGAAGAAATAAGAAATGCAAGGAGAGAGATCAGATGCAAATCTGGGGAACAGTACTTTCCCCAGATGGATGGGAGGAAGGCATAGTTGTATGCAGAGCGGTGGCAGTTAAAACACATCACAAATCAGATATAGATTGTATGGAAAAGGGATGCAAACCTCTCTGTCCAAAGCTTGCAAAATTACTGACATGGGTTGAAGATAAAGGAGGCCCATTGCAGATAGTGCCTCTGGATAGTGTAGAGCAATGCTTCAGAAGCAATGGCACAAGAAAAGTTGGAGAGAATCAGCAGTGTGGTCGAATCTTCGATGTACCAGGAATAAAGGATGGGACAGTAGTGATAATGGACCACTACTGGGCGTGCAGATCCAGAGCTTATATGAAGCTGCCCAAGGCCTGTGATTGTTCATGTTCCAGCAATGTTGATTCCGGAGAGTGACCTAAACATTGGAGAGTTTCCAAAGGCAGATGACCACATGAGAAAAAGGAGATCAGTTGGTTTCCCCAATCTAACAAAGGGGGAGAACTGTTTTTCAGCTAAATCAATAGAAGCTTTCAATGACATTCCGTATGAATATAGGTTGTTCAGCCAGACTTCAGCGATATTCACGACAATCTTCATGCCAGAGATCCAGACAATGGCATATGCCAGAGGATTGCAGATGACCAGATGGGAGGTCCTGCAGACAAACAACACTACCATAAAGGGATTCAATGCATTCAAAGAAGAGATGAGAGCCATAACACTGATGCCTCTCCAGAATAGATGCGTCCTGGACAGGATTACAGCTATGGATGGAGGTGTTTGTGCCAAAATCGGAATATCATGTTGCACATTCATACCTTCTCACGATGAAGCAAATGGGACCTTGACAGAGGACATAACGATGTTGACGAACTTGCACGTCAAGATGAAAGATGAAGTAGAAGATATTGCAGATGACAGCTGGTTTGCATCCATCTTCTCATGGGTACCACAACGGATGGCGAATATCTTCAAGTTCCTTGGAGCATTATTGGTGATGATCATGTTTGGATTCTGTCTGATCAGGATAATAATCACACAGTGCAAGAAGACAGCAAAGAAAGCACTAGGAATGAAGATCATGATCGATGTTGAGTCTGAATTTGGACTCAAAGAGCTGAGTAATGAATAAATCAGAGACTGTATAAAAGCAAGTATTCATGCACCTGAGGGAAAGAACTTCCTGTATCCAAGAGACAGACCACAAGAAGTATGTGGGAAGATGGATCTACTGCAGCCCGAGTGGACAGTGCAGCCACATGACCTTGAGTGTTGATGATCATGTAAAATAAGCAGGATCTTTGAAAGGTGTGATGAAGATATGGACTCTGAAGAAGCACTTCTTCAAGAAAGGATGTCGAAATGTGAAGATTGATGAGGGAGTGGTTGATGAATCAACTAGAGGGGAGAGTGTAGAGGAGGAGCCAAAGGCCTCTACCGGAAGTCCCGCCCCTATCTTGCCTATATGTTGGCAACCGGTAATAGTGTCAAGCACGACACCTGCAATTATGCCCATAACATGAGCAGCCCTTGAAGCAAGGTATCCATTGAGAAAACCATTTTTTATGTACCCACAAAAAGCTGGTAGTCTCTTGGAAAACATCCCTAAAGAGCATGTGAAGACGGATGGAAGAGAAGACTGGTAACATCACATCAAGCAAGGTGACATGCCAAGAAGAGATGACAAAAGAGAAGGTGAATAGACCATACAGAATCTGATGGCGAAGTGAAGAATCGAGTGACCCTTTACGTGCGGAATGAAGATTGCATGTGTAAAAAGCACAGAAGAAAATGCAAAACCAATTTAAAATTGTACAGATGCAGTAACGCAAGTAGACTAAGAATTCATGAAGGCTGGCTATACGTATTGAATAGACTGTAGGCGGTGCCGACAATATGAAATGTTGTCTAATTTATGACACTGACAATGACTTGCACTCAGGGTGGGCTTAGTTGTCCACCTGACAGTAGAGACCCAATCACAATCCCATACCCCGTAGAAAGTATCCCTAGATATTTCCCGTTGCCCTATCACAACCCCACCCAGGTTTTCTTATTTTACCACGTAGCATGATGTCAGAGATGACGAGTTTTCACTATAAAATCTTGTTTTTTATGTAAATAATTGAGAGCGATACTGGTAGACATCCATTGATGTCCGTTGGACTTCCTGTTTTACATAATTGTTAATAAAACAGCTAAGTATTTGCCAACTTCCAGAGTCGGTTTTATTATTGATGTTTGAGTAACATCTGCATGCACATCCGTCCTATAGAGTGTTACCTCGTCTTAAAGGACCTCTGGGTTCATCCCTATTCCCAGTAATACCCCAACACACTCTCCCTCAGCCGTCATGGGGTATTTTCAATCTCACCCCTATATTCAACAAATACTGAGACAATGCATGGGCAACTAAAAGCAGTGAAGATTACCCATACAAACAACATGGGGAAAGTAAGGGAAACCTACCATAGAAAGAACTCAGGTTGTCCCACTAATAGAGTCAGGCAGGGTCAGGAATTTAATATTGAACATTCACACCTGCCTTTACTTGACTGTTTTTTCAACTTTAAAAAGTGTGCTTTTTCACAAGGAGTTGAGCGAGATGGGATTGCTGTCTCGACCGGACTGGAGAAGCCAAGGAGCAGAGAGCAGCAGGAAAGAGTGGAGCCTCGAGCATAACAGCATGCCGAGACGCTGGCCCAGTGTTTTTGAGGGGCTGCAGCGTGGCAAGGGAGCCGTGCCTTCAAGGAGCTGGATTTTGGCAGCCTGTATCCTGCTGGTGCTGTTTGGGGCAATGCTCATTCAATTGCAACGTGTACCGGTCCCATGAGTGTCTGAGCGGCAGGTGGTGAGACCCTGACCTCAATCCTGGGCATTCAGAGGGACAGCTTGTCAATGCGATCCTGCCCAGTGAGTTAGACAGTGAGAAACGTAGGAGTGTGCATTTGACTGAAGTGGAGTGGGAGAAAGACACAATTTAAAGCGGCACAGAGTGGAAAGAGGGATAAAGTAAGGACAGAAAGAGTCAGAAATTATGTAAGGAAGAGAAGTAAAGTGAAATAAAGGAAGGTGAAGTTGCACTAGCGGAATGGAAGAGAAGTAAAATGACAGAGACATTTACAGAATGCAAAGCGTGCACAGTGACAAGCACGAGAAAGAAACAAACAGGTGCAAGGGTGCACGTTAAGGGAAAGAAAGTATGCAAGGAAGTGTTATGCTAATTGGTCAGTCTCTGAGGATTCCATGGTGCCCAGGTGGAGTTTTGTGTAGAGGCTTCGCGTTCTGTTACGCTCACCTGGTTTCCACAGGGGCGCCGAACGAAGCTGGACTGCGGCGGTCTCCACCTGCGTGACTCGCAGCGAAGTGATGAGTGACTGCACCTCCCCCTTTAGTTTCGTCTGTCTGGCACGAAGGAAGATTTGCCTAAAATGGTGAAAGTGATAAATTAACTAGCAGTAAGGAGAAGGGCCAACTTCCACTTCTGTGCCCTCTCAATGTCCCTTCACTGTGTCTCACCTTAATGTTATGAAGGATGGGCTCTCCATCCTGCGACTGTATGCAGGGGTGCGTCGAGATTCAGGAATCCAGATAACTTCACTGATCCTGTAGCCTTATGGCAGATTTCCATACAACAATAACTCTGAGGTAAGTCTTTATGCCAATCCTAAATAGTGTGAAATGCTTTAGAGTTCTGGTTGTCTTAAAGTTCACTCCTGTACTTTTCTTTACAGATTCCCCTTTGAGGTACACCCGAAGAAAGGCAATTCCTTCCGGATAAAATGAGGTAATGCAAAGGTAAGTTTCAATACTTGCACGATTCAAAAATGTCTAACAAGTGATATTGTTCTTTCATACTATTAATTTGCTGTCCCCTTTTATTTCCGCAGGTGCGGCGCCGCCGGTGCGAAGGTCGTGTAATGGTGACTCACGGAATCACAAGGGAATACTGCTTCTGGTGAGTATTATACTGCGCGAGATTTGAATCTCCTTTAGCGAAGCGCAGCTCACCTGTTGTGATCTTTCCTTGTTCTGCAGATGCGGTTGCACTGGGATGGCGACCGTGCGAGAATGCCTCGTTGGATCGCATGGACATACAGCGCTTAGGTGAGTATCACGCTGCGCTATGCTAATTGTCTTTAAGCTGGTTCTTACGTAGTGCGGTTAACTGATGTTCCTTTTTCTGCAGATGCAGAGACTCCCTAGTGATGGCGATGGAGTATCAGGGTAAGCTCTTGTTCTAATCTGTGATCTCTCCTTCCTTTGCAGGGGTGGATCGCGATGACCAGGACGGGCGTGGCTGAAGACAGGACTGGAGCTGCAGGCACGGTGAGCGTTACGCTGCAGGAGTGCAGAATAACGCCAAGCGTGTTCTGTTCTTCGGTCGTGGTTTAAATAACTTCCCAGAAGTAGTCCCTGCACCACACCTTATCAAATAGTCCCCAGATAAAGTAGTCCCTTAAACCAACCTCAGACTGGGAAGTACATGGTTCTGTTACTTGATAACCTGTCTTGCCTGAAAAGACAGTACGAGCGCCAGGACTGAGTCCAGGAAGCCCTTAGGCAATCCTTTGGGGCCTTAAAGGTCCCCATGGGTGCCAGTACTCTGGGCCGACTGGTCTGCTCCTGATGTCAGGGGGCAGGCACCGTGACAGCACTCCCCCCCAAGGCCCATTCCAAGGTGGTTCGTCTTGCTGGTCCAGGCTTGGTTGGGTAGTTCTGATGGAACCGGTTTATCAGTCGTGGTGCATGAACATAGTCACTTGGCTCCCACGATCTTTCTTGTGTACCGTAGCCTTTCCAGTCAACAAGATAGAAAAGTCTTGATTTGACCAATTTTGAGTCATAAATGTCTTTTACCTCGAATTCTGGTTCACCATCTACTAGGATGGGTCTTGGTGGATTTGTTATCCTAGTTCCTGGTTGTACTGGTTTCAAAAGTGAAACATGAAAGATGGGGTGGATTTGCATGTTCGTAGGTAACTCCAATTTTACTGCCACTGGATTGATGATGGCCTTAAGAGTGTAAGGTCCCAAATATCTAGGATTACATGTGTGGGTTCCTTTTAGCGGTATGTGTCTTGAGGCTAGCCAAACCTTGTTTCTGATCTGGTACTTTGGGGCTTTACTCCTGTGTTGATCGGCGGTTTTCTTGTATCTTTCTTTTGCTTGTTTTAAATGTTCTGTCGCCTTTTTGAATGCCTGTGTTATGGTAGTGTGTAAATTGCTTACGGCAGGCATCTCCAAGTGTTGAGGTGGGTCAAGTTCAGAGGTCCGTGGATGCATTCCATATATTGTGTAGAATGGACTTTGTCCAGTACTGGAGTGCAAAGAGTTGTTGTAGGCATACTCGGTTATCCACAAAATATCTTTCCAGTTGCCTTCTGTTGGATGTAACATGCACCCTAGATATTGCTCTAACGTTTGTTTGGTTTTCTCGGTTTGACCATCGGTTTGAGGATGGTGGCTGGTCGAAAGTCTTACGTCAATTTGGGCCAACTGGCAACATTTTCTCCAAAACTGCGAGATAAACTGACTGCCCCGATCAGAAATCAAAACTAAAGGAAATCCATGTATTCAGACTTTTTGTTCTAGGAACTCTTTGGCCAGAATTGAAGCTGACGGTAAGTCTTTTAATGGAATGAAATGGGCTATTTTGGAAAATAAGTCCACCAAAATAGTATTGAATCCATTACAGGGGGGAAGATCTGTGATAAAATCAAGGGACAATGTATGCCAGGGTGTAGGTGGAATGTCCAGGGGTTATAGTAGACCTGCTGGTTTCTTCTTCTGGGCCTTGTTCTGTGCACAAATGCCACAAGATAGCACAAATTGCTTAATGTCCTTACACCATGTGGGCACCAAAAATGTCTCTTGATCTTAGCTTCGGTCTTTGCAATTCCAGGATGGCCTTCTACCAAGGATTCATCGTAATCGGACATAACCAATTTCTGTAACTCCTTACTAGGTAAATAAAGGCGTCCTTGGAAGTAAGGTAAATGATCAGTGACTGAATGATTTTTGCTTTTATACGACCAATCTTGTAAAGCTGTGGAGTCGAGAAGCTGCAGAATTTTGTCATGGATGTCATCCAGGTTTAGGGAGGTAGTTATTCCCAGGATTCTTCCTCCAGGGATTATGGGCACTGGTTCCGGATTTGAGTATGCTTCTTACATTCCTATGCGGGATAAAGCATCTGCCTTGCCGTTTCGACAACCGGGTCGGTAAGTAATTACGAAATCATATTCTGCAAAAAATAATGCCCATCTGAGTTGACAAGATGATTGGGCCTTGCCCGTCTTTAGGAATTGTAAGTTTGTATGATCCGTAATCACTGTGATGGTGTATCTGGCCACAAGGAGGTAGTGTCGCCAAGCCTTGAACGCTGACTTAATGGCTAGAAGCTCTTTGTCGGTGACGGCATAATTAAGTTCAGGTGCCGAAAACTTTAATGACCAAAAGGCCACTGGATGGAGTTGACCGGTCTCAGGGTCTTTTTGAGAAAGAACTGCCCCCATTGCCAAACTGGATGCATCAGTTTCTACCACGTATGGGAGATCTGGACGTGATGCCTTAAAACTGGGGCGGAGGTGAATTTTCGTTTTAGGTCTTGGAAGGCCTTTTCTGCTTCATCCGACAACTGAAAGCATTTGCTCTTCCGCAATAATGATGTGATAGGATGCACCACATGTGAAAAGTCTGGAATGAATCTGCGGTAGAAGGTTGCAAATCCAAGCATGCTCTCTACCCCTTTTGATTGAGGTTGGTAAGGGCCACTTGAGGATGGCATCTACTTTCCGCGAATCCATCCGAACACCATTTGGGGTCAGGACAAACCCAAGAAACTCGACCTCGATAGTGTGAAAGAAACATTTTTCCAATTTTGCATACAATTTATGTTGCCGCAGTTTTTCTAGTACAGCACAAACGTGCTCCACATGGTTTTGTTCAGAAGATGAGTACACCAAGATATCGTCGATGTACACGATGACACAGACATCAATTAGTTCACGAAGGACATCGTTCATAAAATATTGAAACGCTGCCGGGGCGTTATTAAGCCCAAAGGGCATCACCTGATATTCGAATAGCCCGTGCTTGGTACAGAAGGCGGTCTTCCATTCGTCTCCTTTTTTAACGCGTACAAGATGGTACGCTCCTGTGAGATCCAACTTAGTGTAAATACGAGCATCTTTTACTTGGTCCAGTAGTTCTGGGATTAGAGGCAAGGGGTACCGTTTTTTTTACAGTTACTTGGTTTAACGTACGTTAGTCGATACAAGTTCTTAGGTCTCCTTCCTTTTTAGGGACGAAGAACAAAAGCGAGGCCGCCGGGGACTTGGACGGGTGAATGAAGCCTTTAGCCAGGTACTGATCTAAGTATTGCTTTAAATGAAGATTCTTGGGTTCCGTAAGGGCGTAAATCCTACTGCAAGAAATTTGAGCGCCATGTCTGAGTTCGATCTAGCAATCATATGGTCTATGAGGTGGTAAAGTGTTGGCTTGATCTTTCTGAAAAACATCCTGAAAATCCTGGTAATCCTGAGGTAGCCGATTTGTTGGACTCATGACTGTTGCAATCTTTTTTATCAGGGATTCTTCTGGATAACAAGTATGAGCACATTCTGAGAAGGTCACTCTCTTTTCACGCCAGTCTATGCAAGGATTGTGCGTCTAACCACGGCATTCCCAGAATTATTTGGAATTGTGGCGCCTTGATTAAGTCAAATACAATATTTTCTCGATGCCCATCTTGGCCCAACAGTGTAATTTCCGTTGTTGAATGAGTTACTGGACCAGAAGCGATCTCTGTCCCATCGACGGTGGTGACTAAATCAGTTGTGGTCTTTTCGCAAAGAGAAAGATTCATCCTTGTGGCCAACTCTTGATCCATATAGTTACCTATGGCTCCGCTGCCGATGTAAGCTCTGACCGCATGCATACGAGACGATTGCTGGTGACTAATGAGGATCATTGGTATGGCTACATGCGAGGTCTAGGAAACCTTCTTCTCGCTCGACAAGCGGACCTCTACGCTTGTCGGGCAGGGTAGTTTTCTGGCTCTGGTTCAGCGCTGATCTTGTCGGTGACCCCTTCTGCCTTCTTAGGTGGTTTCACTGGACAGTCTCGTAAAAAATGTCCTGCTGTTCCGCAATATAAACACAATTGCTGCTGCCTCCTCTTGTCTCTTTCTGTTTTGGATAATGGCTCCCTAACTCCTCCAATTTGCATGGATTCGGATGTATCTGTACTTTTGGAGATGTTGTCTCTTGGTTTCACCAGAACCCGATTCTCAAATCTAGCTCGATCCGCCTTCCGGTTCTGGAGTCTGTGGTCCAGCTGAACTACCAGGTCTATGTACTCAGCACAGTCTTGAGGTGGGTTCACCACCTGCACCAAAACGTCTTTTAGTTCGCCTCTCAACCCACAATGGAATAACATATTTATTTTGTCTTGGGCCAGCTGGGTTCCACCACCAATCTATTTAAGGTTGAAATGTAAGTTAACAGATCCTGGTTCCCTTGACGTAGAGACAGAAGTTTGTTATCTAAGGCTTGGCCTTGAGAATGTCAGGCGAACAATTTCTCCATGTTTTGCTGAAATCCCTGGAAATATCAGAGAAGAGGATCATCTTGATTAACTAGTGGCATGGACCAATCAGCTGCACTGCCGCTGAGGTACGACAGTACAAAGGCCACTTTAGATTGATCATTCGAAAAGCTCCAGGTCTACATAAGAAGTGTAGGTGGCACTGATTCATAAAAACTGCGAACCTTTTAGGGTCTCCGGCAAAGCGTTCTGGTGGAGCTAAAGGTATAGCCCCCGGTAGTACGACTTGTACTGGGCTGCTTGGCTGAGTTGGGACTGAAGCTCCCCCCAATCCAGGTAACGGCGTGCGGCCAGCTTGAGATTGGAGTAGTTGTCTGGCGAGGTCGTCCATATGCTCTTTTGCCACAACCAGTTCTCTTCTTAGAGCATTAGTTTCTTGTCGAGCTGAATGCACCTCAGCTCTAAGGTCCCCCAGAAGCTGGGCTAATTGGTCAGTCTCTGAGGTTTCCATGGCGCCCGGGTGGAGTTTTGTGTAGAGGCTTCGTGTTCTGTTACGCTCACCTGGTTTCCACAGGGGCACCGAACAAAGCTGGACTGCAGCGGTCCCCACCAGCGTGACTCGTAGCGAACTGATGAGTGACTGTACCTCCCCTTTTAGTTTTGTCTGTCTGGCACGAAGGAAGAGCTGCCTAAAATGGTGAAAGTGATAAATTAACTAGCCGTAAGGAGAAGGGCCAACTTCCACTTCTGTGCCCACCTAATGTCCGTTCACTGTGTCTCACCTTAATGTTATGAAGGATGGGCTATCTATCCTGCGACTGTATGCAGGGGCGCATCGAGATTCAGGAATCCAGTTAACTTCACTGATCCTGTAGCCTTATGGCAGAGTTCCAGACAACTATAACTCTGAGGTAAGTCTTTATGCCAATCCTAAATAGTGTGAAATGCTTTAGAGTTCTGGTTGTCTTAAAGTTCACTCCTGTACCTTTCTTTGCAGATTCCCCTTTGAGGTACACCCGAAGGGAGGCGACTCCCTTCTGGATAAGATGAGGTAATGCCAAGTTAAGTTTCAATACTTGCACGATTCAAAAATGTCTAACAAGTGATATTGTTCTTTCGTTCTATTAATTTGCTGTCCCTTTTATTTCTGCAGGTGCAGCGCCGCTGGAGCAAAGGTCATGTAATGGTGACTCTCGGAATCGCAAGGGAATACTGCTTCTGTTGAGTATTATACTGCGTGAGATTGGAATGACCTTTAGCGAAGTACAGCTCACCTGTTGTGTTCTTTCCTTGTTCTGCAGATGCGGCTGCACCGGAACGACGACCGCGCGAGAATGCCTCATTGAATCGCATGGACATACAGCGCTTAGGTGAGTATCACGCTGCGCTATGCTGATTGTCTTTAAGATGGTTCTTACATAGCGCGGTTAACTGATGTTCCTTTTTCTGCAGATACAGAGACTCCCTATTGATGGCGATGGAGTATCAGGGTAAGCTCTTGTTCTAATCTGTGATCTCTCCTTCCTTTGCAGGCGCGGATCGCGAGGACCAGGACAGGCATGGCCGAAGACAGGACTGGAGCTGCAGGCACAGTGAGCGTTATGCTGCAGGTGTTCAGAATAACGAGAAGCATGTTCTGTTCTTTGGGCGTGGTTTAAATAGCTTCCCAGAAGTAGTTGCCAGGTAGAGTAGTCCCTGCACCACCCCTTATCAAATAGTCCCCAGATAAAGTAGTCCCTTCAACCAACCTCAGACTGGGCTGTATGTGGTTCTGTTACTTGATAACTTGTCTTGCCTGAAAAGGCAGTATGAGCCTGGTGCCAACGGCGCCAGGACTGAATCCAGGAAGCCCTTAGGCAATCCTTTGGGGCCTTAAAGGTCCCCATGGGTGCCAGTACTCTGGGCTGACTGGTCTGCTCCTGATGTCTGGGGGCAGGCACCGTGACAGGAATGTGCAAGAGAGCATGGTGAAAAAAAGTTACAGTTAAAGGAAGGTGCAAGTGTGCACAAGAAAGGACCAGCAAAATGAAGGTGCAGGTGTGCACAGGAAAGAAGCCAATGAGAACAGTAGGGGGGTACACGAAGCACCTGAAGGTGAAAGGTTTAAAAGAAAGAGCAAGGAATAAAGAGATCGGAGTGGTCACGTCTCGGAGGAGCAAAGAACCAGGTGGTTTCGAAAGTCTCTAATTGTACTCTACAAGTGAAGTGTGTGTGAAAGAACTGCAAATTAAAAAAGGAAAGGTACATCCTTATAAGCTGAACCTGTGTGTGAAACCAAGAGGGAACTAAGCTTATGGAAGGGAACCCTGAGAGGCCTAACAAAGTGAAATACCTGTTATGTTTTGTGACATTGAAAGAAAAGAAAAGCCCATCTTGACAGAAGTGAATTTGTGTTGGAAACTAAAAAGAGGCCTGAGTCTGGGGAAGAGATCCCTGAGAGGCCTAATCAAGTTCGAGACTTATTGTTTTACATTGATGAAGGGATTGCAGCTTGGGGAAGGGAATCCTGAGAAGCTTCAAGAGGAACTGTTATATTTATTTTGTGGTGTTTGGAATTTGAACAAGTTGATGCTTGGAGAAGAGAGCCCCAAGGAATCAAAGACACTGAAAGTATTTGAGAATATTGCAAGGGCTCTATGGACAGGCTTTTTTGATTGAACTCATTTTTGTGACATTGACCCAGCTACACCTGGTGAGAAGACCACCAGAAACCCAACTTGGCTTCCTATTTTAGTTGAACCACTTTTTTTGTAGAGAGTGATGGCAAGCATAGGTTTAGACACAGACAGACTATCAGCCATCAACGGCCTTTAGAAACATCAGTTAAGGGAACCGCTCCTTTAGAGCTAGGGCCAGTTAGGCCTTACAAAAACCAAGGGCTTAGTAAGTACAGGTTTTGAAATTAACTTCTTTGAGTCTGTGTTTCTCTTGTTACCATGCCTGTCTCACATATGGTGTGAGCTGTGGGATACAACTCAACTGAAACAAGTTGGGGTACCCTGAGACATGAGAAGTTAAGCGATAGAGCCTCCAACCCCACAGTGGTCACAAAAGGGTCTGTTCGGTCTGTGAGACAGGCATGGTTTCAGAATGTAGACACAGATACAAAGATACAAGCTTCAACACCGTTATTTAAGCTTTTGAATGGGGGTTGGAGACTTCCTAGCTGGCTCTAACTTTATTATGAGAGTAGTCTTGACCATCAAATTAATCTAAAGGATGTCAAAGTCCATCTGTCAATATAATAAAGGTGTCTGTGTCAAACCTAAACTTGCCCTCGCTTAGTTCCACAATTATAATGTGGGGGTTAGGTCAAACAAGAGAGTGTATTAAACGAAAGTCAGGATGCAATGGAGTTGGATAACACTCACTTCCCCAAGCTTCAATAATAACAGTTTGTTAGGAGCTTGGGTAGCTAGTTCACACAGTTCAATGAAGCACAGTTCATCCAGGTTTCCCTTGCCTGGCTCGGAATTCACACAGTTCAACAGCGTACAGTTCACTCAGGCTTCCCTTGCCTGGTTTTGTATCAATTTTTCAAAACACAGATTTCTCAGGCTTCCCTTGCCTGGTTCGGCATCAACTCACAAAGGTTTCCTAATGGGTGATCCCTTCCCCAACAGGTCAATACTTATTTCACACTGTGGTTCCCTTCACCAACAGTTCAACAATCCTTCAATGGTTTACGTGACAGAGACCTTTGCAAATGTACAGTATTCGCTAGCCCTGTGCAGGACCACTCTGTCAGTGAGGCTTTCACACAATCGTGCACCTGGCATTTCTTTATTTTATAGCACAGCAACAGAGACTTTCGTGAATGTACAGTATCTTGATTGGCCCTGTGCGGGACCCCTCTGTTACTAAGGCTGTCTACACAGTTTGTGCTTCTCGTATTATACTTCATTTGGCCATGCCCCCTGGCATTGTCTTTCACAATCTTCACTTGGTCGTGCCCCAGGCACCGTCTTCTTTCATAATTCTCACTTGTGGGTCCCAGACCCTCTTCTCAATTCTCACTACGGGTCCCAGACCCTCTTTGATGATTCCATAAACATAAGTTCTTATTTCACTTGCCTTTGTGCTTTGAGCCCTCTGTAACTCACAATCTCAAAAAGTCTCTCTTTGTCAGCGTAAACCTACACGCGGCCTCGCCATCACTTTGGCCCTCATTACGACCCTTGCGGAAATCAACTGACATGACCGCCATAGCGTAAATAGCGTTTCCGCCACTGCACGATGGAGGAAAGTGCGGCTAATTCTGACCCATCGGGCACGAGCATTACGCCATGGCGGAAGTGCAAAGTCCGCGATGGCGCAAATGACACCAAAACGCCCCTTACCGCCGTCGTACGTCGCCCTAGGTGCAATTCCGCCACCCATATTAGCGGTCACCGTAATGAGCGGTCAGCGCAAAATACGGTGACCGTAAATATACGGAAACGGAAGTAAAAACATGGGGCCGGAACGGGAAACAGCACGCCGTACACCTATAAAAGCAGAATCCCAACACAACCATTAAAAATCCGACCCTGAGACACATCCCAACCCGTTATCCACCCCAGTTAAAAAAATAAATATGGGAAAAGTTGCTAAAAAAGCGTGCGACCGCAAGCGGCAGGTCCACTTCTCCCACGAGGAACTCACCGTGCTCACAGAGAGCCTCCAGGAGAACGCTGCCGTCGTCTTCTCAACGCAAATGACCAGGACGGCACTTGCGAACAAGAAGGCCATATGGGCGCTGGTGGCACAGCGGGTAAGTGCGGTGGGGACCGCACCCCGCAACCCACAGCAATGCAGAAAGCGATGGGACGACCTACGGATACGCGTCCGGAGCATACTCTCTGCCAACCGGAACATTGCCACAGCTACCGGGGGAGGATCAGAATCACCCATCAAGTTGACCCCCTGGGAAGAAATCTGTGCCTCCACCATTGGAATGGAGAGCATAGAGGGAGTCGGAGGGATGGAGAAAGGAGTGCAGACATCAGAAGAATCAGGTAGGTGGCCCAAATGAAACTATGCCAAATCCACAATTACCAACCATGTGCAGTACCATGTGTCCCCATAGTGCACTAGAAACACATGTCCAGGAGAACGTCCACATACATTGCCATGACAGCGCCCCTTAAAAGTCAGATTAAATAAATAAATATTTACAAATCCAAAAAACACACTCTACATGTGCAGCATGCACACCCTAACTGCAGACTGCCAAATAACTGCATCCCCAATGCACAAAAAAATGAGACCACCTCCAAGGCCCTGACCCAATTCACCCCCAGGTACCACCCCAATGCATGTGATACAATTGCCATTACAATTACCACAGACCCATGAATAACGCTCGCCCTCCTTTACTCCACCACAGGGTCAGATTCCAACGACGAGCTTCAGGACACCCCTACCAGCACACCTGCAAAGAGGGCCAAGACCAACGGCCAAAGACCCTCCACCTCAGCTGCACGGATCAAGACACGTCAGCAGCACGAATCGAGTGGCAGCACACTGGAGGGGACATCAACAGGCACCCCAGCAGCCAGCATGTCCACAACAGCAGCACCACAGGTCCCCCCAATGGATGCCACAGAAGGCACTGCTTCTGGTGGCAGTAGCACCATAGGTGAAACTGCTTTCATGCCAGCATGCTCCGACACAGAAAACGGTGCTGTAGATGTAGGATCCATCCATGACCTGTCCCAATTCCCCTGTATGTTTCATCCCGTACACCATGAGGACACCACGCAGGGGCACCCACAAGACGACGACTGGCCAACCCCAACAAGGCCTGTTGCAAGGCAACATGAGGCGTCCAGCCCCTCTGTGACACCACCGCAAATGGGCATGGCCCAGCAGAGGCAACAGTCCCTCGAGCAGATGATAGTGCAACAGCAGCAAATGGCCACGCTCCTCAAGGAGCATGCTGATGAATGTGGGGGTTCTAAGGCAGCCATTGAAACATCTACGGAGACACTTAGGGCAGAAATGGAGCGTAGTACAGAGACACTAAGGGCACAAATGGAGAGAAGTACCGAGAGCCTGAGGGGACAAATGGAGAGAAGCACCGAGAGCCTGAGGGGGGAACTGCATGCGACGTCCAAAGACGTATGTGGTGAACTTGCCGCTGTGCGCCGTGTGCTCACTGAGCTCTCACAAACCCTTAGGGACATGCATGGACGTGAGCAGGCAGAGACATCATCCGTTGCAAGTTCCGTCCAGGGCAGCCCCCAACGCAGATCTGGGAGGAACCTGCGCTCCACAGGCAGGGGTGCCCCTGATACCCGGAGAGGGGGCTTGCAATAGCGTCTGACCAATGACAATGAGCATCACTGGACACTGGTGTTCGTGGGGGGGGTAGGAGGGTGGAGGGGGTGTGTTGTGCTACTTTGGGTGGTGGGTCGATTGGGTGTGTAATGTCATTTCACATCTGCAATACAATTCTTCATATTCATCCAATGAGATGTGTGGACATTGATCCCTGTGTACGAGGCCTATCCTGGTGTACAGGCCACATTGTGCATGTTCCCGACACACACAGTGCCACAAGTCCCGTGTCCATGTAACAGCCACCAGGCGTGAGTGCTAGAAGCATGCATCAATGAGATTCTGACGTAATTCACGGGCCTCCTGTGCCTCGCGGACCCCTTGAGGTGCTGCCACATCCCCACCCTCATCATGACCATCTTCAGGTGCTAGCAGTTCTGCGTCGGGGGGCATGGCCACATTCCTACGTACGCACATGTTGTGTAGCATGACACATGCCATGACCATCTTTGCCACCTTCTCATGGCGGTACAGGAGTGCCCCGCCAGACCTTCTGAGGCAGCGGAAACGAGCCTTCAGTAGGCCGAATGCCTGTTCTATGACCACACGGGTACGTGAGTGGGCATGGTTGTAGTCCTCCTCATGCTGGTCCTGTGGGTTCCGGATTGGTGTGAGGAGCCATCTCTTCAGTGGATACCCGCAATCACCTGTATGTGGACAAGAAAGGATGTTTGTGGAATGTCATTGCTACGTACGCACCCCCCCCTCTTCCTGCCAGGTCATTCACGCATCACCTACCCCACATACTCATGCATTAAATGAGACTCACCGAGTAGCCAGGATCGGCGCCCTGCGTGTCGCTCCATGTAGCGTGGTATTCTAGAGTTCCGCAAGACCATAGAATCATGTGTTGATCCTGGAAATCGAGCAGAACAATGTGTAAAGATCCTGTTGGAGTCACACACCATTTGTACATTGATAGAATGATATTGTTTCCGGTTGCGGTACTGGGCCTCCATGGCATGTGGGACAACCAATTCCACATGGGTGCAGTCGATGGCACCAATGCAACCCGGTATGCCGCCAAGTGCATGGAATCCCACTTTTGTGTTTGTAAGCTCCTGCTCTGAGCGTGGTAAAGAGATGTAGTCGTCTGAGTGCTTCAGGAGGGCATCAAGCACTTGGAATAGTGTCCGTGAGAATAGTGGCTGTGAAATGCCATGCAACTGTCCGACTGTGTGCTGGTAGGTGCCTGTGGCCAGGAAGTGGAGTACAGACACCACCTTCAGTAGGGGTGGGATGGCGGTTGGGCTATCTATCATGCTGACAAGGTCAGCGTGTGTCATGTCGACAATGGCGGTTATGGTGTCCCGGTCCAAACGGTAGAGGGTGTGAATCTGCTCAGCTGTGAGGTTGAACGGATTAGCTCGGAGGCGTGGGATTGCGGGCTGCCTGCGTGGTGGTAGTGGCTGTGCTGGTGGGGCTTGCTGGCCATGCCTTGCCCTCCTCCTCCTCCTGCGTCTCCACTGTGCGGCCGGTTGTTGCAGTCGTTGGCGTTCGTCTTCTTCTTGAAGTTGGAGTACTTGCAGTGCAATCAGGTCCCCCAGGCCCAACATCGCTAGTCCTGCCGGTAGCATTCTGGAGTGGGTGTGGTTGTGGGAGGGGTTTGGGTATGCAATTTATGTGTTTTCAGGCTGTATAGCCTTCACCTGTGGTGATTCATTCCACCTGTGTCAGCTGCAATGCCTTTCGTGCGAGCACGTTCCGCACACGACGCTGCAATTCGACGCATGGCATCTTGCATTTGCATTCATGTTCTTAATCCCGTAGGCTGTGGAATATTGGTTTATATGTTAATTCTGCTATGGTCCCATTGTTGCACATACGATATTTGCATTCGTGAGCAGACTTGTGAAGGGTCAGTGGAATGTAGTGCTCGATCAACGGTGGACCCTCATGCAGCACTGTACCGAGGTTCACCGACGGCGGGGAGTCCCATCAGTGATTGAGGGCAGTTACCATTTTCACACACAGCCGCACTGCATAGATGTATTTGTGAATACAAGCGTTCACAGATGCCTTTTCAACGTGATGTTGCAAATTAGGAATTCGAAGGACAGCGCTTTCGGTTTTCGACTAGCGGCGTGGGGACGCCCACAGGTCTGACTGGAAATGTAACGTTCTATTGTTGAATGTCCTTGGGACAGGGCCCATGACGGGAATGCAATGATTGATATGATTTGAATGGGATGCGCTATAGCGTAGTGGACGATAAGGCAGGACGTTCCCAAATACATGTGACTTCACTACACAAGGAATCCGGGCAGGAGCACAGTGGATTTTGAAGGCTGCATTACGCACAGACTCAATGGACATTTCGAATGTCATGTGAGTGAATATTCAGGCGTTTTCATAACGGGATGAGGGAATGATGAATGGATGCATGGGAAGATGATTTAATTGGGAGTCGGCCATGTACATGGCTATTTGGAATGTATCCCATTCCCCTGCGCTATGTGATGCAAGGCTGCCATAGTGGGACCATCGTCTGTCTGCCCTTGTTGAACCCTCCCTGTCTCGACGCGCCTTCAATCACTTGTGTCTATGCACGTTGATGATCCCATCTGATGGATCCTGTTCTGACAGGCGCATGCACACAGACACTCGTTTGAAATAGTGTATTCACCTCGATTTGTGTCGTAATGATTCGCAAGTGATTTTTGGGTGCAATTGATCCTTATGAGTGGGCTAGCATGCATATGGTTGTAGGTTTGGTGTATTGAATGTAGTGAGTAATACATATGAAGTTCGGATGCCCATACTATATTTTTTTTCATTTGGGTGACAGGTATCTCCTCCCTTTCTGCCGCTGCCATCTGTACGCCACTCCTGCAGATGGCTTCTACAGTCGACACCTGCAGCTTCGAGTTAATCAGTGGAGCACCATTACGATCTTATGGGACGATCGCCAATGGCCCACATGCCCTTACGCAGTACTAGTGGCTAGGTGCAGCATACCTAGCTTCCAGCTGGACTAGTGCCTACTTCATGGGACGGGCCTGCGGTCCTAGGCGCTTCCATGTTGCCTTTTTGGACGTGGATGTAGCCCCTGTGTGCCATGGAGGTACAGGGCGTCACACATGGGGTAGCTGGTCATTTATTGCGGATGCAGCCCACAGTAATGCTGATCATTTGTGAGTTTATGCTCAAATGGCTGTATGGGCTTGGTGATTTTGATGTGCATTAAATTTATATTCAGATATTAACCGTGTAGCGTTATTCTTTGCTAGTAATGTGGCATATTCCGATTTGTGGCGCCATGTATTGTGAGGTGTTCTGCATTGGGTTCCGGCTTCTGGGTACAGTTGTGTGGTACGTGCTTATGCTGATGGTTGGTTTGACTACTGCCATGTGTACAGGGCTGGTGCAGTCTCCCTCAGGTTACTGCTTTGACTGTTGGTTTACACTGGTGGCAAGCGATGGGGGACTGTTGTTGTTTTGTGTCATGGAATTTTCAGTTCATTTTGATGTACTTGCACCTTCAGATGCCTGTGCTGCATCAGTACGGCAATGGTGTGTTGCCAATTGGGGATGGCCACTCACAGGGCACTTGGGGCCCCTGCATGCATTTGTTCGTTGGCATGCATGGGTGACTTGTACATTTCACTGGTTGCATGGTGTGACTGCATTGCGCCTACGAGAAGTTGTGCAATGTGGCCAGGGAGTGGAGTACAGGCACTCAGTAGGGCCATTACGGTTGGTTCGCGATGCCGTAGTTCTCGCCATGGCGGAATGGTACTTTCCGCCATGCTTGATGGCGTTAGGTGAATGTCCGCTGGGGTCAGCATTCGCGTACCGTTGCGCCATGGCGGATCTTGCGGTTTTGCACGGCGCGCGTGCGCGTACTTGGTGCAGTTAGCGTTGGCGTTCATTACGGTGTCGCTAATCGCATCGTACTTTATGGTGACGGGTCATAATCGCAACGGGCGGTATTCGATGGCGGTATTACATTTCCGCCATCGTTTTTCGTATTCCGCCAGGGTCGTAATGAGGGCCTTTGTTTCTTATCACACTCTTTCAATAATGGAGTGTGTCCTCATTTTGCAACATTGTATTTCACATTGTATTTCACTCGCGCCTCAGACCTTTCACAAAACAGACTCCATGCTGCTGTTACGCAGCTGTTGGTCGTGCAGAGTATGGGCTATCCCTCTGTTCCCAAGTATCAGACTGACAATCACGGTAATACCGCCAGAGTGATGCTTAGGGCCAAAGAAGGTAGTCCGTAGAGCCAGGACTCGGGAACAACCGGAAGAACCCCTGGAGCGCTGCAAAGGAAGGTATAAGGTTATGTAACTGTACAGAATGTAGTAATCTTAGTGAAAACATCCAGGGCACTAAATACCTGTGAGTACTGGAGCGTTGTCTCAGAGAATCGAAAGTAGGCGTTAGCCAGTTGTTCAGAAAGGGGCAGCGGGTCTGGGCAGACGTGGCAGCAGAGACGGGCAGGTAACCACCTAAGACAGGACCGGAGTCCTGTTGTAACACATGAAACGTAGAGAGTACCAGAGCAGTCCGAGGGGCTAAACACAAGGCAGTCCGTAGGGCAGAGCGTAGGTCGGCATCAGTGGATCCAAATTCCAAGGTAGTAAAGGGGCAAGACACAAGCAATCCGTTGGGCAAAATAGTTCATCAACAAATAGTCCAAAGTTCCAAAGCAGACAAGAGTTAGGCACTGAGCAGTCCGTAGAACAAAGCCGAGGTCAGATGAAGTAAGGAGTCTTGAAACGAAGCGTAAGCAACACGTGATCCAGAGAGAACAGCTGTGAAGCAACGCTTTCCGTAACCGGACTCCTTTTATCCATGGAAAAGAAACACGTGACCACTATCACGTGACACGTGTACCCAAGTGTTGAGAATTGCTAGGCAACGAGTCACGTGCTCCGAGCCGCGCTGGGTCGCGCAGTCCTCCGTGCGTTTCTGTGATGAAGCCTCCAGTTCGCTTGCCACAAACATGAAGGGCGATAAACTCCAGCCCTGCCGAGCATGCCACGCCGTGCCCCATAGCGTGACACCTGATAAGGTAATAAGGTACCCCTGTCGGGACGTGTGTTTTTGGGTGCTGGTTGAGAAGAGGCTGTGGACGTGGAGGGGCGTGTCTTTGTAGGAAGAGTCGTAGCTTGTGCGGGGAGCGGTGTGACAGAATCCCCCCGCAATGGCCCACGACCCCGTGGGCTAGCCGGGTTATCCCTATGGAACTATGACACCAGAAGAGGGGCCTGGACGTCATGGGAGGGAACCCAGGATCGGTCCTCGGGACCATAACCCAGCCAGTCCACTAGGTACTGTAGGCGGCCCCTATGGAAGCGGGACCTGAGGATGGCACTGACCTCAAAAACGTCCTGGGAAGACACAGAGACTGGGGCGGGAGGAACAAGGATGCGAGTGGAAGCAAGGAATGGCTTAAGGAGGGAGACATGGAAAACCGGGTGGATCCGCCAAGCACGCGGAACAGACAGACGCAGGGCCACGGGATTTAGTATTCTGACGATCCGATATGGGCCCACAAAGCGGGGCAACAGCTTGCGACAACCAGGGATTCGCAAGTGTCTGGTCGACAACCACACTCGATCGCCCACATGATACACCGGCGCCTCGGCCCACTTACGGTCTGCTTTGACCTTCATCACCGACTGAGCCTCGCGGAGGTGGACCAGAGTTTGTGCATGGACACCTGCTAGATCACGCACGCAGGCGTTAGCAGCAGGAGTGACAGAGGAGAAATCAGGGAGCGGTAGGGCGCGAGGATGTTGTCCATACAGAGAATAGAAAGGGGAGAACCCAGTGGCCGAATGACGAGAATTATTGTATGCGAACTCAGCCAGATAGAGCAGCTTGAACCAGGAGTCCTGGTACTGAAGGGACAGACAGCGCAGGTACTGTTCTAGGGCTTGGTTAACCCTCTCCGTCTGCCCATCGCTTTCACGGTGGTACGCCGAAGAGAAGCGAGCATCGATCCCCAGGAGTACGGTAAGAGCACGCCAGAAGCAGGACGTGAACTGGGATCCCCGGTCCGATATAATGACATGTGGTAAACCGAAAAGACAGAAAACCGTCTTGAAGAACAGGCGAGCCAGTGTTGGGGCCGATGGTATGCCTGTGCAGGGAATAAAACGGGCCATTTTGGTATATGAGTCGACGATAACCCATATGGTATCGTAACCCTGTCTGCGAGGTAGATCAGTGATGAGGTCCATAGAGATGGTGTGCCACGGCCTGGGAGGTATGGGTAATGGCAGGAGTAACCCCAATGGCCGTCCTCTACATGTTTTACATTGTGCGCATATAGAACATGTGTTTACATAGTTTTCTATGTCCTTTCTCATGGATGGCCACCAGCACCAGCGTTGTAACAATTCAAGGGTGCGTTGTTGCCCGGGATGGCCATTTATGGCCGCATCATGTGACCATGCCAGCGCCTGGTTGCGTGCATCGCATGTAGGAAGGAATAGTTTGCCCTGAATGAAAGGTAGCCCGTCCTGGAGAGTAATGTCCCATTCCGTGAGTGTATGAGGATGTTGAGAAACCCATTCTCTAATGGCAGTGAGCATGGGTGGCGAGGGCGTACACAAGCAAACAACATGGCTTTTCCCTAATAATGTGTCTGAAAATGAAACCAAGGATTCACCACCGGGAGATCGGGACAAAGCGTCAGCCTTGCCATTGATGAGGCCTGGTCTGTGTTTTACAACAAAATCGAAGGCAGCAAAAAACAAGTGCCAGCGTACCTACCGGCTGTTTACGCACTTCAGGGAGGCCAGGTCTTGCAGGTTTTTGTGGTCTGTATAAACCACCGTTTGGTGCTTTGCCCCCATGAGATGATGTCGCCATGTCTGGAGGGTGTCCTTGATGGCCAGCAGCTCTTTCTCGGTTACAGTGTAGTGAGTTTCGGCTGTTGAGAACTTCTGAGAATGATAGGCCACCGGATGTAACCGACCCGTGGCTGGACATGGCTGGGACAACACCGCACCTAGTGCAAACGAAGAGGCGTCTGCTTCCAGGACGTAGGGGAGGTCGGGATCGGGGTGTTGTAGGACCGGGGCAGAAGTAAACCTGGACTTGAGTGCCTCGAATTCCCTTTGCTGCGTAGGGGTCCAAGAGTACGGGACAAGAGGACTGGTCAAAGCGGTCAGGGGAGAAACGATGGAAGAGAAGCCGGCGATGAACCGTCGGTAGAAATTAGCGAAACCAAGAAAGGACTGAAGTTGTTTAATGTTAGTCGGAGTCGGCCATTCCATGACAGCACGAACCTTGGACTGGTTCATGGACAGGCCTCCGGGGGAGATGTGGAAACCTAGGAACTCCACTTCCTTTGAATGGAAAGTGCATTTCTCCGGCTTGGCGAACAGGGCGTTCGCCTTAAGGCGAGAGAGGACCTCTCTGACATGACCAATGTGTTCCTCCAATGAGGGTGAAAAAACCAATATATCGTCCAGGTATACCACCACGTACGTATCCAAGATGTCAGAGAATACGTCATTGATAAACCGCTGGAAAGTTGCGGGAGCGTTACAAAGCCCAAAGGGCATTACGGTGTACTCAAATAACCCCTGCCAAGAACAGAAGGCCGTCTTCCACTCATCCCCAAGTCGCATACGGATCAGGTTGTATGCCCCTCTTAGGTCCAACTTGGTGAAAACAGTAGCCCTTGTTAATCTGTCCAGCAGTGTGGAGATGAGGGGGAGAGGGTACCTGTTTTTTATGGTAACGGCATTCAACTTCCTGTAGTCCACACATGGACGCAAATCGCCTTCCTTTTTTGGCACGAAAAATATCGGGCTGGCAGCAGGGGAACACGATGGACGGATGTGACCCAATTGCAACGCCTGATGGATGTATTCATTGAGGGCCTGCTCCTCTGATTGGGACAATGAGTAGATCCTCCCCCTGGGTATAGGTGCATCCGGAACCAAATCAATCGGGCAGTCGTATGGTCTATGTGGGGGTAGACCCTCCGCCGTGGCTTTATCAAATACCATGTGGAATTCATGATATTCGATGGGGATATTAGCCAGGATGGCCCCCACAGTATGTGAAGGCCCAGACTCTGAGGTTACGTCAGCAATGCGAGTAGAGGCCATGGCGCCCAGGATAGTGGCAGGAGAGGAGAGCGTATCGCCAGCCACAAGACAAAACTGCTGACACACCTCTGACTCGAACGTGACCTGTCCTGTCCCCCAGTTAATCAACGGGTTGTGTTGCCGTAACCAGGGTATTCCCAAAATGACACCGAATTGTGGTGTAGTGATAAGGTCAAATGACATGATTTCCCTGTGGGTGCTCTGAATCAATACTTCCAAGGGCGCGGTCTGAAACTGAATGGGGCCGGACGACAAGGACTTGCCGTCAACAGCATGTACGGGTTCCGGGTGTTCTTTTCTGACCAGGGGTAGGTTGAGACGATGGGCCAAGGCTATATCGATAAAACAACCTGTGGCCCCAGAGTCAATTACAATTTGGACCACATGTGCGACCTCCCTAGTGGGTTTCATAAGGGCCTGGACTATCACTGGTCTGACAGGGCCGAAGGCGGGTTCAGAGGTGTTTGAAGACAGGCTCGCCGGTGCCCCCTGTATCATGGGCGAGCCCTCTGAAAACCCGGGGTTTTGTTCTTAGGGCGTCGGGGGCATTCCCTTACATAGTGCCCGTTTAACCCGCAATAAAAGCAGGCGTTATCCGCCCTCCGGCGTTCATGCTCGGACGGTGTTATCGGGCTTCGGATACCACCTATTTGCATGGGTTCGGAAGGGGTGGTAGAAGAGGCCTGACCGGACTGGCTAGTGAACATTGTTTCTGTCCTTCTCTCGGATCTCCTTGCATCTATCTGTAAAGCGAGATCCACCAGATCCGAAAACACTGAGGGAAGGGCAGGAACTACTGAAAGCACATCCTTCATGGTGTTACATAAACCACGGTAGAACACAATCGCCTTTTTCTCCTCCGGCCAGGAAGTCTCGGCGGCGAGCTGGTTATACCGAGCAATGTATTCTATCAACGATAGTTTACCCTGTGTTAGGTCCAGGAGTTCCAGATCCCTCGATTGAGCTTTATGGTGTGTATTAAAGACCTTGGCCATTTCCGTTGTGAGAAGGTCAAAATCATACAGAGCGGGATGATCGTTTTCCAACATTGGATTTGCCCAGGTGGCCGCCACCCCAGATAAATGTGACAGAAGAAATGCGGCCTTTGTGACTGAATCGGGGAAAGCCAAGGGCCTGCACAAGAAGTGGAGTTTACATTGATTAATGAAGGTACGGTATGTCCGAGGGTCCCCCTGGTAGCGTTCTGGGGCAGCAAGAGGAACGGGTGTCGGAAGCAACATAGGAGTGGGTGCAGAGGCCGGGATAGGTGCTGGCTGATCCGAGGGGCCGGAGTCCCCGAATTCGGTGTCTGGGGGTAATGGGTAACGTGTGCTCTGTAAGGCGTCAAGACGGTCATGTATGGCTGTTGTGGCGGTGGCCATGTCGGTCCTGAGGGCCGCTACTGCTTGCATCAAAGCGGTCACTGGGTCCCCGGTGGCGGGATTCATACTCTGGATGACCAAAAAGGCTTCACAGTCTGTTACGCAGCTGTTGGTCGTGCAGAGTATGGGCTATCCCTCTGTTCCCAAGTATCAGACTGACAATCACGGTAATACCGCCAGAGTGATGCTTAGGGCCAAAGAAGGTAGTCCGTAGAGCCAGGACTCGGGAACAACCGGAAGAACCCATGGAGCGCTGCAAAGGAAGGTATAAGGTTATGTAACAGTACAGAATGTAGTAATCTTAGTGAAAACATCCAGGGCACTAAATACCTGTGAGTACTGGAGCGTTGTCTCAGAGAATCGAAAGTAGGCGTTAGCCAGTTGTTCAGAAAGGGGCAGCGGGTCCGGGCAGACATGGCAGCAGAGACGGGCAGGTAACCACCTAAGACAGGACCGGAGTCCTGTTGTAACACATGAAACGTAGAGAGTACCAGAGCAGTCCGAGGGGCTAAACACAAGGCAGTCCGTAGGGCAGAGCGTAGGTCGGCATCAGTGGATCCAAATTCCAAGGTAGTAAAGGGGCAAGACACAAGCAATCCGTTGGGCAAAATAGTTCGTCAACAAATAGTCCAAAGTTCCAAAGCAGACCAGAGTTAGGCACTGAGCGGTCCGTAGAACAAAGCCGAGGTCAGATGAAGTAAGGAGTCTTAAAACGAAGCGTAAGCAACACGTGATCCAGAGAGAACAGCTGTGAAGCAACGCTTTCCGTAACCGGACTCCTTTTATCCATGGAAAAGAAACACGTGACCACTATCACGTGACACGTGTACCCAAGTGTTGAGAATTGCTAGGCAACGAGTCACGTGCTCCGAGCCGCGCTGGGTCGTGCAGTCCTCCGTGCGTTTCTGTGATGAAGCCTCCAGTTCGCTTGCCACAAACATGAAGGGCGATAAACTCCAGCCCTGCCGAGCATGCCACGCCGTGCCCCATAGCGTGACACCTGATAAGGTAATAAGGTACCCCTGTCGGGACGTGTGTTTTTGGGTGCTGGTTGAGAAGAGGCTGTGGACGTGGAGGGGCGTGTCTTTGTAGGAAGAGTCGTAGCTTGTGCGGGGAGCGGTGTGACAGCTGCTTTGAACTAAGCAGCTATGTTTCTCTTTATTGCTTGCCGCTTGTCAAGGTCAGGGTCTCCTCCACTGCCCCTCCGACACACCCAGGCGAACAAGCCTCTATGCCAAGATCTATCTTTGGAATTTGTTTCTTCAAGCAACCCCCTTCGGACTCCTTGGACACGGCTCCCTCGCCATGCTTTCTGTAGCCTTTCCACCTCTCAGGCCCTCATCCTCTCAGTGCTTCGTTCTCCGCTGACAGTTTTTGGGATACCTTGGCCACCCAGTTTGCCTGCCTGGTTTACCTCCAACTCATGTTCCTTCTCGGACTCCAGCTCGCTCACTGTATGATTTTACTGTGAGAAACCAGAAGGTATCTCACAGACTAGTCCCCGGGGATCTGTCATCCAGGACATGGCCATCGATTTTGGATACAGTTCCTGGTGGTGGACCAATGCGGCAGGATCACCTGGTGAGAGGTCTTTGGGGTATGGGAGTGGGACACCGGATGGTGAGACGCAGTATCCCCTTCCCTGTAACACCTTTACCCCATCCTACCAGGTAGGATATGTAGGGACTCTACCCCCGGCCCCTTTTCCTACACAAACACTTTCACACAGACAGCCCGTACTAGGAGAAAACAAACTAACACCCGAGCAGTATACCTGATGCATCCCAATACAATGGTCAGGCGAGGTCAGGCAATTACTGACCATCATACACACCTGACTTCCATTAAACTTCCCCACCCGGATAAAAGGCGGGGCACAAAAGCACACTCTGAGTGAGGCAAAACACACAAGAAAGTAGCACCTTCAAGACGGCAGCTGAATGAGGGACAAAAGACAGTGAGGTATGAGGCGTTTGCAAGGAGGGAAATTCCCTTGACCTTTCCGGCAAGAAACCGTTACTTTCATAAGACCTGGAGATTGGACAGCTTGAGGCCACAAAACCAGTCTGAAGATTCCTGCATTGTGTATCGGATTTACCCGTGCTCCTCCTACATGACTAATCGAGTCGGGGAGAAGCAGCAGCCGCCGTAGTACCGTCCTTGGCTCCAAGAACAAAGTACTGACAAAGAAATCAACACAGCCGATGAGTTGGAGAGACCGATACCAGACCGGTCTGTGTTGAAGTGAAAGTTGCAAGCAGCAACATTGTTTAACGTGCGCTGGACTGAACATTGTCAAAACACATGTGTTGAAAAACACAAGTAAAGTTCAACTGCTGATGAATGCTTGAACTTTGAAATGAAAGATACAATACCATTGAAAGAGTGGTCCAGCCTCGAATGCGTGCTCATTCGAAGGTCTCTGTAAGGTATCCAGATGAAAAGTGGCAAAACTGAAAGTTAAAGAGTTGTAAGGAGAAAGAGTTTGTTAATCGAAGTGGTTCTGCGATGGGTCAAGCAAAACCATCGAAAGTCCCATGCCTCCCTTATATGTGGTTTCAGGAGTGGGATGCAACTCCATTAAGACAAATTGGGGAACACTAAAATTCCAGAAACTTGGTCATAGAGCCTCCGATCCCTCTATCACCATGAAGTAACCCGTAGGCTTTGATATCTTTAGCAGTAGATAAGCTATTATCCCTCCAGGGAAAAGAGGATGTCCCACAGACTTAGTCCTAATACTCCCTGCAGAGTGTTATATAAGATCCTCTCCAAAATCTGGCCTGGCCTGGAAGTTCGGTCTGGATGCCCCAGCTGGCGTCATTGATCCCAACTTCAGAGCCGACATAACGGTTCTCTTACAGAACCATGGCAAAACTCCATTTGAAGTATATTGTGGGAATATAATTGCACAGGTAATTCTTGAAAAGGTGCTATTTCCCTGCCTTACAGAAAGTGAACCAGAAGAAACAGAGAGGTAACTTAGGATTTGGAGAAGCCGATGAACCATCCACCACTGAGGCAAAGAGGGAAGAAGAACCTACCATCTTTCCCGATCTAGCCTTCGGCCAGTGAAATTATCCAGCACTCACTGAGGCTTTTTTACAGGAGACTCCTGAAGGGGAAGTATTAGAAAAGGGAAGCTCTTTTTTCTTCATAAAGCAAGGGTTACTGTATAGAAAGGAAACCTCCAGAGAAGGCGTAAGTAAAACTCAGCTAGTAATCCCCAAAACCCATCAGGCTCGAGATTACACATTCTCATTTTACAGGGGGACATTTAGGACATTCTAAGACCCAAACCCACATCAGTGGGAAGTTTACTGGCCAGGTACATGCTGACATAAAGAACTTCATTCAGACATGTGAAATATGCCAGAATACGAGTGTCCATATTCCCTTACCTGCTGCTCTAAACCCCTTACCAATAATAGAAGTCCCTTTCCACCGAATTGTGATGGATATCATAGGACCATTGGAAACCTCTAGTCTGGGTCATAAATATGTCCTCGTAATCATTGATTATGCTACCCAATACCTAGAGGCGTTCCCCATGTGAAACAACACAACCAAATGCATTTATTTTATTTTTATAATTTGTTTTTATTGGCATTTTTCAATTTTAATACAGCAACATTAACAGTCCCCTCCCTCATTAAACTCCCCTTCCCCATTCTTGCACCCTCCCATCCCCCCGGATCGCTGAGCTGCATGTCTTCTGAGGCAAACTGTCTGGGTATGTAAAGTCATTGTTCAAAGTATATCCAATATTCTTAGTCCCTGGGGGCACCATTGTTCATGGTATTCCTTCTGCAGGAACGTCAGGACCAAGTGTCACTCGTTCTTGAATTTAGCATAATCTCCCTGGATGGTGTATGTTACCCATTCTGTCATGAACCATGGACATAGCCCCTTCTGGTCTTCCTGGTCCTGGTCCAGACGGAGAGTGTGCTCCTTGATACTTCCAACATGGCCGTGCCCAGTGCCGTGCTCCGTACTAGCCTGTACGTCGGACACGGCACGTTCTATAAATGGGCCACGCCCCCGCGCCTCCGCGCGTCTCAACGCTATCTCTAGGTAGTGTCTCGACTTGTGTGTGCTGCTCGGCGTTACCCTTCCAGGTTCCTGGCCGACTCCCTTATTATTTCTTCCCTTTCCCCCTGTTTCCAGTATCTCTTACCTTTCTTCGATCCTCTTCCTGGACGTCTTGGAACACGCGACTTCCTGGAACCTTGAACGCTCGCGCTGGAGTCAGACTCGACTCGCGCGCACTTATACAAGTCCCGTTCCGGCCGGGAGAAGGAGTCCTCTGCGGAACGCCACAAGAAAAGAACTCAGGTGAGCCAGGGGGAAACCTTTGACGGATTGAGACGCCAAACGATCAACACTGATACCGCTATGGAGAAAGCGGTCCAGGACCTCATGCGCGGCATGCAGGAGCTAACAACCGAGGTACAGAACTTAAAGGCAGAGAACGCAGCCTTGAAACAATTAGTGCTGTCACGTGACTCTGCCAATAAGGAAAGCGTGATACTGGGTGGAGTGGTAGACAAATACGATGGCTCGCCAAAATCCTTACGTGGATTTCTGGATTCCTACTTGGTGCATTTTACATTCAAGCCCTATTATTTTTCAACTTCCAGGGCCAAGGTGGGCTTCATAATCTCCCATCTTACAGGGAATGCGTTATCTTGGGCCACTCCCCTAGTGAACTCTGGAGACGTCCTCCTGGACGATTATGATGCATTTATCCAGGCGCTCATGTCTATGTTTGACCGCCCCGAACAAGTGTTCAGCGCCCAGGAATGCCTACTTGATTTTCGGCAAGGATCCCAGGATATGCTAACGTTCGTTACCAGATTCAAACAGCTGGTAAAGGAGGCTGATTGGGGCCCTGAAGCGAGTTTCACCTTATTTCGCAGGGGTCTAAATGACGATATCAAGGATGAATTAGCCATAGTGGCTCGCCCCAGTTCGTTTCAGGCTTTGGTAGATCTAGCCTTACAAATAGACTTTCGTATCCAGGAAAGAAGGGCTGAAAGGAAAAAGGCTAAGACTGCCTTTCAACGAACCCCTCGGAGTCGACTGTGAAATCCGATCCTGTCTCAACCCCTGATAACTACTCCGAACCAATGCAAATAGGTGCCTTTCCTGGGCCAATTACTCCACAAGAAAGGATGAGAAGAATTCACACCGGCCTGTGTATGTATTGTGCCTCAGACAAGCATCTCGTTAGAGAATGTCCTTTAGCCCCTCCACAGCGTACGGGAAACGCCAGCTCCCGGCTCTAGATGGAGCGAGGTTTCGGGAGAAAGATATCTGCTCCACATCAATCACATCCTTGAACTCTCCTGGACAGAATAACCTGGTGGTGCTACAGGCTTTTCTATCGCCCTCCAAGCACAAGAACTATCCCATACTGGCCCTGGTGGACTGTGGAGCTATGGGAATTTTCATTGATCAAGAGTGGGTTATCAGACATAAAATACCATATGAGTCACGGAACATTAAACAGCCGGTAGAAGCAATTGATGGGAGACCGCTCTCTTCAGGACCCATAACCCTACAGACAAAAGAGGTCCGTCTCTCCATAAACCACCACCAAGAGCAGATTACATTCGACATCATCAAATCAGCCCATTACCCAATGGTTCTGGGTATGCCATGGCTTCAAAGACATAATCCATACATTAATTGGACAGCAGGGTCATTGTTTCTGGGCTCTGAGTTTTGTATGTCCCACTGTTTATCCCTGGATCTCTCCTTAACACCAGCTATTGAACATTCAGGAGAGCAAAAAACCTCACTCATGGTTTCCAACATTGTACAAGTCCCAGAGGTCTACCAAGGATATACTGATGTCTTTTCGACTGCCCTAGTCCAGGCTTTACCCCCTCACAGACCCGAAGATTGTGCCATTGAGACAGATCCCTCGGCAGTAATTCCCTTTGGCAGAATGTTTATCCTTTCAGAACCTGAGAAAAAGGCCCTCCGAGAATACCTGGACATCAATTTGGAAAATGGCACCATAAAACCCTCAAAATCTCCAGTGGGTGCCTCATTGTTCTTCGTTCCTAGGAAGGATTCCAAGGAACTCAGACCCTGCCTCGACTACCGTGGTCTAAATCAATGCACCCTCAAAGATCGGTACCCTCTGCCTCTGATTTCAGATATCCTGGAAGCTGTCAGAGGCGCCGTAATATTCACGAAGTTGGACCTCCGGGGTGCCTATCATTTAATCCGTATCCGGGAAGGGGACGAATGGAAGACCGCCTTTAGAACGCCCTTTGGTCACTTTGAATATCTAGTCATGCCCTTTGGATTAGCTAATGCCCCTGCAATTTTTCAACGTTTCATGTATAGGGTGTTTTCTGACATGCTTTTTCTCTTTGTCATTGTCTATCTAGACGACATTTTGATTTATTCCAAGGATCCCTTGAAACATGAAGAACATGTCATGGCGGTACTACAACGGCTCCTCTTGGTGAAACCTGAGAAATGTCTTTTTCATGTGACTTCAGTTCATTACCTTGGATTCATCCTCAGCCCAGAAGGAGTTGGAATGGACCCTTCAAAGGTAAAGGCCATACTGGCCTAGCCTGCTCCTACATCGGTGAAACAGGTTCAGTCTTTCTTGGGACTTGCTAACTTTTATCGAAAGTTCATTCCTACCTTTTCTGAGCTCGTCCAACCGATCGTTGCTCTGCTGAAGAAGAATGTTCCCTTCATCTGGTCTTCCTCGCAAGAGAAGGCTTTTCAACGCTTGAAGACAAGATTCACGCAAGCCCCCGTCCTGGCTCAGCCTGACTTAGATCGCCCTTTCATAGTGGAAACGGATGCCTCCAACCATGCCATAGGAGCAGTCTTGAAACAGGTGCTTGAGGACAAGATGGACCACCCAGTGGCTTACCTCTCTAGAACCCTAACAACCAGTGAAACCCATTACTCCGTCCTGGAAAAGGAGCTGTTGGCAATCCGCCAAGCCTTCACAGAATGGCGACATTTACTCCTGGGTGCTAGATATCCAGTCCAGGTCCGTACGGACCATCGAAATCTACAAATTCTCCAATCTATGGAGTGCAGGAACAGTCGTCAGGCGCGTTGGGCCTACTTCTTCGCCCAGTACCAATTCCAAATCACCCATGTTCCTGGATCACAAAACGTGATTGCGGACGCCTTGTCCTGACATCCTGACTATTTAACCACTGAAGATAGGACCTATCCTACAATGTTTCCCAACACAATCTTTATAGCTCAAGCGATCAACCTCTTGGAAGAGATTCGAGCCAAAACCCAGTCCTCCGACCTCTGGAAGGACGTCTCTAGGAAGAATCCCTGGAACTTAAGAATCAAGGAAGGATACTTATTCAAGGACAATGCCTTGGTCATTCCCACACCGAAACTTCAACATAAAATAATAACTCTCTGCCATGATACTTTTCATTCTGGACATCGTGGTGTAACCAACACGCTCCGTCTTATACAAAGACAGTTTTGGTGGCCGGAAATGAAATGCAAGGTACAAGAGTACATCAAGACCTGTACTGTCTGCAGTCAGAATAAGCACGACAATAAGAGACCGGCGGGCCTTCTATTGCAACCTACACTGCCAACAAGACCATGGGAATGTATAGCTACAGACTTCATCGTGGAATTACCACCTTCCCGGGGTTACACGACCATCATGGTAACCATAGACTTGTTTACTCATATGGCACATTTCACGCCTCTCTATAAACTTCCTTCCTCTTCAGAGCTCGCAGGAATTTTCCTAGAACACATTTTCCGTCTTCATGGACTCCCTTCCAAGATCATATCGGACGAGGACCGCAATATATTTCACAATTCTGGAAACATCTCTGTCGTGTTCTAGGGATTCAACGCGCTCTTTCATCTGGATATCACCCACAGACCAACGGGGCCACAGAATGTGTTAATCAAACCCTGGAGCAATATCTTTGTTGTTTCGCAACCAAGGTACAGGATGATTGGTCCCTCCTTATACCCTTGGCCGAATTTGCCTATAACAATTCAGATCACTCAGCGATCAACGTTAGCCCCTTCTATTGCAGTCAACGTTTTCATCCCTCCGTGTTACCTTGAGTTCTACCACATCCAACTCCAGTACCTTCACTTGATTCCTGGATTGAAACTCTCCTCAACATCCACAAGGGAGCCAAGGAACAAATGGGAAAGGCCCAGATTCGCACTAAGCGATATGCTGATTCCAAAAGAAGACCAGCACCCTCCTATTCTATTGGTGACCAGGTCTGGTTGTCCTCGAAACTATTACCACAACATCTACGCCCTAACAAGTTAGCCCCCCAATATTATGGTCCATTTTCCGTAAAAGAAATCATCAATCCTGTTTCTTATCGGCTCAAGCTACCAGACTCCTGGAAGAGAATACATCCAGTTTTTCACACTTCTCTACTCAAACCCTACATCCACTCCACCCGGAAAACCGGCAGACCCAGTCCTGTGATTGTGGACAATCAGCTGGAATATGAAGTATCCAGAATATGTGACTCCAGACAAACGGGGTCGGCTTCAATACCTGGTCGAGTGGAAAGGCTATCCTCCTAGCGAGAGAACATGGGAACCACTATCCAACCTAAACACCCCTCGATTGCTGAGAAGATTCTATCTCATACACCCTGGCAAGCCTGGTGGGACGGGGTTTCGGAGGAGGCATGCTGTCATGAACCATGGACATAGCCCCTTCTGGTCTTCCTGGTCCTGGTCCAGACGGAGAGTGTGCTCCTTGATACTTCCAACATGGCCGTGCCCAGTGCCGTGTTCCATACTAGCCTGTACTTCGGACACGGCACGTTCTATAAATGGGCCACGCCCCCGCGCCTCCGCGCTTCTCAACGCTATCTCTAGGTAGTGTCTCGACGTGTGTGTGCTGCTCGGCGTTTCCCTTCCAAGTTCCTGGCCAACACCCTTATTCTATCTTCCCTTTTCCCCTGTTTCCAGTATCTCTTACCTTTCTTCAATCCTCTTCCTGGATGTCCTGGAACACGCGACTTCCTGGAACTTTGAACGCTCGCGCTGGAGTCAGACTCGACTCGTGCGCACTTATACAAGTCCCAGTCCGGCCGGGAGAAGGAGTCCTCCGCGGAACGCCACAAGAAGAGAACTCAGGTGAGCCGGGGGGAAACCTTTGACACATTCAAGTGAGTTGTAGTGCCATATTTTTGCAATCCATTCCTGTTCGCTGGGTATTGTGGTCTGATTCCCGCAGATTTAATCATAATACCCCCTGCAGAGTGTTATATAAGATCGTCTCCAAAATCTGGCCTGGCCTGGAAGTTGGGTCTGGATGCCCTAGGTGGCGTCATAGATCCCAACTTCAGAGGCGACATAACAGTTCTCTTACGGAACCATGGCGAAACTCCATTTGAAGTACATCATGGGGACAAAGTTGCACAGGGAATTCTTGGAAGGGCTCTATTTCCCTGCTTTACAGAAAGTGAACCAGAAGAAACTGAGAGAGGTAACTTAGGCTTTGGAGAAGCCGATGAACCATCCACCACTGAGGCAAAGAGGGAAGAAGAACCTACCATCCTTCCCGATCTAGCCTTCTGCCAGCGAAATTATCCAGCACTCACTGAGGCTTTCTTACAGGTGACTACTGATGGGGAAGGCTAGAGAAGCGAATCCCTTTTTTCTCCATAAAGCAATGGTTAGTGTATAGAAAGGAAACCTGCAGAGAAGGCCTAAGTAAAACTCAGTTAGTAATCCCCAAAACCCATCGGAAGATCGTGCTAGAGATTACACATTCTCATTTGACAGGGAGACATTTAGGACAATCTAAGTCCCAAGCTCACATCAGTGGGACGTTTTACTGGTCAGGTATCCATGCTGACATAAAGAACTTCATTCAGACATGTGAAATATGCCAGAATATCAGTGCACATATTCCCTTACCTGCTCCTCAAAACCCCTTACCAATTATAGAAGTCCCTTTCCACCGAATTGTGATGGATATAAGTGGACCATTGGAAACCTCTAGACTGGGTAATAAATATTTCCTCGTAATCATTGATTACGCTACCTGATACCTAGAGGCATTCCACATGTGGAGCAACACAACCCAATACATTTATTTTATTTTTATAATTTGTTTTTATTGGCATTTTTCAATTTTAATACAGCAACATTAACAGACCCCTCCCTCATTAAACTCCCCATCCTTGCCCCCCGTCCCCTGGATCGCTGAGCTGCATGTCCTCTGAGGCAAACGGTCTGGGTATGTAAAGTCATTGTTCAAAGTATATCCAATATTCTTAGTCTCTGGGGGCAGCATTGTTCACGGTATTCCTAGTGCAGAAACATCAGGACCAAGTGCCACTCGTTCTTGAATTTGGCATAATCTCCCTGGATAGTGTACGTAACCCATTCAAGTGAGTTGTAGTGCCACATTTCTATTTGCTGGGTATTGTGGTCTGCTTCCACTTTTGTGTGATTAGAGAGAGGGCTGGCACACTGAGAATCATGTTTGCCTTCCTCTGTGGTTTGGTCGGAAGCACTTACAGCACGTCACCAAGGCCCAGCATGTTAATCTGTATTCTCTTCGTATTTTGGGGCCAAAAATGACTTTAATTTCTCTGTTTACCGCTTCCTTGAATGGTTTTAGTATAGGGCAGGACCACTAGATGTGAAGCCATGTTCCCACCTCCTGACAACCCTGCCCGCACATCCGAGAGGTTGTGGGGTATATTTTGTGAAGCTTTTCCGGTCCACATTTCCCTTATTTGTATCCCTCTCATTAGTTTGGGGATTTGCTGCCACACTTCCCACCACTGTCCTTTAGAGATCGGGAGGGGCATTATATCCACCCACTGATTCATATAGGGTCACTGGACCTGAATCTCTGGGGCGGTGAAGAGTTTGAACAACTTGCTGAACATTTTTCTGCCTCCAGAGTTAGATAACAAGTATTTTTCTCTCCATTTTCTGGTGGTGGACTTTTTCATGTCTTGTGAGGAGAGCCAGTGCCGAAGTTGGGCATATCGAAACCGACCATTGTTTGTTTACAGGTCTTTAATGTTTTAACCTCCTGCCACTCCATCATGTCTCTTGCGCGGTTACAGCCTGCCTCTTCCCACCTAGCACATGCTCCTTTTTTCTGCCCCAGGGTAAATGAGGGTTCCGGAATAGGGGAGTGAACAGTGAAGGATAGGACGTGACCTTCGCTTTGTTGACCATGGCATCCCAGGTGTCCCCCACCAGGGCTGTGATTTGGCTTCTCTACATGTTACGGTGCCTGTCAGCTCTGGGGCACCACAAGACCTCGTCTAGGGGTCTGCCCACCACTGCCCTATCCATCCTTCGCCATATGCTATCCGGGTTCCCATTAAACCAATCACGTATTACCCTCAGTTGGGCTGCCCAATAGTACATCTGGAAGTTCAGGACTCCCAAGCCTCCCGCGGGGGTAATCATGACCTTCCAAGCCACCCTTTGGTCTTTTCCCCTACCAGACGTGGTCCCGCACCTTTTTGTTCAAAGTTTTAAAGAATTTTTGAGGGATCGCTGCAGGAAGAGTCTGGAAGTAATACAGCGCTCTGGGGAGGATTACCATTTTAATTACATTGATGCGACCCAACCATGAGATCTCGAGAAGCCTCCTCTCTCCCAACCATGTCTTGATTGTTTTCAACAGATGTGGATAATTTACTTGATACATATCTTCCAGGTTATTGGTCATAGTCACCACCAGGTACCGTACGGATCCCTCTGCTCTCGCAACTGCCCCATGTCCGGGGTTTCAGTGGGCGCGCTTCCTTGAACTATCATTAGTTCAGACTTTTGGCTGTTGATCTTAAGGCCTGCCACTCTGCCGAATTCCTCTAGGAGTACCGTTAATTTAGGGAGGGAAGAGCGCAAATCTGTCAGCGCTACCAGGAGGTTGTCAGCAAATGCCATTACCTTATGTTCTTCCCCTCCAAACGTAATCCCTTTTATCCCATCCTCCTGTCTAATTCTGGCTAGGAAGGGTTCACGAAAGATCGTGTACAGGACTGGAAACATGGGACATCCCTGCTTAGTGCCCATAGTTACCATTATTGCCTGGGAGAGATGCCCGTTAATAGCCAACCTAATAAGCGGTGTTCTGTAATTGGCTTTGACCAGGCAGAGAAAGATCGGGCCGAACCCAATAGCTTCCATGATGGAAAACAATACTGACCTTTCGACCCGGTTGAATGCCTTCTCGGTGTCTAAAGCTAGCACCACCGCCCCAATGCCCGTCCGATTTGATTTCTCTATTAGGTGGGAAATTCGCCTTACGTTGTCAAAGGTTTGCCTCCCCATGACAAAGCCTGCATGATCCGGATGGACCTGGTCTGAACTCACCTTGTCCATTCTAGAAGTTAGGATTTTTATGAAAATGTTGGCGTCAAGGTTAATTAGGGTGATGGGGCAGTATGAGCTACACAGGGTTTCGTTCTTATTTGGTTTGGGGAAGAGGACCACCTTGGTCTCTTCCATGGAGTGGGATATACGGCCCGTGGGTGAGAAGGAGTTGAACAGGGATGTCTTTATCGGGACTAATGAGGTCTGGAATGCCTTCTAAAACATGGCGGGGTAGCCATCTGGACCTGGGGCTTTATTTGGTGGCAGCGATCGGATCGCAGCCCGGACTTCGTCTTCTGTGATCGGGACTTCCATGGCATCTCGCTGGGGATGATCTAGTCTTTTAAGCAGGCATGATCCTAAGTAGACCTTTTGGAGGTCACCGTCTGGCATCTCTGTGGAGTATAGAGTCTTATAAAACTCAGTGAATGCCTGTAGAATCTGCTTTGTTAGTGTTGTTTCCTGCCCCCCGCCCCACCTTCTGAATATGGCTTATCATGCCAGCCTCTTCCTTTCTCTTAACCTGCCTGGACAAAAGCGACAAGTTTTGTTTACCTGGAGGTAGTACTTCTGCCTCAAGAATAAGAGGGATTTTTCTGCCCTCTTAGTTAGAAGGATGTTGATTTGCCCTTTGAGATACTCCCTCCCTATCTTTGTCCCCCTGTCGGTTTCCATTCTCTGCATTATCTCCATTAAGCGCCACTCTAGATCTACCTGGAGAGCTCTCTCCTGTTTAACTCGCATTGCTTGCTTAGTAATGAGCACCCCGCAACATAGTCGCCTTAAAGGTGTCCCACACCACTTGCTCCTTGTCACGCACACATCTCCCAGCAGCCATAGTATTCCCCGAGCCCGTCCTTGTCCCTTGATTCCACCCCGTCTCCCTGCCCGGTTCCGGGACTCACGTGTGCACCCCTCGAATTCCTGTGTGCCAGCACGAGTGTCTCATCATGCCACACACTCGCGATTATGCCCCTTCCTCTGGCATATTCCTTGGCGCCTGAGGGACCGGCGCTGCGCTTCGCTTCCGCGTCACGTGACTATCGCTTCCCGCTCACGTGACTCTGTAGGCCGTTCACGTGATGCGGTTGCGCATCACGTGACAAGGAAATAGTCTCGTACCACCAGTATTTAAGCAGATTCATCCGAACACTCGATGCTTCACAGCTGTTTATTTCAACACTGTTCGGCGTCTCGGATACTATTGCTTTTGGTTCTTCCTGGATTTAACCTCGGCTTGGAATAAGGACTGCCCTTGGATTTCCCTTTTGCTACTGACTTCTTGATTGAACTCTTATTGCTGATCACAGACTGTTTCTTGGACTACTATTGGATTTTCCCTTGGCACTTCGTTTTTGGTCTCCTTGTCAACAATTTCCTGTTTACCCGCATCTGGATCCTTGGATCAGGTGGGCTCGGCTACCACACCACTAACTGGCCTCTTGGGGTCGTTACTTCGTATTGGGGAGCATTGCCCCAGTGAGCCCTGGAACCCCATTCCTAAAGGGTCAGCAACGTCACCTCTGCCCTTTCCTGGTAAGCCCATTCCACGTATACTTATACTGTTTGGCTTATGTGACTGCTGTTTTGGCTTGATACTTAACCGGTGCTTTCTTTGCAGTGGCTTGGGGTCTCCAGAGGTCCGTGGTTCTGGAAGCTCATCTCCCACCTGTGGCCTCAAGGGTTGCACAGGGAGTGATTTGGCTCTCTCTGTGCGGCACTTGTGGACAGAGGATTCTTCTGCCTACACGACAGTCAAGTCACAACAGACTGTGAAGCCATCCTGTCATGTAGTCAATGGAGGGAGCCGCGGACGTCCCCATGGCTGCTATGGTTCGGCCATAACCGTGTTACGTGCTGACATGGCTGCAGCTAACACTGCCATTCACCAACGTCTAGATAACATCCAAAGCACTAGACACCCCTTGCCACCTGATGCTGAATTCGGGGATGCACCACCAGTCCTACAGCCTACTCCACCTCCTGTTCCACCTCCCCGAAGTCCCGTACCCGTGGTGCTCCCCTCCCCTTTCCCTTTAGCAGCCCCTGAAAGGTATCATGGGGATCCCCTTAAATTCAGGACCTTTCTCAATCAATGCAAATTGCACTTCTTGTGCAGACCCCAGGCCTTCCCTGATTCAACCACTAAGGCTGCGTTTACACTCTCACATCTAGCCGGTACGGCCGCCGCCTGGGCTAACCCTCTCTTGGAGAACGATAACCCAGCTCTCTATGATTTCGATCTACTCCTCACTGAAATGTCTCGGGTGTTCGACACCCGACGCAAGCTTCAGTCCTGAGACTTAGAACTCCTCGACTTGGGTCAGGGTAGAGGGTCCCTTATCGAGTACATAGCACGGTTCAACCAACTCGCAGCAGAGACGTCCTGGCCCGAAAGCAAGAAGGCAGTGTTGTTCTATAGAGGCCTGATGAACTCCATGAAGGATGCCCTTGCCGTCATTCCCTCATTACCAATACCTTTTCGGGACCTGGTCGATTTAGCCCTACAAGTGGACGACCGCCGCTCTGAACGCAGAGCCGAGGTCCGTTTCACTCACCCTACAGCCCAGCCATCCACTTCTGCTTCCTCTGACAGCTGTCACGAACCCATGCAAATTGGGGGTATAAGAAGCCCGATCCCACCCACTGAGAGAGAGCGCAGGAGGGTAGACAATGCATGCTTTTATTGCGGCCTGACCGGCCACTTCATTAAGGAATGTCCTCGTCGCCCAAAACCCAAAACATCGGGTTTTTGGACTGCTCGACCCTAGAATCGGCGGTTGGATCGAGCTCCTCATGTTACACCCCAAATCCAATCCCTGCGTTTGCCCGTATCCAGCCCATCCATGTGCAGGCCATTCTCCAACCCACACCCGGTATCACACATCCAGTCACGATCATCATCGATTCTGGGGCCACAGGCAACTATATCGATATCGCTCTAGCTCATGCCCTGAACTTGCTCCTTCTGACCAAAACCAGACCAGAACCAGTGCAGGCAGTTGTTGGTACATCCTTGATTTCCGGCCCCATTAAACAGCAGACGGCCCCACTGCTTTTGACAATCCAATCGGTTCACAAAGAAACTCTAAACTTTGATGTTATTTCTATGCCACAGTTTGGCTTAATATTGGGGATACCTTGGCTCCAAGAAGATAACCCACTAATCGATTGGAAAGCAGGATCAGTACATTTCGAGTTAGATGTCTGCCAAAACCTTTGCCTTCCCGCAATCACAGGAGACCACACGCCCGCCCAGGCCTTGGGAGCTATTGCTCACTTAACTATAGCCGATACCACGGAGCCACCAACAGGACATCACATGGTAGGACTGGTCTCCAAGACTGTTCCTGTCATAGGTTTCCCCCCTTCTCACCTGTCTATGTTGCCTGATGTCCTCCTTTGGTGGGGTCTTCTTTCGTATGGTTCGGGACTTAAAAAAGCCCGCTCGGCCATCCTCTGCTTCCAGATTACGTTCAGCTTCGATGTCCAGGATCACGAGAAACTCCAGGAGTATTCAAGAAGGTGTTGGGGCGTGCAGAAGCGGCACAGAGATTCCGGGAAGTAGAAAAGAGGGAAGAAGTCGAAAGAAGGGAATCCAGGGGCCAGGGGATAGCAAGTAGCACTAGAGAAGGTTCGGAACACACGTCCGATCACAGCTAGTAGCAGCGTTGAGACGCGCGGCGCTGCAGGGTTGTGGCTTCTTTATAGAGGACGCTGCGTAGAACGTGAAGACTGGCGAGCAGGGTGCTGAGTTTGCCGCCATGTTGGTAGTATTATGGAGTGTAAGGCCCGACGTGACAGGGACCAGGGAGCCCAGAAGGGGCGAGTTCGATGGTTCGTGACAGTATGCCTCCTCCGGAAACTCGTTCCACCGGGTTTGCCCGGGTGTATGAGATGGAACCTTCTGAGTAGCCTGGGGTTATTTAGATTTGAGATAGGTTCCCAAGTGCGTTATCTAGGGGGATATCCTTTCCACTCCACTAGGTACTGGAGTTTGCCACGTCTACATCTAGAATCGCAAATCCTGGAGACCTCATACTCCAGTTGTTCATTGATGTTTACTGGTTTGGGCCGAAGGTTAGTTCGAGTGGTCTGAACATATGGCTTAATTAAGGACGTGTGAAAGACTGGGTGGATTTTCTTCTAGGAGTCTGGAAGCTTGAGTCGGTAGGCCACTGGGTTGATGATTTCCTTTATAAGGAATGGCCCATAATATAGAGGAGACAATTTATTTGGTTGCAAATGCCGTGGTAGTAGTTTCGAGGACAGCCAAACCTTATCCCCTATTGTGTAGGAGGGGCTTGGTCTTCGTTTGGAATCCGCATACAGTTTGGTCTGGGTCCTGGCCTTTTCTAATTGTTCTTTGGCTTCTCTTTGAACATTAATGAGCATTTCAATCCAGGAATCGACTGTTGGAACTGGTGTAGGATGAGGAAGGATGGAGGGTAGAACCGAAGGGTGGAATCCTTGGCTACAGAAAAAAGGACTGGTCTTAATAGCAGAGTGGTCCGAATTATTATAGGCGAATTCTGCCACTGGTATTAAGAGGGACCAATCATCCTGCACCTTGGTAGCGAAGCAACAGAGGTATTGTTCCAAGGTTTGGTTTACGCGCTCTGTGGCTCCGTTGGTTTGGGGATGATATCCTGAGGAAAGAGCACGTTGGATTCCTAGTATTTGGCAAAGATGTTTCCAGAACTGAGAAATGTATTGGGGCCCTCTGTCTGATATGATCTTGGAAGGGAGTCCATGCAGTCGGAATACGTGTTCCAGGAAAATTTCAGCAAGTTCTGACGAAGATGGTAGTTTAAACAGAGGTGTAAAATGGGCCACACGGGTGAACAAATCAATGGTGACCATGATGGTTGTGTATCCCCTGGAAGGTGGTAATTCCACAATGAAGTCCGTTGCTATGAATTCCCAAGGCCTTGTTGGAAGTGGAGGTTGCTGCAATAAACCCGCTGGTCTCTTGTTGTCATGTTTGTTTTGATTACAGACAGAGCATGCCTGGATATACCTTTGTACATCAGTTTTCACTCCAGGCCACCAAAATTGCCTTTGTATTAATCGGAGGGTATTGGTAATACCACAGTGCCCGGAGAAAAGAGTATTGTGACAGAGATTTATTATCCTTTGCTGTAGTTTTTGTGTTGGGATGACCAAGGTATTGTCTTTGAACAAGTATCCATCTTTGGTCTTCAGTTTCCACTGGTTCCTGTCCGAGATACCTTTCCAGAGTTCCGAGGATTGAGTCTGACTGCGGACTTCATCTAGGAGGCTGGTCGCCTGGGCTACAATTATTGTGTGGGGAAACATCTAGGGAAATGCTCGGTCATCAGGAGGTTCATAGTCAGGGCGCTGAGACAAGGCGTCAGCAATTACGTTTTGTGTTCCCGGAACATGGTGAATTTGGAACTGATATTGAGCAAAGAAGAACGCCCAACGGGCCTGATGGCTGTTCCTGCATTCCATGGCCTGTAACACTTGGGGATTTTGATGCTCCGTCCGAACCTGGACAGGATGTTTAGCTTCTAGAAGTAAATGACCCCACTCGGTGAAGGCTTGGCGGATGGCTAGATGTTCCTTTTCTAAGACTGAGTAATGAGTTTCACTGGAGGTCAATGTCCGTGAAAGATAGACAATAGGATGTTCCAACCCGTCATCTAGTTCCTGTTTCAGAACCGCTCCGATGGCATAGTTGGAGGCATCTGTTTCCACTAAGAATGGTCGATTTATATCAGGTTGAACCAGGATGGGGGCTTGTGTAAATTCTGTTTTTAGGCGTTGGAAAGCCTTCTCCTGGGCTGGGGTCCATCGATAGGGAGCATCTTTTTTCAACAAGGAGCTGATCGGTTGACCAATCTTGGAGAAGGATGGTATAAACTTCCGATAGAAATTGGCCAAGCCCAGGAAAGAATGGATCTGTTTTACGGAGGTCGAAGTTGGCCAGGATAGTATGGCTTTAACCTTGGATTGACCCATGCCTATGCCATCTGGGCTAAGGACAAATCCTAGATAGTGAACAGTGGAAACATGAAAAAGGCATTTCTCGGGTTTTGCTAGAAGCTTGTGTTCGCGTAGCCGTTGTAACACTGATTTAACATGTTCTTCATGCTTGAGAGGATCCTTAGAGAATATCAAAATATCGTCCAAGCAGACGATGACGAAAAGAAATAGCATATCCGAAAACACCCGGTCCATGAAGCGCTGGAAGATTGCCGGAGCATTAGAGAGTCCAAATGGCATGACCAAGTATTTGTAATGACCGAAGGGTGTTCTGAAGGCTGTCTTCCATTCGTCACCTTCTCTAATACGAATCAAGTGATAAGCACCCCTAAAATCCAATTTGGTGAATATTACGGCTCCTCTTACGGCTTCCAGGATATCCGAGATCAAGGGTAATGGATAACGATCCTTAAGGGTGCACTGATTAAGACCTCGATAATCAAGACAAGGTCTGAGTTCCTTGGTGTCTTTTTTAGGAACAAAGAATAATGAAGCTCCAGCCGGAGACTTGGATGGGCGTATGGTGCCATTTTTTAGGTTAGTATCTAGGTATTCACGAAGGGCCTTTTTCTCTGATTCAGACAGGATGAACATACTTCCAAAGGGAATCACGGCTGAAGGTTCAGTCTCAATAGCACAGTCCTCAGGCCTATGGGGTGGCAGAGCTTGGACAATTGTTTGTTTGTTTGTTTATTTTATTTCTATAGCGCTCCGGACCCAGGAGTATAGGGGCGCTTGCAGAAGAGAACACATTGGCGTATTCCTGGTAGGTTTTCGGAACCTGGATGATGTTGGAGACCATAAGAGGATCTTGCTGAGTTGTTGAATGTTCTTCTGATGTTGTCGGTGAAGGATCCTGGAGCAGACAATGGGACATACAAAATTCAGAACCTAAGAACAGGGAACCAGCTGTCCAATTGATGTATGGGTTGTGTTTTTGTAGCCAGGGCATTCCCAAAACCATTGGGTAATAGGCAGATTTTATGATGTCAAACCTTATCCTTTCTCTGTGATGTTTTATAGCAAGCTCAATTTCCTTAGTCTGAAGAGTTATGTGTCCAGAAGAAAGAGGACTTCCATCAATTGCTTCTACAGGTTGCTGGATGTTCCGGGATTCGTAAGGAATATGGTGTTTAAGGACCCATTCCTGATCTATGAATATTCCCATGGCCCCACAGTCCACTAGTGCCAGAATGGGGTAGGATTCCTTCTCAGATGACGATAGAAAAGCCTGTAAGAGTACCAGGGAGTTTTGTCCAGGAGAGTTAAAGGATGGTATAGATGTGGAGCCTGAATCTCTCTCCTGAAACTGAGCTCCATCTAGGATCGGGAGCTGGCGTTTCCCGAACGCCATGGAGGGGCTAACGGACATTCTCTGACTAAATGCTTGTCCGAGGCACAGTACATGCATAAGCCAGTATGGATCCTTCTCAGCCTTTCTTGGGTGGATATGGGTCCACGGAAGGCCACTAGCTGCATGGGTTCGGGTTCATTTGTAGGAGCAAGAGAATCTTCGGATTTTGAAGGGCTTGCAAGAGGATTTTTTTGGCTGTTTGACTTGGTCTTCCTTTTCTCTGCCTTTCTTTCCTGGATTCGTAAATCAATTTGTAGAGCAAGATCCATAAGTGCCTGGTAAGAACTAGGACGTGCTACCCTGGCTAATTCATCCTTAACATCTTCATTTAGCCCTCTTCGAAAGAGGGTGAAGCAAGCTTCAGAAGGCCAACCCGCTTCTTTAGCCAATTGCTTGAATTGAGTTACATAGGTGAGCATGTCCTGAGAGCCTTGCTGGAAATCGAGTAAACGTTCTTGAGCACTAAAGACCTGTTCTGGACGGTCAAACATAGTTTTTAGTGCTTGAATGAATCCATCATAATCATCCAAAAGAGAATCTCCGGTGTTAACTAATGGTGTGGCCCAGGCTAAGGCATTCCCAGAGAGGTGAGAAATAATAAAGCCCACTTTAGCCCTCGGGGTGGAAAAATAATAAGGTTTAAAGGTAAAGTGGACCAAACAAGAATCCAGGAATCCTCGGAGGGTTTTTGCACAGCCGTCATATTTGTCAACAATGCCGCCCAATAGCACGCTGTCCTTTGAGGCAGAGTCGCGTGAGAGTACCAATAGTTTCAGCGCGGCGTTCTCCGCTTTCAAGTTCTGTACTTCGGTCGATAGTTCTTGCATGCCACGCATAATATCCTAGATGGCTGCCTCCATGTCTGTATCGACTTCGGTCAGGTGGCATCTCAATCTGTCACAGGTTTCCCCCTTCTCACCTGTCTATGTTGCCTGATGTCCTCCTTTGGTGGAGTCTTCTTTTGTATGGTTTGGGACTTAATTAACCCCGCTCGGCCGTCCTTGGCTTCCAGATTACGTTCAGCTTCGATGTCCAGGATCACGGGAAGCTCCAGGAGTATTCAAGAAGGTGTTGGGGCGCGCGGAAGCGGCACAGAGATTCCAGGAAGTAGAAAAGAGGGAAGAAGTCGAAGGAAGGGAATCCAGGGGCCAGGGGATAGCAAGTAGCACTAGAGAAGGTTCGGAACACACGTCCGATCACAGCTAGTAGCAGCATTGAGACGCGCGGGGCCGCAGGGGTGTGGCTTCTTTATAGAGGACGCTGCGTAGAACGTGAAGTCTGGCGAGCAGCGTGCTGAGCTTGCCGCCATGTTGGTAGTATTATGGAGTATAAGGCCCGACGTGACAGGGACCAGGAAGCCCAGAAGGGGTGAGTTCGATGGTTCATGACAGTTCCCACACAATACCATGAATTTGCAGGGGTGTTCGACCGTGGGTCTGCTGAAGCCCTCAAAAAAGAGGGCGATTTACGTCCATGTGTGGGCTATCGCCGGCTTAACGCAGTCACAAAGAAAAAACGTTATCCCATTCCCCTCATTACACGTTTGCTCGATCGCCTGGCACATGCGTCTGTTTTCACTAAGTTTGACCTACGTGGTGCCTACAATCTGGTCCGTGTCCGCACCAGAGATGAATGGAAGACCACCTTTTGTACACGCTATGGGCTATATGAATACGCGGTCATGCCGTTTGGCCTGTGCAATGCTCCAGCCACATTCCAGAGATTTATGAATGCCATCTTCTCTGATATCCTGGACGTGTTTGTAGTGGTCTATCTGGATGACATCCTGATCTTCTCCCGGAATCTGGATGAAAATGTACAGCATGTACGGGAAGTACTCTCTCGCCTGCAGAAACACTCCCTGTTCGCCAAGCCGGAGAAATGCCAGTTCCATGCAGACAGTGTGGAGTTCCTGGGCTTTCACATCACGCCTGGGGGTCTGGCCATGAACTCTTCCAAAGTGCGGGCTGTGTTGGACTGGCCAGTCCCTACTACCCTAAAGGCGCTTCAATCCTTCCTTGGTTTCGCCAATTTTTCCAGGTGCTTTATCTCCGGATTCTCCTCTGTAGTGGCTCCCCTCACTTCCTTGACCAGTCCTCGCATACCCTTTAAGTGGACTGAAATCCACCAGCAGGCCTGCAAGGCATTAAAAACAGCCTCTACCACTGCCCGTTCTCCAACACCCAGACCTGGAACTCCCATTCATTGTTGAAGCAGATGCCTCCTCCTTTGCCTTAGGTGCAGCATTTTCACAAATCTGCCCCTCCACTGGTCAGCTTCATCCAGTGGCCTTCCATTCCCGCAAATTCACTGCTACCGAAGCACACTACACAGTTACCGAAAAGGAACTGCTGGCAGTCATGGATGCATTCCGTGTTTGGCGTCATCACCTCTTGGGTGCTAAGCACTGGGTCACGGTTTACTCGGATCACCAGAACCTACAGGATTTAGCTTCCCTAAAATGTGTCAATAGTAGGCAAGTAATATGGCACCTGTTTTTTGCGGCTTTCGACTTCCACATCAAGCACCGGTCGGGCTCTGCCCACGGGAAGGCCGATGCCTTGTCACGTTCCCCTGGGGATGTTGCCTTACCGATATATCCCGACACTCTCTTGGACTGCGGTAAAGTGGTGTTTTATGCACTCCGTCCTTGCCCCTGTTGGAGGCTGTTCGGAGCTGGGTGTCCCTTCATCCCTATCAAGTGTCCGAGTGGGACCCTGTCTTCCATGACGGATTGCCCTTTGTCTTAGATCGTCTGTTCCTGGCCACCACAGATACCCACAATAAGGCCTTAGAATGGTCCCAGGATGTCCCTGTCCACGGACACCCCGGATAGCGTCGCACTTTGGCACTGCTGAAACATTGGTGCTGGTGGCCGTCCATGAAGAAGGACATGTAGTGCTATGTTAACACCTGTGCGGTCTGTGCACAAAGCAAACACCGGAGGGGTCGTCCTGTGGGTCTCCTACTTCCTTTGCCCGTTCCTCCCAGATCCTGGCACACGTTAACCATGGATTTCATCACAGACCTACCCCGGGTCCAGGGATTCGATACCTTATGGGTGGTCATAGATTCCTTTTCCAAAAAGGCCCACATCATTTCCTGAAAGGGTATCCCCTCTGCTCCTGCACTGGCCAAACTGTTTTTTGAGGGCATATTTTGTCTGTTCGGATTGCCTTCTGTTCTCATCTCAGACAGGGGGTCTCAGTTTACTTCCCGCTTCTGGCGGGCGCTGACCAAGTTGCTTGGTATCGACGTCCGGTTCTCCTCAGCCTATCACCCGGAGACGGATGGTCAGACCGAGAGGCTCAATCAGACCATGGAGCAGTATCTACGTTGCCTGACCCTGCAGCAACAGTCATCATGGTTACGGGTAGTGCACCTCGCGGAGTTCACCTATAACAACGCCGTGCACTCCTCTACTGGTTTCTCCCCTTTCTACGTCTTGTATGGCCAGCACCCCCATGTCCTGCCCATCCCGACCTACCGTCCTTGGTCAATCCAGCCGCTACTGCTTGTGTTAGGGACCTGACCTCCATCCACGCTCAGACCTCAGCCCATCTTCTTGAGGCCCAAGCGTCCATGAAGGCACAGACGGATAGGAAACGGGTGATGACCCCTGTGTATTATGTGGGATCTTGTGTCTGGCTATCCACTCATAATCTGTGGTTGGTGGATTGTCGCAAGCTCTTGCCCCGCTTTGTGGGGCCTTATGTGGTTGCCCAGGTGATCAACCCGGTGGACTATCGCTTTGTGCTCCCGGGGTCTTGGCGGGTTCACCCTGTTTTTCATGTCTCTTTACTCAAGCCTTGCCCTGGTCCCACCCGTCTCCGTGCCCCTGTTGCCCCAGTGTCCCTGTCTTCTCCGGATGTGTTTGAGGTCTCTGGTATCTTGGGTTCCTGTGTGTGTAGGGGGCGTCTGCAGTATCTTGTTGACTGGTCTGGGTACGGGTCGGAGGAGAGGTCCTGGGTCCCTGCTGTCGATGGCCAGGCTCCCCGCCTGGTGGCCTGCTTTCATCGGGACAATCCTTTGTGCCCAGGGGGTCATGGGCCTTTGGGGGGGAGGCTCTGTCACGCACACACCTCCTAGCAGCCCTAGTATGCCCCGAGCCCGTCCTTGTCCCTCGATTCCACCCCTCCCCCCTGCCCGGTTCCGGGACTCACGTGTGCACCCCTCGAATTCCCATGTGCCAGCACGAGTGTCCCATCATGCCACACACTCGTGATTACGCCCCTCCCTCTCGCGTATTCCTTGGCGCCTGAGAGACTGGTGCTGCGCTTCGCTTCCGCGTCACGTGACTAGCGCTTCCCGCTCACGTGACTCTGCAGGCCGTTCACGGGATCCGGTTGCGCGTCACGTGACAAGGAAATAGTCGTAGCACCAGTATTTAAGCAGCTCCATCCGAACACTCGATGCTTCACAGCTGTTTATTTCAACACGGTTCGGCGTCTCGGATACCGTTGCTTTTGGTTCTTCCTGGATTTGACCTCGGCTTGGAATAAGGACTGCCCTTGGATTTCCCTTTTGCTACTGGCTTCTTGATTGAACTCTTATTGCTGATCACGGACTGTTTCTTGGACTACAATTGGATTTTCCCTTGGCACTTCGTTTTGGTCTCCCTGTCAACAATTTCCTGTTTACCCGCATCTGGATCCTTGGATCAGGTGGGCTCGGCTACCACACCACTAACTGGCCTCTTGGGCTTGTTACATCATATTGGGGAGCGTCGCCCCAATGAGTCCCGGAACCCCATTCCTAAAGGGTCAGCAACGCCATCTCTGCCCTTTCCTGGTAAGCCCGTTCCACGTATACTTACACTGTTTGGCTTATGTGACTGCTGTTTTGGGTTGATACTTAACCGGTGCTTTCCTTGCAGTGGCTTGGGGTCTCCAGAGGTCCGTGGTTCTGGAAGTTCATCTCCCACCTGTGGCCTCAAGGGTTGCATAGGGAGTGATTTGGCTCCCTCTGAGCGGCACTTGTGGACAGAGGATTCTTCTGCCTACACGACAGTCAAGTCACAATACTCCTGTACCTCCCGGGTCTTATTATTCCCGATGAAGTCTCGGATGGACTTGCGTAACTCGTCGCATTACTATATCTCTGAGCAGGTGATGTGGGAATTGTCACCTCCACAGCCCTGACCCCCCTCTTTTCCCACTGTATGTCTGTCTGCAAAGGGGCGTGGTCGGACTGAGCTATGAGCCCCGTTTCGACGTTCCGCACCTGGCCCAGCAATGTCACAGAGATCCATATGTAATCAATTCTTGAGAAAGAACAGTGGATGAGGGAATAGTTTGTATACCCTTTGGAGTCTCCTTTTAACTCACGCCATGTGTCTGTTAGGACCAATCTGTCAATGCTAGCCTGCAAGTTTCTGGATGGGCCTCTAGAGGCGGGTGATCTGACCGCACTTCTGTCTATGACTGGGTGCCACGCCAGGTTAAAATCCTATGGGCCTCATTACGACCCTGGCGTTAAGGGTTTAACGGCGCCGTAAAAGGGGTCGGCGCCGTGAAACCCTTAACGCCTGATTACGAGGTCCCTTTGCGGGACCCGACCTTAACGGCTGGTTTTTCCAGACGTTAAAGTAGGGACCCGCAAAGGCACTTTGGTGCTAATAACGGTACTGCATATTTGCGGTACCGTTATTAGCGCCTTCCCCATTCCCATTGAGCCCTATGGGGCAAAAATGGTTATGGGGAAGGGCCATGGCAGCATGGGGAATTACCGCCCCACAAACCTCGGAATGGGATGGTAATTCCCCATTCCGCCATGGCGGACACCGAAAGGACCATGGTGGCAATAGCACCATGGTCCTCCGCCTGGATTGTAATGAGGCCCTATGTCAGTATAATCTTACAAGTTGCGACCTGCTCCAACTTCTCCAAGACTCCCCACACATACCCGTCCTGTCCTGCGTTGGTGGCGTATACAGTAGCTATAGTGAGAGACTTTCCTCCCCATTGAAGCTGGGTGAACAGGAACCTACTCTCCTTATCGGTCTTTGTGTCTGTTACTTGGACTTCGGGCAAGTGTCTGAAAGCTATGAAGACTCCTCTAACTTTATTCTCGTCTGTGGCCTCCAGGATATGGGTCTCCTGGAGTGTCACAATTTCTAGCCTAGCGTCCCTGAGGAGGTTCTCTAATTTCTGCCTCTTTGCCTGTGTATTTAGCCCACTAACATTGGGTGTCAGAATTTGGATCCCTTTTTTACTCCCTATACCCCGTTTCTCCCCGGTTATTGCTTGCGTTTGTCTTGCCTGTGGATATGGGTCTCCTGGAGTGTCACAATTTCGGGTCTAACGTCCCTGAGGAGGTTCTCTAATTTCTGCCTCTTTGTCGGTGTATTTAGCCTTCTAAAATTGAGTGTCAGAATTTGGATCCCTTTTTTACTTCCTATACCCCGTTTCTCCCCGGTTATTGCTTTGTTGCAGCAATCCCCCTCCCAACCTGTCCCTCCTCCCACCCCCGCCCTTGCCCCTCTCCCTCTCCAGCTCGACTCAGCTCAACTTCCCCAGGGTGCAACATCGTCCTGGGTTGCCGGTTCTTGTTCCAATCCCAGAGATAATCTGTGTGGGGAGTTCTGTCCTCCAGCCTCCCCCATTTCCAAGGTCCGTCTCCATCCTCCCGGCCTCCCCAGTTAGACCCTCAAGTTGGATTTCTCCCAAGACCCCATTGAACATTGACCTCTTGTCAGGTATGCCCTGCATTGGCTGTTCTTAGGACTGATTTGTTGAGCCTGGGTACTTAGGTCTCTGCCCCCTAGGGCCCCGCAGGTCTCTGTGTCTGGCCTTTGTCTCTTTCACTCTCGTCCACTCCAATGGCCTCTCTGGGTGAGCCTCATGGTCCGGCCTCCTACTATGCCCATCTCTCGCATCCCCCTCTTCTTCGATATTCAAAATCTTGAGCCCCTCCTCCAGCGTGGAGGTGCAGTGTTGGTGCCCTTCCCATTTAAAGACCAGTCCACCTGTATGTTGTCTGGGCTTAGCTAAGTGCTTTGGTCACCTGACCCATTTGTCTCCTCTTAGCTAATGTAGACTTGATCAGGTCCTGGAGGAGCTCTATGATTGTGCCGTTCACCTTTATCGGGGATGCGGTTCTCGCCGCTTGGAGTATCAACTCTTTTGATCATATTGCTGTAGGGCCATTACTACTTTTCTTAGCCTGGCCCCGGGCTCTTCTCGCAACAGACCCACTTGGTGTATTCTATCTATGTGAATCTCTGTGCCCGTCTCGATGTCCAATATGTCTTTAAACATGTGCTGCATTATTACCCTGAGGCGGGCGTCCACCACGTTTTCGGGCAGTCCCTTCACCCGAATGTTCAACCTCCTTGAGCGATTCTCCAAATCCAATGCTTGGAGTTCCAGATTGTGTGACGCTGCCGCCAACTGCTCAGCCAATGTATCGATTTTACGGGTGTCTTCTGTGAGCTCCTGGATGGCATTTACATTTGTGTCGACTCTGTCGCCCAGATCCACAATGTCACCTTTGATTTCCTGCAGGGATTGAGCGAGCAAGTTCTGTGTGTGTAAGGCTTAGTTGTGTCTCCAGGGTGGTCATCATCTGTTTGCTAAATGCCTTAAAGCATTGCTGGAGCACTTCAATTGAAACATCTTGACCCTGCGGCAGTGTTGAGGGTTCTCTGCCGCCTGTCTCTATGTCTCAATTGGGTCCTGTTCCTCTTGGGTTTCCCCCTGTCTTCACCATAGTTTTTGTAGGGGCCCATCCTGTTTTTGGAGGGCTTGGCCCCCTAGGGGCCCTCTTTGGGTTTGTTCCGTGACATTGCTGGGTGTCAACGCGGGCCTGCCGAGGCCTAGACAAAGGTGGTGGTCTTCCTGGAACCCGGGCCGGCACTGGTTGTGGCGTGAGGAAGGAGGGTTCTTCTCACCCTCCTATATTCTGAAGAGGGTTGGGTCCTCTGCTGGGCTCGGGTTGACTGCCCTCAGTTGGCCGAAGATGCCAGATGCTACTTAGGTTTTATCCCCGGATTGCTCCTTGCGCCCCTGCTTCTCTTAAGCCGCTGATATGGCCCCTGCCCCCCCCCTCATGGTGTTTCTCCTTCGCTTGCCTGCATGGTCAGTTAAACTCTTTCTGGCGTGGGCCGGGGTAGCTCCCTGCTGCAGTGTCCAATGTGGGGTCTGTAGTGAAGATGACGCTGGGTGAGTGCCGGTGCGGTTAAGAGGCCATGGCTGATGATTGCCTCAAAGGTCGTAGTGGGCCGAGGGTTTCTTTTGTTGTATGGCCCCTTCTGTGTGCTGGCAGTGGTGTCCCTTGGCTGTGCTTCTAAGGCTTTTGCGCTCACTATATATGTTGTCTGAGCTTTGCTTGGCTAGCTTATACGACCCTGGTGCGGCGCTCTGGCTCTTGCAATGCAGCCACCCCCCGACCTCGAGGGTGCTCGGAGAACCAGAGGGGCGGGAGGCGGCGCTGCTTGATCTGGGACTGTGCTGCTTGTGGGGGGCACTGATGGCTTAAGGTGGCTTGCCCTCTACCCCTCCTTGCTTGGTTGACTGACACCCTGCTGGTCTGGCTCCGCTGTGACACTTGTACCTGCAGGTGCCGGGAGGCCCTCTGGTGCGGGTGCTATGTCTACCTTGGGTCGAGTCATGGGGAGGCCGTCTGCTCACTTTTTCCAAAATCGCACCAGTGATTCCACTGCTGGATGGCCTCCCTCTATGTTTCCTAGGGCGCTTACATGGGATCCTCTTGCCCACCTCTCCGACCGCCTCCGGCTGTTTGTCGGGCAGGGTTCTACTCGCCAGCTCATTTAATGGCAGTCACTAGTACGCTCCTCTCTCTCCACTTTCTGATGTTTTCACGCTCCGATTTCACCTTTCATGCCTCTTGCCCCACTCTCTGGCTGTTCCCATCCCATTTACTGCTATTACACACCGCTGTATAGAGCGGTCTCCTGTTAGCAGGTTTGTCAAGAATTCCATACGTCGGTATTCGTTTCCCATCCAGCGCTTGGCCTCGCCCCTCTGGCAGCATTGGCGCTTACCATGGCAACTTTCCTCAACGATCCGTCTTGTGGCGCAGAGAGTTATCATGTTACTCATCAGCTGATCGCCCCTGTGATGTTTCGTGAGCGCCCAGCTGCTCGCGTGCTGTTCCTGCCTCCGGCAGTGCGCGGGGGCGGGCCTGTGCTAGGCCGGCGCGGCTGACACTCGCAGCGCAATAAAACTCCGACTCACTGCTCGAGTGCATAAACCCGGACTGACGTGTCTCCGTCAGTTCCGGTGATTCCTTTATTCATTCCGTGTCACGTGCCTGCGTGCGCAGGGTCACGTGACACGACATTCCTCCCCAACTTGGAGATATTTATGCATTGTATTTAGCAACATGACAATTAACACAGGACCTTATAAGTTGTCTCTACTTCCGAAGTGACGCACAACGTAGTACCTCCTTATATTAGTGTCCTTCTTGGTGTTTATCTTTGCGTGGGCTGTCGCCTGTAAATTCCGTTTACTACGTACCCCTGGAGACGGCATGATGGCTTGGGTTTTTCTCTCAGACGGTAGTGGGTGTTTCTTTCCCTGGGCATGTCTTTTTTCGTGATCTCTGCCTCGGTTCTCTCATTGGGCGAATGCGCCCTGTCTCTTTCTCCTGGTGTGTCTTGAATGTCGGTCAGTGTCGATCTTCGAGGAGTCTGCGGTGTCTCTCCTTCGTCTTCTCTTAGGGGTGTCGATGGTTCTTCCCACATCTCCGGAGGCACCTTCCTGAAGTGTGACACATTGCGGGTTACGGTTTCTCCTCCTCGGGTGGCGGTGATCATGCTGTGGTTGGTCGCGCTGACTGTCCATGGTCGTACTTCGAAGTTTAAGGACATTTTCTTGGGCGGTGCACGGTTCTTGACAATGACCGTGTCTCCTGGGGTCAGTTCTCGGTGGCATGCTCGCCTGGCGGTACTCTCTTGTTCGTTCCTCCTTAGTCGTCTGGCGTCTATCGCTGGGATGTCCGGCTCTGGGGCTGTCCAGTGGGGGTGTACGGGGAGTTCCGCCTGTATGGGTACCCCGAACATGAGGGCGGCAGGGCTGATCCCGGTGGCGGAGTGTGGGGTCTGTCTGTGTGTCCTCAGAAACCGGTAGACGGCCTTCAGCCATGGATGCCTTTGTTCTTTGGCGATTCTGATGATTTTGTTAAGAGACCCCATGAACCTCTCCGCGTCTCCGTTTGCTTGAGGCCATCTCGGAGTGATCCGCTGGTGCTTGACGTTCACTTCGTTGAAATAGTCGCGTAGTTCTTGACTGGTAAAGGAGGGCCCGTTGTCGCTTTTTACTTTCCTCGGGATTCCGTGGGTGGCGAACATCTTCTCCAGCGCGAGGATGGTGGTTTCAGCGTTGGTTGAGGTTACATGTTCGACTTCCGGGTATCTGCTAAACTCGTCGATCACCACGAACAGGTATCCTTCTCCCGCAATGGTGCAGAGGTCCATGCTGACTGCGTCCCATCGTGTGCAGCTCCTTGGGACGCTGCTGATTGGTTCAGGGTGTTCGGGCCTCCTGGACGCTTGGCAGGCGGCGCAGGATTCGACTAACTCCACAACTCTTTGCTGCATGTTTGGCATCCACATCCTGGACTTGAGGTAGGCTGTTGACTTTATGATTCCTTGGTGTCCGCTGTGGGCTAACCTGAGGGCTCTCTCCTCCAGGGACTCTGGCAATATGATGCGGTGTCCTTTCAGCAGTACTCCTTCTGGGGCTATCGAGAGTTCGTGTCTGATCCCGAACAGCGCTCTGAGTTTGGTCTGCGCCGGTGTCGTGCGTTGGGCAATTGACGTGAGATAGTTTTTCCAATTGCCGGACTGGATGGCAGCTGCTGTGTGTTGTAGGATGGTATCTTCTCTTGTTTCACCCACGACTTCCTGCAGAGTTAGGGCTCTCGGTCTTGCGCAGGCGACTACTTGACAGACGTGTTCATCGGTCTCTTTCGAGTGGTGTTGTTCACTGTCGTTAGCCGGTCTTGGGTGGCGGGACAGGTAGTCCGCTGGGTTATCTGAACCTGGGCGGTACTCCACCTCAATGTTGTACTGTTGTAGCTGCAGCATCCATTTTTCTATGCGTGCAGGTGGGTGGAGGGCAGAGCCTCGGAAGATCGGGATCAATGGTTTGTGATCTGTGAATACCTTCGCTTGCTTGCCCAGCAGGTACACTTTGAAGTGCCGGCATCCCCACAGGATGGCTAGAGCTTCCTTTTCTATGTGTGCATAGTTTTGTTCGGGCTTTGTGAGGGCTCGGCTGGCAAATGCAACTGGAAACACTTTGCCTTCACTGCCTGTTTGGGTCAAGACTGCCCCTAGGCCACAAGGGCTGGCATCCACGAGAAGTTCGGTCTGTTTTCCTATGTCGAAGAATGCCATGGTGGTGGATGTAGATAAAGTGTCTTTGATTTGTTGAAATGCCTGTTGGTGAGCTGCGGTCCACTCCCACTTCTGGTCTTTTTTTGTTAGCTCTCTAAGCGGACTTGCGACGCTTGCAAGGTCGGGGATGAAACGTGCGCAGTAGGTGGCCATCCCCATAAAGCTCCTCACTTCGGAGGCTGATTGTGGTGCTTTGGAGTCTTTAATGTCTCGCACTTTTGACGGGTCGGGGGACACTCCTTCCGCGCTGAATATGTAGCCAAAAAAACACAGTTTACTCTTGTTGAATTCGCACTTCTCTGCGTTGAGTGTGAGGCCTGCATCTTCTAGCCTCTTCAGGACCGCTGCCAGGCGTCGGTGGTGCTCCTCCTTATTTGGAGCGTATACGAGGACATCGTCGCTGATGTTGGTGGTCCCTTCCAAACCTGTGATGACTTTGCGAATTTCATGTTGGAATACCTCTGCAGCAGAAGATATTCCAAAATTGAGCCGTTTGTATCTCATCAGGCCGAGGTGAGATGAGAACGTGGTGATGTACCTCGATTCTTTGGATAGGCGTAGCTGGTGATAGCCTGATCTGAGGTCAAGTTTACTGAAGACGGTTGCTCCGGTGAGGTCCACAATGAGTTCGTCGATCGTGGGGGTTACATGGCGTTCTCTTCCGATCGCGATGTTGGGGAGCCTCATATCTATGCATATTCTTACTGCGTTCGGCTGTTTGGGTTTTTGTGCTACGACCATGGGTGAGACCCAAGGGGTCGGTCCTGACGTTTTTTCAATGATCCCTTCTTCTTCCAGCTTGGCTAGTTCTTTTTCTACTGCGTCTCTAAGGTGGAATGGGATCCGTCTGTGTCGAACTGCTTTCGGTTCAATGGTGGGGTCTATGTGGAGTTTGATGGTTCTCCCCTTGAGGCACCCAATGCCCTGGAATAGTTTCTTGTGTTGTTTCAGTAAGCTGTTGAGTTCGTCTTGTTGGAGGCTGAACGCGAAGTGTATTAGCTTCAGCTTCTCAGCTGTCCTGCAGCTCAGTAGCGTCTCGCAGCCGGCGTCTACTACATATATGCGCGCACGGCAGTTGGTGTCTTCGTGGGCAAAATTTGATTTGAACGACCCTCGTACGGGGAGGGGTTTCTTGCACCCGTAGGCGTATAGCCTGACCTTTTTTTGTTGGAGGTCGGGCTTCGGGTGAAGTCTGTTGAATGCTGCCACTGGCATGACGTTCACTGTTGCGCCAGTGTCGATGATCACCTTCAGTGGTTCCCCATCGGAGAGGACAGTGCACGACGGTCTTTTCCTCCGCCGTGACTGATGTGGTTCAACCGCGGATATGAGATGTACGCGGTGTATCCGTCTGCTTCCCTTTTTCCGTCTGTTTTTACTATCCCTTTCGGGGGACGTGCTGCTGTCACTGTCCTCGCTGTCGCTCGAGTCTGGGGACCTTTGGAATTCGTCGACGGCACTGGCTTTGCCTCTGCGGGCTTGATGGTGTGATGATTCTCTGGGCGCAAACTTTTTCCGGCGTTCTTGTGTCTGCCGTGGGGCAGGATCTTTGTTTGGCGGGTTCAAGCAGACTGCAGCAAAGTGGTTGAGGCGATTGCATTTTCTGCACGTGGACCCCCATGCGGGGCAGGAGTCGCCTTTGTGCCACGGGCCTCCGCACCATTTGCAGCTTTTGTCCCGCCCTTGTGGTAGGTGAGGCTTCCAGTCTTGCTTCGTGCGAGTGTTCTGGCGTGTGGAGATGGCTTCTACGTCCTCCGTAGGTCCAGGGCTGTCTAGCGGTAATTTCTGGATCGCAGCTTCCATGACTGCTACTTGGTCTTCCGTTTGCTCTCGGAGGCGCGCCATTTCAAGGATGCGTGAGAGGCGTATGTTACGTTCCGATAGTATAGCCCTTCTCAGCTTTTCGGAGGATATTCCGTTGATGATTTGGAGATGGATGGCGAATTCTTCGTCTGGGAATTCACAGCCTACCGCCATTTCGCGGAGGCGAGCGTGAAATTTGTCAACCGTCTCCCTCTCCCGCTGCCTCGCCATGCAAAAGTGGAAGCGTTCGTAGTCTGGGTTGAGGTCAGGCTTGAACATGTTTGTAAGTGCAGATCTCGCTGCGACATAATTGTCTGCGTTGCCGCAGTTGGGTGTTGCGTTGAAAAGGCGTAGGGCTGCTGCTCCAATGTTGAGCAGAAGAAAAGTGCGCATCTCGAATTGTTGGAGCCAGATTTCCCACCTGATGGCGGCGCCCGTGGTGAAGGGGTCGAACGGCGGCATGAATGACGTCTGTGTTGGGTCGGGGTGTTCACTGGAGAGACTCCTTCTGGGTGATTGATTTATGCTGGCCCTCCCGGGGCTGGAGCCTGGGCTCGACATGCTAGTGTTTTGCGCGCGTTCGCTCTAGCGTTGGAGCGTGGGCCTATGGTAGCGGTGTGGAGTATGGCCTCCAGACGTGATGCGGGTTGTCACGGTCAGCCTGAGTGCTGCTCTATGGTATGTTTGAAGTCGCTGGATGTTGCCAGGAACGTCGTTGCTGCTGAGTGGGAGCCCCTGATTTGATCAAGAGGGTGGGGCTTCAACCACTTTGTGAGCAGCGTTGAGTCCAGCTGCTGGATGTTCGTAGTTGGAGTGGGCGCTGGTGCGTGGCTCCGTGAGAAGGCCCGTATGATGAGGAGGTGCGGGTCCGCGTCGGGTCCGTGGACGCCTTCGTCGCCAGTGTGATGTTTCGTGAGCGCCCAGCTGCTCGCGTGCTGTTCCTGACTCCGGCAGTGCGCGGGGGCGGGCCTGTGCTAGGCCGGCGCGGCTGACACTCGCAGCGCAATAAAACTCCGACTCACTGCTCGAGTGCATAAACCCGGACTGTCGTGTCTGCGTCAGTTCCGGTGATTCCTTTATTCATTCCGTGTCACGTGCCTGCGTGCGCAGGGTCACGTGACACCACAGCCCCGTTTGAGAGTTGGCCTCCTTTTCTGGCTTTATAGTTGACGATCTCAGGAAGGACGCTGCTTCTGTTTAAGCGTTGCTCACTTTATCTACTTTTGTGTACCGTTTCTGATATTTTGGCCTGTTTCACGGACTCCGACTGTCTTTTGTACTTACTCTTATGTAACTTGGTATCCGACCCGGATCGTTATTTGGAATGCACATTCTACGTCCTTGAAACTGCTGTCCTCACATTGTCGGACTCGGCTTGTCCACGGACTCCCGTGCTGTATTCCTTAAGCCGTCTTCTCTCTCCTTTGCGCGGAACCGCTCATTGGGCTGATTATTACTTCCCTTCTGGTAATGCTTCTTCTTTCCACGGTTCCACTGTACATTCAGACTCTGTATTTGCTGGTAAGCATTTCTTTTGTTCATCTTATTCCATCCATATTGGGAATACAGTCAAAGATCCTCGAGCTGCAAGTTGACTACAATTAATACGATTCGTACCTGCCATACTTCAGTTAAATCACCAATTGCTACTGCATACTCCAGCTGCAAGTTGACTACAATTAATACGATTCGTACCTGCCATACTTGACTTAAATCACCAATTGCTACTACATACTCCGGCCTCCAACTACTCATTGGGAATTGACTTTTGGTACCTGTATTAAGTGCACCCTGGGACGCTCTGCAGTCTGTACACCACCCTGGAACGAGCGCGACCTTCATGCCGCTCAGGAGTACTTACCGATACTAACTACCGTTTTTTTATTTTATCCTGTTATTGTTCTTTCTATTTTGCCATTTACTTGGGACTACAACTCCTGTTGGGGTAAGACTCTGCATACTATATTCTTTGTAATGAGCCATTAATCCATGTAGCATCACTTAAGTTTATCCAAATTTCTTTCTGTCCATTGATTGTAGGGCCATCCATCTGACTCGTAGCATCTGTTCTTCAGGTATCTCTAACTAGAATTTGAGTCTAAACATCATCTTGTCCTTTAAACACTAACCAGTTGTATTTTCTCTCGCAGCTTGGTGGTTTGGCAGCGCGCATGTTTCCCTGCTCTTTAGTTTGACCAGTTCCTCTGACTGTTCATACCCAGTAGAGGGACATGTCATGATAATGAGTTCCCTCTAGTTGAGGAGGCAAGGTTGAGGACGGAACTAATCTTTAGGAGAGACGGAAGGACGTTTACTACTCTGTTCACTCCGGGCTCTGCATTCAACGCCCCGGCCTGTGTGGTGAGTAACAGAAACAGAAGTCTACAACAAACCCGATGGAGTCTGAGGACAAAGTGGCGACTAGCATTCAGATGGTTTCTGACCTACGTGCCGATTTCATCTCTTTGCACCATCGTCTTGATTTCCTCCAGGGTATGATGTCTCCACCCCTTTCTCAAGGGGCTGGGGCTTCAGGGGGTTCCCATTCAGGTTCAGGGTTTCCCCCCAACCAAGCTCCTACCCCTATGCTAATGACCAACCAGTTTCCATTGGCACCGCCAGAACGGTTCTTGGTGATCCTAAGACATACAGGACTTTCATGAATCAGTGCAGATTGCACTTCCTATGCCGCCCTGCCTCTTTCCCCACGTCAACCACCAAAGCAGCATTTAGCTTGTCATACTTAGTGGGCAAAGCTGCTGCTTGGGTAAAAACTTTGTTAGAATCTAACAGCCATGTGCTGTATGATTGTGACGGTAATGACTTCAATCCAGCACTCCAACTAAATCAATGCTTAGTATGGGATGCCCAATGGAAGCCCTTATTTATATATTTTAATGTCAAAGTTCTTTAAATCTGGATGATGAACCCTTATATAACTCCCCTCTCTTGAATCTCCCCGACCTCACTGAGCCAAGAAGTAGGTTTGTTTTGTAAATGTAAAGGTTTATTTGTAGAATTGAACAATATATATTACACTTTTATGAATAAAATAATAACCGAATAGCACACTTATGAATATGTACAGTGAGCAGCAATGGGTAATATTACCAGATCAACAATCTCTTTAATCAGTTAGGAGTAGGAATAGGAAGGATAAGGTAGCAGAGAATACTTTATATGATTCAAGGAAATGCAAGATGAGAAAGAATGCAACACAGAAATAAACTTGATATGATTTCAATCAAAAGATAATATGATCACTTTTTCCTCTGTGACTACTCATTACCCCCCCTCTATGCAATCTGAAGAGATAGAAATGAGGGCACACAGGTTTCAAGAATACAATCAATAATGCAATTCAATCCCAGTTCCCCCAGCAAGTTTAGAGAGAACAGGTCTGATTTTAAAACAGGCAAAAAAATAATTTTGAATGTGATTGCAATGAAGGTGAAAATAGGCTAAAATGATTTTAATTCACTAAAGGAGATTCAGGATAAGTAAGAATCACTTTGGATTTGTTCAGGTCAACACTAGTAATGATTCATGAATGAGTATCAGATTGAAAACGAAATTCAGCAGTTGCAAACAAGAAACAGTTATTTTGGCATGTGTTGAAATGTTGAAATGGAGCTAAATGGCAATTTGCAGCACTTTTTCCGCATGCGTGAAATGCAATTACGGAAAAACGACAATGGAATGTTTTAGGTTTGTTGGAAAGCTTACGATCTTAGCTTCAAAATGACAGTTACATTTTGGTTCTAGAACATGCGGTTCCAAAGTTACAGATGTTTTTGTGAAGGTAGATTTTTCAGAAATAAAGTCAAGAGTTCAAATTGAAAGATCGCGCTTTAAAGAGTAGGAATCAATATGGACTTATGCACTAAGGAGCTATGAAGAAGCAAGACACTCAACGGGCAGCCACCAGAACCGCGGCACCACCACTCTGATCTCTGTCCGTCAAAACACTTGTCCCTCTTCAGAAAATATCAGCGCAAAGATGATTATTGCTACAATTATCAAGAATTATGTGGAGGAGAGAAGAATTTAGGATAGACAAAAGAGGTTTTATAATGCAGTTCTGGACAGGCTGAGATGGTTGGAATAAGATTACTTTAAACTAAGAGATGACTATGGACAGTTCTAGACTAAATACTCACTCCTAGGCTTTGGACTGGAATGGGCCTCGTCAAAGATCTGGTCAAGGGTTTGGCTGGAATTCTCTCGCCACTGGACAGGTCTCAGGCACTCTGGGTTCTGCTCTCAGCACTGCATGGTGGTCTGGGTGGCCTCTTGGACTGGATCTGATGGGTTCTGGATAAAGCTCTGCTTTCTGGGTCTGGACCTTGTTTCTAGCACAGGGTTCTTAGATAGAAGCAAACAGCACAGCCCGGCTGTTAAAGGTGAGAGCCCCTGGGGAGTTTAGGGGTTAGAATAAAGTTTCTAGATTCTGCAGGCCTGCTGAGAAGGGTTCAGCTCGTGAATTAGGCCTCTCTGCTTCAAAGTTCTAGAGTTTGGTTCTAGAGTCTTGTCTCTGGATCTATCTGGAGTCTTCCGGCAGGGTGCTTCCCCAAGAATAGTTGAGTAGTGGAAAAGAGTGTGTGGTCTATCTTTCCTAAACAGTCTCTATTTATGTATTTTCAAAGTGGGTGGGGAGGCTGATTCTACATGCCCAACCCTCTAAGGATTTGATAGGTTAGAGGATTCCCTGTCCCCTTATTGAAGAAAGGATCAGCGTGTCATCCTGTGTCATCTTTATGGCTTAGGGAAAAAACCTCCCCTTTGTGTGTGTACAGGATATCCTATTTTCCATAAAACACATACTTACAATATATACCACGTGTTAATATTACATAAATTACTTGCCAGATTAATTAAGATCCATTTCTGTTTAACTCTCCTCTTCCTCAGAGCTTGGGTTCAGAAATGACCACTTTATACGCTTTTGGTGGGTTTCCCAATATTCTTTCTGCACCAAATTTTAGACATGCCTGCACACCGAACCTGGGCACATTTCTGTAATTTCTTATGTTCATAGCAACAACAAAGCAGCTATAATATGAATACATTCTGGGGTTTGGTCTCAGAACATCACACAGCGTCCAGCTTAGTCTTAAATCGTGAGGGAATTTTTCATTTTAAGAACCTCAAAGGTTCCCATTTTTGTCAGCTTGGTACAATTTGTTATAAGCATTTTTATAAAACATACATTTGCTTTCAATTCAATTCACATCTCAGTCTGGTCCGCCTCCTAGAGCTGGGCTGACTCAGAGGGTCACATGTCTTGTTTCCTGCCAACACTTTGTGGCCAGTTACACCCAAATTAGCATTCCCATTCAGTCCAAGGCCCCCATTGTTTCCTTCTCCAGGCTGCAGAGAAAATCACCTCCCTTTTTGATTACCATGCCAATGCGACATCCTCTTTCTGGTGGGAATGACAAGGTGTGAAGGGTTCTCAGGGGAAGCAAGCTTTTTGGAGTTTTAACTGCATCAGGTTACTTTCTGATCAATTGTAACATAGTTCCTTGTGAAAAAAAGAACATTTATAAACTTAAAATAAGCAACATATCTTTAACTCACGACTTTTTCAACATGAAATCACTGTGTGGCACCCTATATGGCATTTTGATGGAATTCTCTTCTTTGGCATATTTAACTTCTGAAACCCCAGTTCTCCTGTTAGAATTATAAATCGCCAGCACCTGACAGAGGCGAGTAACAGTACTACACCTATTTTTGACAGCTGTCTTTCCATCAAGTATCTTTAAAATAGGATTTCTTTCTGAGAACATATGATTCTTGCTGACATTGTATTGATGTGGATTCTTGCAATAGAATATTGAGGAACACCCAACAAAGAGGTTGGATCTTTTAGGTGATTTGTGAGCCATGATTTTAGCAATTTTTGACAATCAAGAAAACGGATTTTCAAACAACTCTGTGTTTCTTTTTCAATCAGCATTGCCATTTCCAAGTGGTTGCAGGCTACTTTGTGGGTAGCCCAATGGTGGTTTTTGGCAGTGATCTCCTGTGCTCACTAAGATAGGCAGAAGTGGATGGTGGCCTATTTTTCAGGTTTTCACTGCGCAATTTCTGGTGATTTCTAGCAAGCAGCATGCTTTCCAGTGGCCATTATGATGTTTCTGCTGCCAGCAATGCACAGTGATGTTGCAGGGCTTGGATGAGTGGGTCGATACATCCCACAAGACCCCCTCTTGCGATAGCCATTGATCTTCCATCAATGGAACTTCGCAAGACTGGGATGTAAGCCTCATCTCTCCGGATTCCACAAATGGCAAAGTTCATCGTCTTTTCTTCCATCAGGGGTGGATCCATCGGTTCTCCTCGCCAGTCCTGATGGGAGTATTGAGCGATACCCTGGGCCCCTCGGATCTTTGCTCCTGGTCCCCGAGTCATCCTCCTTGGTCAGTCTCTATGGTTTATCTCTTTCTCTTTCTCCTAGGATGACAAAGCAAAAACATATTTGTAGACATTTCCTCACCACTATTAATGTAGTGGGGCGGACATATACATTTTATAAATCAGGAGACAATTTTATTATTGTATTTTCTAAACTATATGTGGAATATTTTAGAGATGGACTTTTATGGATCTGGAGTGGCCCCCTCTGGGTTTCAAGAAGACTCCTCCAGTTGCTGCAGAGTGTGCCTAGGATGGCAACACTTCAGCTGATTAATATGGACCCACTTATCTTCCCCTTCTGCCAAACTGCCTTTGGTGATGCAGATCTTGTAGGCGACTGGTGAGATCTTGTCTACAATTTCAAAAGGTCCCTTCCAGGTAGGCAGAAATTTTCGCTGTTTGGCCTGGTTCCTTTGGAAATTGTGTAGATAAAACCGGTCTCCTACATTGTATTCTTTTCTAGTAGTCTTCAAGTCATAGTGGGTCTTCATGCTGTCGGCTGATCGTTATACATTTCGCTGAGCATAGGCAAAAGCATGTTGAAGGTGTTTTCTTAAATTTTCAACATACTCATGTGTTGTGTCTTGGGTCCTGTAGAGCAAATGCTGGGGAAGCACCATCCTGCGTCCAGTCATCAGCTCAAACAGTGACATTTTAATTGCAAATGAAGGGGTAGATCTGATGGCCATTAGGACAAGAGGTAATCGGATAGCCCAACTTGGCCCAGAATCTGCCACAAACTTTTTTAATATGCTCACAATGGTTTTGTTGTAACGTTCTACTGCACCACTAGAGGCTTGCGGTAATCAATGTGTAGCTTCCTTTTAACCCCAAGTATCTCCCACATCTTTGTCATTACTTCGCTGGTGAAATGGCTACCTCTGTCTGACTCAATCCTTTGGGGTAGTCCAAAACGCGAAAAGATGTGGTTGATCATCAGGGCAGCTGCTGATTCTGCCTTGTAGTTTGGGGCCGGGAGACATTCCACCCATTTAGTAAACAAGCATGTCACAATCAACACTCTGAGGTCCTCTTTCCCTATGTAATCGGTATCCGTCAGGGGAAAGTTCTCAGGGTCCTCAATGTGTTGATAAAACTTACCAATTATTGGATCCCATTTTTGAGCCGTAATCAAATCAGCATCTGGGGTCTCCTTACTCCATTGTGCAGTTGAGAGATCATTGTGAGCATTTGTCTGGGACCTAGTGATAGCAGTGACCTGGATTTCCCCCAACAGTGACTCGATATCTATTAGATCCCCTTGGATGACCCCGGTTTTGGCCAACTGGTTAGCTAAGTCATTTCCAGTTTTGTCTGGTCCCTCTACTTTGGAATGACCCTTGATCTTTTTCCAGTAGATGGTCATCCCATTCGAGGTGACCAGATCATCAATATTTTGGATTAACTGCCCATATTTCAAGGGTTTGTTATTAGCACATAGCATCCCTCTGGTTTTCCAGTTAACCAGGTGCTCCACGAACCCGTTCCGTACATAATCTGAATCTGTGATTACGACCAGTTCGTGGAGTTGATGTTGGACAGCATTGAGGATGGCTTGATGCAGAGCCATCAACTCTGCCACTTGACTACTTCGGGGACCAATCTTGTACCCAGAGGAGGGTTCTGGGATCTCATTCACCCATGCATTCCCTACGCCGGCCACAAGTTCTTTTTCCCCGTTGTTGTCAACATGGTAAGAGCATCCATCCACATAGACAGTGGGTATTCCCTCACACTTGTCTTCTTCAAAGACTTTGTGTGGGGAATTGAGGTATGCCTCCATGTTGTCCTTGATTTTTAGACTTTCGTCCTCGAGACAGTTTTCTCTGGCACAATCATGCAAGTCAGCCAGACCTTGCGCGAGGGGACTCTTCTTGTTTTGGCCATATCTGACCTCCACAGGAAAGCCTTGCATTGACAGAATCCAGGAAGTATTTCGGGAATTACTCACATTTCCGGCCCGGATTCTGTCACTTTGGAGATATTGCAAAGGCTGGTGTGGAGTCTCCACTATGATGTGTTCCCCCTGGATAAACGGGTGGTAATTCTTCAATGCCCGCACCATTGCCAGGAGTGCCTTCTCACAGTCGTTGAATTTTTCCTCCACAGAGGATAAAGTTTTACTCTCATAGGAGATTACTTTATTGACCTTGTCATGCTTTTGGTATAATACTGCAGTCAAGCATGTATTAGAGAACCCTGTCTCCAAGAAGAACTCCTTGTTTCTGACAGGGTAAGATAGGCAAGGCGCTTGTGAGAGGCTTCTTTTGAGTTGTCTTACTGCCTCGGATTGTTCTGGACCCAATTTCCACTTGACCCTCCCCCCCTTCAACAGATGAATCAGGGGTCTGGTGATCTCTGCTTAGCCCTCAATGAAGTCCAAGGAGGCTCCTTAGTTCCCGCAGAGTTGTGGGGTCTTTCCGTTTCTGGAGTGCTTCCACTTTCTTTTCCTGGGGACAGAGACCCTGAGGAGTAATCGCATGCCCCAAGAAATTAACACGGGTTCTACACCACTGTACTTTCTGAAAGGAAAGTTTTGCTCCGGCTGCCCTCAACTGTGTCAGAACATAACGGATCTCCGCTATGTGTTCCTCCACAGTTGAGCTTTTGATGAGGATATCATCTACATAAGCGAGGTTACTCCTTTCAACCAGGTCGGGCATGGCCTTATGCAGAAAAATGTTGAACTCATTGCCGGAGTTGAGGTATCCGAAAGGGAGTCCGGGTCCATGTGTACTGCTGGCCCCCAAAGGTAAAAGCCAGCCTGTATTGGTCCTCCCTATTGACAGGTACTGTTAGGCTCACCTGGCTCCCACAGAGGCGTTGATCGGAACTGGACAGCTGCGGTCTCCACCAATGTGACGCGTAGGGCCGAGATGACGGACTGGACTGGCCCACCTAGCTTCGTTTGCTTGGCCCGTAGGAATATTCTTCTGCAAATGGAGAAAGGGAATTAACCACCCGTGGAGTTGAGCGTAAATCCCCCTCCACCCCCTCTGTTCTCCCCACAGATCACCTTTGATGTCCCCTCTTATAGTCTCACCTGATGGTTTGAAAAGATGAGCTCTCCATCCTGCATTGAGCGCAGGGGCGAGTTGATAACCAGTTGCTTCACTGGCTCGAAGGAATTATGGAGTTCCAGAACAATATTGACTCAGAGATTCCCGGCAAGACGCCTTAAGTATAAAGTTCGTAAGAGTTCAAATGCCTGACTTTCACTCTTGTCCGATTCCTTGCAGGTTGCAGCTTGACCCTAATGAAGAGTTCCTCGTGGCAACCGGTAGTATTCTAGTAAGGATTTGTATTTTCCAACACAGTTCGATAAAATAATGTCAATATGTAAACTGCTGCTTTCTCCCTTATTCAGGCGCTGAGAGAAAGTATGAAGTCTCTGGGAATAATACCTCCGGCAGTAAAATCAGGTAAGTCTATTGTGGTGAGGAGGGTTCCCCTTGTTAGTCCCTTTGTTTCACTTTGCTGTCCTTCTGTTTCCCCTTAGGGGCCGGGGTTCGGCGAAGATGCAGTGGAAGCTGCGCCGACCCGTGAAGAGGAATAGTACCCCCGGTGGTAAAATCAGGTAAGCCTATGGGGGGTGACTAATAGTCCTCTGTGTATTCCCTTGGCACACCTTGCTGTTCTTGTCTTTTCCTTAGGTGCCGGAGTGCGGCGGGAACATGCAGGAGGATGTGGTGGAATGTGAAGATGCTGCGAAGGCCGGTGAGTTCAGCGCGGCGCTGCAGCAGGTGAGGCGACGCGCATAAAATAACTTCTTTCTTCCAGCTCGAATGCGCGATGGATCGGGAATTCAGTTAAGGATCAAAGGTATTGCTCTTGTTCTAACCTTTTCTCCTTTTTTCTCCCTTTTTCTAGGAGCTCCAAACTCGAGGCGGGCATGGCAGAAGGCTGGATGCAGACTTGCAGGCACGGTGAGCATTACGCTGCTGGATGCAGAATAACACGAAGTGTGTGCTGCTCTTCGGGCGTGGTTTAAATAGCCTCCAAAGTAATCCCAAGTAAGTATTCCTCCCCAGCCCCGCCCGAGTAAAAAAAATAGTCCCTAAGTAAAGAAGTCCCTTCCAAGCCTCTTTTGGCTTGGAGCTCTTGCAGCATGGTCTGCATCAGGTAAGTTTGCAGCATGGCTGCATCAGGTAAGTTTTAATCTATGAGCCTGGTGCCTATGGCGCCAGGACTGACTCTCCATATAAGCCTGGCGCCATAGGCGCCAGGACTGGACCCAAATAGCCCCTAGCAGGGGTTGTTGGGCTTGCTTAGGATAACTTGATGCCTGCTTCCGGGGTTGCTGGACTTGGTCTGGGTCCCGAGGGGGTAGGCATCATGACAGGCATAGTCCAGTATATATTGGTCAGGTCTATTGCTGTGAATACCTGTGACCCCTGGATCTGGGCCAGCCCTTCACAATGTAGGGAAGGAGCCATCGAGAAGTATGGACCCGTTTGTTGAGCTCCCTAAAGGTCGGCGTAGAGTCTCCACTGGCCGTTTGGCTTCAATATCCCCAGCACCAGATTATTGAAGGTGCTGTGGACTGGACGGATTATCCCACGGGACTCCAGGTTCTTAATGATTTCAGTCAGGGACTCCATTGATGCGATCGGCAAGCGATATTGCTTCACAAACACTGGAGTCATGCCAGGGTCCGTGGGAATTGTTGTTGTGTGGATTTCGGTGCGACCACAGTCATATGAGTCCACCGCAAAGAGAACTTGAAAATCCTAGAAAATTTGTTTCAACTTTTGCTTCTGCTCCAGAGTCACACAGGCATCAGCTAGGTTGACTCTCTCTTCAACCATCTGCCTGAAGCCTGGAAAGACTTCTGGTTTCGCTATCTCAGCGGCCTCCTCCAGCTGGGTGGAGAAGTCCCTGGTCAGAGTGCTGATTTGGACTGGTGGCTTCAGGTGGGAAAGGCAGTCCTCATGGACCTGGAAAATCACCTCATCCCTCCTGAAGTCACAAGTCACATCTTCCTTACCATAAGGGCAGGAAGTGTACACCAGGAAGTTCCCCCCATGCCGGGTAAAGATCCTGTCTGGTGTTGTGTTGTCATCACTGTCACTGTCAAAACAGTCCTTGGGGATTGGTCCTAACAGTTACTTTCCTAAATCAATGGAAAAATGTCGGTCATCAACCGCCATTCCAATAATAGTGCCTGCGGCTAGAGTGATACTCTTTAAGTCGCTGTTATCTACCACTATTGGAATGGTGTCATGTTCTATATTGACTAATGGTGTTGGGTTTACCCCCAACCCTTGCTGTTGGAGAAAAGCATTTAGATGAATATAGGCATCAGGAGTTTCCAATTTCTGTCCTCTTTTAACTTTCACTTCCAGGGAGAATTGTCGGGTCCTTTCTGGGATGATGACTTCCTCTCCAATCTGAATTTCTACTGCATAAGGTAGCAATTGAGCTGACCTAAATTCTTTCTCTGGATCATCAAAGCCCATGGGATTATCCGCTAATCAGGACCAAGCTTTGAAGTTTATAAGGTCCAAACTAATGGCAAAGCGATTGAGAATGTCACTTGCCTAAGTAAAAGGCGGCACAGACGTCTCGCACAAAACCAACAATTATGGACTATGCCCTTGTTGCCTATGGAGATTCTGAGCATACTCCTGCTTGGCAGGAGATGTTTGGAATTGGGTGCTTCCAGATCCATTTCCCATTTGTCTATGAGTCTGAATGTGGGAATAACTGGATCTTTTGGGAGTTGGCGGAACATGGCTTCACTGATGAAGCACTTACCGTTGTTCACACACACTCGGGCGAGAACAGAGTCCTTCCCATCATTTAACTGAACAGGGATGAACAATCGCTCTCCAATTTGCTGAATATCAGACAGGCTCTGTGCTGATTTCACATCTTTCTGGACAATTGGAGTGGGAATGTCTGATTGTGGATTGGTAAAGAATTTCAGAGTGTTTCCTTCCAGCGTGCAATACCACCTTAAACCGGAAGGAAGGTTGATTTTCAGAAATAGAGAGGACTCCCCAACACCAGTCCGTTATCCTGCTGCCATTACTGTCACGTCTGGAATTTGGTTGTTCTGGAAGTGAAATTCTACTTGGTCAGATTTTTGTTCAACCATGTGGCATGTGCCGTTTAAACTAACAAGGTTGACACTCTGTTTCAATTTTATGGGTCGGCTAGTCTGGGTCCAGAGGACCTTGTTTACACAGTACATTAGGGGTGACAACCTTCTCAGGAGGTCATTCCCTAGTAAACAAGGGGTGTCCTCTGGAGTCACTACTATGACCGGGTGTTTCACCTTGTGTCGCCCAATTTTAATGTCCAAATCCGTAGTCCCCTCGACGGGAATTTCCTTCCCGTCAAAGTTCTGAAGTTGTCCAGGAAGAGAGGTGAGAGGAATTTGGTATTTCTCCCCCCTTCCTGAATTTAGTTCATCAAAGGCCCTTTTAGACAGAAGGGTAGCTTGGGATCCAGTGTCCACCAGTGCCAACATTGTACCTTGCCCCTGTACCTGAACCGGGGCATAGTATCTTCCCTCCTTCTGCGCAACGGGGCACAGATAATGCATATTTTTGGACAACTGGTGGGCTAGTTTTTTAGTTTTGGACATGGAGAAAGAAGAGATTTGGGCAGAATTCTGTGGAGAGTCTTGGGAATCTGCAAGAAAAAGTTGGCAACTGGAGATAGGAGAAGTTTTGAGTTCCCCTGGTTCCGGCTCTGGGCGCCCCTCCCCCCCTTTTTGGAGGCAGTCCCAGAATGGGTTTGAACCAGGGGATTTTGATATTGTTGGTTCTGGGATGGGATGACGGGCGGCGCTAGCTCAGTCCCCACATCTACCGAGTCTGGATGTGAATCCCTTGGGACCCATTTTTCTTTTGGAGGAGTTCCCCCATCTCTCAAGTAGAAGATCCTTTTCCCAGGATCCTCTGAGAATCCATCTCCTTCAAATTGGAAGATCTGTAACTCCTCCACAAAATGGGTCTGTTTGGATCCTTTGTTTCTCCTACCCCCCCTCTGCTCCTTGGGTGGCAGACTTTCAGGGATAGGGGATTTTGTTTCCGGTTCCTGGGTTTCCAGGGGCTGTTTACAAGTGGGGAAAGAAGCTTCCTCCAAGGCTTTACACCCCTCTTCCCCTTGTGCCTCCTCCCTGGGAACCGGTGGGTTATTGGGGTGCTGACCCTGTCATTGTTCTGGAGCACCAGGTCCAGAGTTTGGGGTATTCTGTGCCGGCATGCTCATCTGAGGGTTCTGCTGAACCCTCAGCATGCAACCCAGATCGTGTGCCATATTTTGGACCTGGCGCTCAAGCTGTGAAACCCGCTCAGGCTGATATGGGGTTCTGTTTTCTCCCCTGGGCTGATCCCGGGAAGGGTAGCTATCCCTTCTCTGGTAGTACCCTGGGTTGGGAAGATTTGGGTACCCCTCCACACTTGGCCTCCCCTCTCCCGGATTAGGTTGTCTGGGATCAGGGAAGTGGGGAAAGAAGGATGGATGATTTTTGGGTTGGAAATGTTGTGGATACTTGGGGAAAAAGTTCTGCCCAGGATTTGGTGAATTTCTGTCCTCCTGGGGGGAGTTAGGGGGAGGTCCCCTGGGTTAGGTGCTTGGTTGGATCCCCCCCCTTGGGCAGGAGGAGTCCACACATAGCCCAGGATGGGTCGGTTTCCCTTGTAGCAGGGACTTACATAGTCAGGGGAGTGAGGGATCCCATTTGTGGGACTACCTCTTTGACTGCCTGTCTATGACTGGCCCGAGGGCCTTCTGGGCTTGCAATTATTCTGTGCAGGCAGGTTTTTAGGCCCCCCCATCTCCAAATCTAAAATGGGGGCAACCTTTACCTCAGCCACCTTAGCAGCGGCAGGGGTGCTGGTCGGTTTGGGGCTTTTCTGAGCATCATTTTTATTTTCTATGGGCTTCTGCACCTCATAGATTCGGGTGGCCTGTTCAATGACCCAGTCTAGTGACCTTTTCTCATGAAAATCTCTCACTAGCTGGGTCATGATGTATTTTGGCAGCGCATGGAAAAATGTATTAACAAATTCTTTACTGTCTGTGCGCACCCTTTTGGTAGTCTGCGCAAAGGCATGCTTCAACTCCTGCACAAATTCTTGTGGAGCCTGATCCTCCCCACATTGTAAATTGTAGGCTGCCTTGCGAGCCTCTTGGGGATTTCTATGAACAGAAAAGTGCTTTAAGATGGCCGCCCTGTATGTGGACCATCTTGAATGATTTTGGTCCTCCAGCCCTGCAAAGAAACTGGAGTATTCTGGGGAGAATGTCCATTTACGTACTGAATGGTGCAGCTACTGCTGTCTTTCAAATGGAAAGTCTCCATCATTTGCTCAAAAGAGCTCTAAGTGTTCCCACACAGAATACTTGGCATTCTTGTGATAAGGCGTGATGACACTCCTTATTGCCTTAATCTGTTTTAAAGGGTCCTTAAGCAAGGCCCTTTTTAACTTATTGGCCTTCTTTGTTCGGGTAACCCTGGTCCATTCATCCTCTGACTCAGAGGCACGGCTCCCGTCTGATCTTCCAGGTTTTCCCAGATTCTGCAAGCCTGGGAATGGCTGCCAGAATGTGGGGACCTAGTCCCCTGTGTCCTGGGACGCTCAGAGGAGTCTTCTGATTCCTCCTTGCTCCCAGGATTTTATGGGTACCCTCCCCCACTGACCTAACTGGGCAGAGGTTTTCAGGATTCCCTTAGTCGGCCTACTCTCCTGGGGTTCCCCACTACATCGAACTGTACTTGGGTGCCCATACTCGGATGCCCGCCCATCCATTCATGGGAGGTACTGGCCTATGAGCCCCATACCTCTGACTGGATAGTAATCTGCCATCCCCGTGGCCCTGGGCTCATGTGCGCCAGGGGACATTGGGGTGGCAGAGTCCAGGGACTGGGAGAGATGGAGGCCTCCGGTACTAGGGCTTCTGAGGTTATGCTCAGGTGTTTCCCTTTCCCAGTGAACCTCATCTCTATCAGCCCCTGCTCCCTGTTGCCATGCAAGAGCCTGAGCTTTCAGTTCCTCAATCAAGGCCTTACTAGACTCTATCAGTCTCTCTTGCGGCTACCTGTCGCTGGAGCCTATCATTGTGCTGACAGAGAGCCTCATTTTCCCTCTGTGCTTCCTGGTTGGTCCTGGAGTACTGGGCCAGTCTTTGCTGCAGGAGGGTTACCTCCTGAGTCCCGTCCCTACTGGCCTACTCCTTTCTTGCCAGAGCATCTTCCACCCTCCTGGTGTGCTCTAACAAGTTCTGATGTCTTTTTGGAGGTCACCCAGTCCCTGGAGGGCCAGGTGATTTTCTTCCAGCTTCCCTTTTAAGTTACAGACTTCCTGGCCTAAGGTATCCCTTTCCTGAGCAAGAGCCTGCCTCTGTGCCGCCAGGTCGTCCCTCTGCCTTTGAAGGGCACCAGCTTTCTGGCGCTCTTCCTCAAATTCTGCCTCGGTGTCCAGGTCTTTCCGAAATAATTTCTTGCACTCTGCCTTCTCTCTATCCAGGTGGCTTTGCAGGGTGACTACCTGCTCTGTGCATATCCTATTGAAATCCAGTTGTTGCTCCAGCTTTTTCTGGCTCTGCAGTAGGGAGGCCAAACCTTCTTGGTACTCCTTCTGCAAGGCCAGAATTCTGGTATCCTGGTCTGCCCTTTCCTATTGCAGGATACTCATGTCCTCTTTTATTTTAATTAGATACTGTCTACTTTCGTTTTCTGAATCCTGGCTCCTCTGCAGCCTGTGCTCAGAAGAGTCCAGATCAGATTGGGCCAGATCTTGGCCTTCAGCACATTTGTCCTGTATGGCTCCCATAGATAAATATAAATATGCCGCTACCCTGGCAATCTTGCTGTGCTCATCCTTGGCCTTAGGGGCCATATATAGTTCACTTAGGGCCACATGTAAGGGTCCATGATCTCTCCAGATATCTAACCCAGTTGCAGTGACCTGTTGTGTGATCGCCTGCAACCACGCATTCCGGTCCTGCTCAGTCCATTCACCTCTCACAAATAGCTTATGTAAAAGTTGCTCTCTAGCTATCTTGATGTCTACCAATGTCGCCATTCTGGAAATTGAATTCCTTCCTGACTTACAGAAGTTTTTTATTTTATTTTGCAGAACAGACCGTTTCCTTAGAGCGTTCCTTTTTGAGGGGTGCTTTTACAGTGTAACACAGCACGGTAGCCCAACAGGATTTATGTATCCTATTAGTTAGCACACTGTATTAAGCTGCATAAGTGGTAGTTCTAATCCAGAAGTCCCGCAACAAGCCCCCAATCTGTAAGTGACTTCAATCCAGCACTCCAACTAAATCAATGCTTAGTATGGGATGCCCAATGCAATCCCTTATTTATATATTTTTATGTCAAAGTTCTTTAAATCTGGATGATGAACCCTTATATAACGCCCCTCTCTTGAATCTCCCGACCTCACTGAGCCAAGAAGTAGGTTTGTTTTGCAAATTAAAAGGTTTATTTGAAGAATTGAACAATATATATCACACTTTTATGAATAAAATAATATCCGAATAGCACACTTATGAATATGTACAGTGAGCAGCAATGGGTAATATTACCAGATCAACAATCTCTTTAATCAGTTAGGAGTAGGAATAGGAAGGATAAGGTAGCAGAGAATACTTTATATGATTCAAGGAAATGCAAGATGGGAAAGAATGCAACACAGAAATAAACTTGATATGATTTCAATCAAAAGATAATATGATCACTTTTTCCCCTGTGACTACTCACTCCCCCCCCCATTCATGCAATCTGAAGAGATAGAAATGAGGGCACACAGGTTTCAAGAATACAATCAATAATGCAATTCAATCCCAGTCCCCCCAGCAAGCTTATAGAGAACAAATTGAAAGATCGCGCTTTAAAGTGTAGGAATCAATATGGACTTATACTAAGGAGCTATGAAGAAGCAAGACACTCAATCGGCAGCGACCAGAACCGCGGCGCCACCGCTCTGATTTCTGTCCATCAAAACACTTGTCCCTGTTCAGAAAATATCAGCGCAAAGATGATTATTGCTACAATTATCAAGAATTATCTTTAGGAGAGAAGAATTTAGGGTAGACAAAAGAGGTTTTATAATGCAGTTCTGGACAGGCTGAGATGGATGGAATAAGATTACTTTAAATTAAGAGATGACTATGGACAGTTCTAGACTAAATACTCACTCCTAGGCTTTGGACTGGAATGGGCCTCCTCGAAGATCTGGTCAAGGGTTTGGCTGGAATTCTCTCGCCACCGGACAGGTCTCAGGCACTCTGGGTTCAGCTGTCAGCACTGCACGGCGGTCTTGATGGCCTCTTGGACTGGATCTGATGGGTTCTGGATACAGCTCTGCTTTCTGGGTCTGGACTATGGTTCTAGCACAGGGTTCTTAGCTAGAAGCAAACAGCACAGCCCGGCTATTGAAGGTGAGAGCCCCTGGGGAGTTTAGGGGTTAGAATCAAGTTGCTAGATTCTGCAGGCCTGCTGAAAAGGGTTCAGCTTGTGAATTAGGCCTCTCTGCTTCAAAGTTATAGAGTTTGGTTCTAGAGTCTGGTCTCTGGATCTATCTGGAGTCTAGAGTCTTCTGGCACGGTGCTTCGCTAAGAATAGTTGAGTAGTGGAAAAGAGTGTGTGTGCTATCTGTCCTAAGCAGTCTCTATTTATGCATTTTCAAAGTGGGTGGGGAGCCTGATTCTACATGCCCAACCCTCTAAGGATTTGATAGGTTAGAGGATTTCCTGTCCCCTTATTGGAGAAAGGATCAGCGTGTCTGTGTCATCTTTATGGCTTATGGAAAAAACCTCCCCTTTGTGTCTGTACAGGATATCCTATTTTCCATAAAACACATATTTACAATATATACCACTTGTTGATATTACATAAATTACATGCCAGATTAATTAAGATCCATTTCTGTTTAAGTCTCCTCTTCCTCAGAGCTTGGGTTCAGAAATTACCACTTTGTGCGCTTTTGGTGGGTTTCCCAGTATTCTTTCTGCACCAAATTTTAGATATGCCTGCACACCCCACCTGGACACATTTCTGTAATTTCTTATGTTCATAGCAACAACACAGCAGCTATAATATGAATACATTCTGGGGTTTGGTCTCAGATTATCACACCACGTCCAGCTTAGTCTTAAATCGTGAGGGAATTTTTCATTTTAAGAACCTCAAAGTTTCCCATTTTTGTCAGCTTGGTACAATTTGTTATAAGCATTTTTATAAAACATACATTTGCTTTCAATTCACATCTCAGTCTGGTCCGCCTCCTAGAGCTGGGCTGACTCAGAGGGTCACATGTCTTGTTTCCTGCCAAAACTTTGTGGCCAGTTACAACCAAATTAGCATTCCCATTCAGTCCAAAGCCCCCATTGTTTCTTTCTCCGGGCTGCAGAGAAAATCTCCTCCCTTTTTGATTAGCATGCCAATGCGACATCCTCCTTCTGGTGGGAATGACAAGGTGTAAGGGTTCTCAGGGGAAGCAAACCTTTTGGAGTTTTAATGGCATCAGGTTACTTTCTGATCAATTGTAACACAGTTCCTTGTGAAAAAAAGAACATTTATAAACTTAAAATAAGCAACATTTCTTTAACTCAAGTCTTTTTCAACATCACTGTGTGGCACCCTATATGGCATTTTGATGGAATTCTCTTCTTTGGCATATTTAACTTCTGAAACACCAGTTCTCCTGTTAGAATTATAAATCGCCAGCACCTGATAGAGGCGAGTAACGGTACGACACCCATTTTTGACAGCTGTCTTTCCATCAAGTATCTTTCAAATAGGATTTTGTTCTGAGAATATATGATTCTTGCTGACATTGTATTGATGTGGATTCTTGCAGTAGAATAATGAGGAACACCCAAGAAAGAGGCTGGATCTTTTAAGTGATGTGTGAGCCATGATGTTAGCAATTATTGTCAATCAAGAAAACAGATTTTCAAACAGCTCTGTGTTTCTTTTTCAATCAGCATTGCTATTTCCAAGTGGTTTCCGGCTACTTTGTGGGTAGCCCAATGGTGGTTTTTGGCAGTGATCTCCTGTACTCACTAAGATAGGCAAAAGTGGATGGTGGCCTATTTTTCAGGTTTTCACTGTGCAATTTCTGGTGATTTCTAGCAAGCAGCATGCTTTCCAGTGGCCATTATGATGTTTCTGCTGCCAGCAATGCACAGTGATGTTGCAGGGCTTGGATGAGTGGGTGGGTCGATACATCCCACATGACGCCCTCATACATACCATGAACCGGGTCTTTGATATATCACCCAAACAACAGACAAAAAATTCTTAAAGCTAAGACAGGGTAATTCAACCCTCCTGGCTTATCTAGCAACATTTAATCAGGTGGCTGCAGAGACCGACTGGCCTGAAGAAAAGAAGTCAGTTGTGTTTTACCAAGGGTTGTCGGTGGAGCTTAAAGACACACTGGGCCTCATTACGAGTCACCCGGTATGGAAATAACGGTGGCGGTAAACCCGCTGCCACTGTTGTTTCCTTACCGGGTAATCTCGAGTCCTGCGGCAGAGTTCTCATTCCTGCCAGGTCTGACCTGGTGGGTTTAACACCACCCGCCTGCAGGCGGACGTGGAAACACCGGCACCATCACAAGATGGTGCCGGTGTTTCCACTTCCCCATTCCCATTGAGTCCTATTGGACTCAATGGGAATGGGGATTTACCGAATTACGGCTCTGGAATTCATGGGTCACTGGGGTCGTAATGCCCCGGTAATTCTGGGAATCACGGAGGCGGAATGGTAATATGAGTCCGGAAGAATTCGGTAAATCCCCATTCCCATTGAGTCCATAGGCCTCAATGGGAATGGGGAAGTGGAAACATTGGCACCATTTCAGCATAGTGCCAGTGTTTCCACATCCGCCTGCAGGTGGGTGGTGTTAAACCCGCAGGTCAGACCTGGCGGGAATGACACCTCCACCTGCAGGACTCGAGATCACCCGGTATGGAAACAACGGTGGCAGCTGGTTTACCGCCACTGTTTTTTCCATACCGGGTGACTCGTAATGAGGCCCACTATCTACTGTCCCTGTGGTACCCAAGGAGTACTCAGAGCTTCTTGATTTGGTGTTGCAGATTGACGCACGTGGAGCAGAGAGGAAGGGGGAATAGAGGACTGTCCCGTCCCTGTACCTGGTGAATCTACGGTAATGCCACTTCTTGCTCCAGAATCCATGCAGCTGCGGGCCATACGAGGCCCCCTTAACTTTGGCACAAAGGGAATACCGCCGGTCCCACAACCTCTGTATGTATTGTGGTTCAGCGGAGCATCTCCTACAAGAGTGTCCTAAGAAACCTAATAAAAAGGCAGAAAATGCCAGATCCTGACAGTAGCCAGAGTCCCTACTTCGGGAGAGTCATGTTTGGACTGACACACAGCGGGGAAAACGGTCTTGTTTCATCTACCTGTCACTTTTGCTATTGCTGCAGGAGAACCCTTTTCTGCCTCAGCAATAATTGATTCCTGGGCTACGGGCAATTATATGGATCAACAAAATGCTCAATCAGCTGGTATTCTGAGGGTATCCAAGGATTTTCCTGAGGCTGTCAATGCCGTAGACAGATCCGCCCTTTTATCAGGCCCTGTTACTCAAAGAACACTCTCTCTGTCTATGAGTACCCAGGATGGTCATACCGAGAGGATAACATTTGACACCATTAGGGCTCCGCAATATAAAGTAATCCTAGGCCTTCCATGGCTTCATGTTCTGACTTGAGTGTTGTGTAGACCGTTGAAACCTCCATCCTCAAGTGACGCACAGGGGAACTAAAAGAAACCCGCTGTGCGACCTTTGGGGCCACAGGTGGGAGATGTTACTTCCTGGATCCACGGAACCTCTGGAACACCAATGCTGCTGTCAAAAAGAACGAGGTTAAGTACCAGGCAATTACAGTAAATAATCACAATAACCAAAGAATCTGAATAGCCTTACCTATCAGGTGTTTGGAAGACTCAGGAAACCTAGGAGGGAGGTTTGAGACTCAGATGAGACGTTCCCTAGAACATGAGGACCGCAGACACGTGTGGATGCAGGATAAACCACCTGTAGGACTGAAGGCGTGACTTGAATCCCAAAAAGGGAAATGGCGTAGAAGTTCAACAAGGTACCAAGGGATGATCCGAAGGCAAGTCAGGTTCGTGTCTGAAATTCAGCAACAGGTAAACAGTTCCAAGCAAAGGTACAAAGGGGTAATCCGAAGGAGTCCAAGAGAAAGTTCCACGATCAAGGTAAACCAGGAAAGCAAACCAAAACGTAACGCCAAACAGGGTCTGAAGACAGCTGAGAAGCAATGAGTGTTCTGAGTCTCAAGCCTTATATACTGTGCGTTTCGGGGTCATGTGACGTCCACCAAGGTCACGTGAGGAACGCCACTCTGGGTCACGTGATCGGCGTGGAGATGTAACGCCGCCCCTTCTGCTGTATGTTCTCCATGGCAACTGCCAGTGCAGGAAGGGTTGCAGTCGAGCCCGTAAACCATACCTGGTACGGAGCTTTCGGTCCTTTGGGTAAACCGAATCACATGAGCCTCGAACCCTAGAGGGAGGTGTTGGGGAAATGTGAGCAGTATTCTGGTGTGCAGTGGTTCGATGTGCAGAGGATCGCCTAACATAGCCCCCCCCAAGGGCCCACGACCCCATGGGCAGGACGGGTGATCCCTATGGAAGCGAGCCACCAACCGAGGAGCGTCAAGATCCAAAGCGGAAACCCAAGAACGCTCCTCCGGTCCATAACCCTTCCAATCCACCAAATACTGGAGCCTACCCTTAAACCAGCGGGAACCCAAAATGGCTGAGACTTCAAAAACATCAGGAGAGGCCAGGGAAACCGGAGCTACAGGAGCCCGGAGGCGGGAAGAATCAGGACAAGGCTTGAGGAGAGAGACATGAAAAACAGGATGGATACGCCAAGAACTCTTTAGAACCAGACGAAAAGCCACTGGATTCACAACCTGAGAGATCACATACGGGCCAACGAAACGAGGCAGAAGTTTCCGGCAACCCACCAGGCGAAGGTGACGTGAAGACAACCATACTCTAGAACCCACCACCAGGGGAGGAGCAGCCAGACGCTTGCCGTCAACACGAGCCTTCAAAGAAGCCTTTGCTTCAGTAAGATGGACCACAGTACTAGCATGAACAACAGACAGATCCCTAAGACAAGCTGTGGCTGCAGGATTCAAAGAGACAGAAGCATCTGGGACAGGCAAGACCTTGGGGTGTTGGCCATAGAGGGCGTAGAAAGGAGAAAAACCTGTGGCAGAATGAGCCGCATTATTATAAGTGAACTCAGCAAGCCGTAAAGCGCTCAACCAGGAGGCCTGTTGCTGCAATATAAGACACCGAAGATACTGCTCCATATATTGATTTGTTCCTTCGGTCTGCCCATCAGTCTCAGGATGATAAGCTGAAGAATACCTGGTATCGATGCCAAGTAATTTAGTCAATGATCTCCAAAAACGAGAGGTGAACTGAGACCCTCGATCGGATACAATGACCGAAGGGAATCCAAATAACACGAACACATGTTCAAAAAACAGGTCTGCCAAGACTGGGGCCGAAGGAATACCCTTACAAGGAACAAAACGAGCCATTTTAGTGAACGTATCCACCACCACCCAGATGGTGTCAAAACCTCGTATATTGGGGAGAACGGTCACAAAATCCATTGTCAGTGTATGCCAAGGTCTTGGAGGTACCGGAAGTGGAAGCAGCCCAACTGGTCGTCCTCTTCGATGTTTAGCCTGAGCACAAACAGCGCATGAATTGACATAGCATTCCACATCGCGCTTCATAGAAGGCCACCAGCACCATCGCTTTAGGAGATCCAAAGTGCGCTCTTGACCGGGATGGGCATTAAAGGGAGCATCATGAGACCACTCAAGGGCCAAGTTACGAGTGTCAGGCGTGGGAGGAAACAGACGTTCATGCACGAAAGGCAACCCATTAAAATAAATGGTGTCCCAATCCCGCAGTTGGTCGGAATGATTGCTCGTCCAAGCTCGTACAGAATCTAACAATGACAAAGAGGGAGTGCAGAGACAAATCACATGACCCTTTCCAAGAACAGTGTCAGGGAAGGTTGACAATTCAACCCCACCCGGAGAACGTGACAAGGCGTCCGCTTTTCCATGTGAGTTTCCAGGACGATGCATAATGTGGAAATCAAAAGCGGAAAAGAAAAGATGCCACCGGTCCTGTCTACTATTGATGCACTTTAAGGAGGCCAGATCCTGTAGATTTCGATGATCTGAGTATACAGTGATTGGATGCTTAACCCCTAGAAGATGATGGCGCCAGACACGAAAGGCGTCCATGACAGCCAGGAGTTCCTTCTCCGTTACAGTATAATGGATCTCAGTATTGGAAAACTTACGGGAGTGGTATGCCACCGGGTGCAACTTGCCTGTTGTGGGACATGTCTGAGACAATACCGCACCAAGAGCAAAAGAAGAGGCATCCGCCTCAACTATGAACGGAAGATCGGGATTGGGGTTTTGGAGCACCGGTGCGGTAGTGAAAGCGGTTTTCAAAGCCTCAAAAGATTCTTGATGTTCCTTCTGCCATTGATAGGGTACCTGAGGGCTGGTCAGGGCCGTGAGTGGGGCTACAATTGTGGAAAAGGAGGAAATAAAGCATCTATAAAAGTTGGCGAAGCCCAAAAAGGCCTGTAAGGACTTGAGTGTTTGAGGAACTGGCCAATCTAGGACTGCTTTAACCTTGGATTCGTTCATGGATAATGCCCCAGGGGTAATGTGGAAGCCCAGAAACTCAACAGACGTTTTATGAAACTGACATTTCTCGGGTTTGGCAAATAGGGAATGTTCCCTCAGACGGGATAATACCTCCCGGACATGCTTTACATGGTCATCAAGATTCTGTGAAAAGATCAAGATGTCGTCCTAATAAACAACCATGTAAACATCCAGAATGTCCCTGAATATGTCATTCATGAAACGCTGGAATGTTGCCGGGGCGTTGCATAGACCGAAGGGCATGACTAGATATTCATATAAACCGTAACGGGTGCAAAAGGCAGTTTTCCACTCATCGCCTTCGCGATCGCGCACTAGGTTGTATGCGCTGCGAAGATCCAGCTTGGTGGAAACAGAAGCATGGGATAAGTGGTCCAGAAGAGGTGTGATTAACGGAATTGGATACCTATCCTTTTTCGTGATAGCATTAAGACGCCGATAATCCACACAAGGACGGAAATCCCCCTCTTTCTTAGGTACAAAAAATATGGGACTTGCAGCTGGTGAAGTAGAGGGGCGGATAAGTCCTAGTCGTAAGGCGTTCTGTACATACTGTTTCAATGCTTGTTCTTCCGAGGGAGACAAAGAATAAATCCTGCCCGAAGGAATGGTGGAATTAGGGATTAATTCAATTGGGCAGTCATATGGTCTGTGTGGAGGAAGTACCTCGGAAGAACCGCGATCGAAAACTGATTCGAATGCTTTATACTCAGATGGAATCCCTGACACCACTCCCCCAACGGTATGGGTATTCACAACTTCTGATCCATCATCATTCAGCGTGAGTTGAGCTAGAGCTCCCAAGGCCCGAGAAGGAGTATCGGTTGCTTGATGGGTTGGGAGACAATAGTTCTGACAAATCTCAGACTCGAAGAGCACCGTGCCTGATTGCCAATTAATCAGAGGATTGTGTTCAGGTAACCATGGTATTCCTAATATGATACCGAACTGAGGTGTGGTGATCAAGTCAAAAGTTAACGTCTCTGTGTGAATGTCTTGTATGGTCAACAATAGAGGTGCAGTTTGGTGTCTAACAGGACCAGAAACTAGTGCCGTGCCATCTACGGCCTGAACAGGTTCAGGTCGGGTTTTTACCACTAAAGGTAGATTGAGGGAATGGGCTAACGCAATGTCTATGTAGTTCCCAGTGGTACCTGAGTCAATGATGATCGCGACTGCATGAGAAATACCTGTAGATGGACAAAGAGTGGCCTGTACAAAGATGGGCTGGACACGAGCAAAGGCAATAGGGGTACCCGGAGATGAAGACTGAACACTCGACCTGGTCTCCGGATCTAAGGTCGAGCTGTCCGAAAAACCTGACTCTTCTTGGGACGCCGAGGACATTCCTTCACATAATGTCCCGTGGTGCCACAATAAAAACATGCATTATCCACCCTTCTACGTTCTCTCTCAGATGTTGTGATAGAGCTACGTAAACCTCCTACTTGCATGGGTTCTTCAGTACTGGAAGCAGGGGTACTGCCAACTGTAGGGTGGGAAGAAACCTCCAACTCAGCTCTGCGCTCTGATCGTCGTGCATCCACCTGCAGGGCAAGATCCACTAGTTCCTGAAACTGAGTGGGCATGGAAGGAATCACTGCTAAAGCATCTTTCATTGCGTTACTCAACCCCCTATAAAATATAAATGCCCGCTTGCTTTCTGGCCATGATGTTTCAGCAACCAATTGATTGAACCAGGTGATGTAATCTATCAAAGTCCCTCTGCCCTGGGTTAGTTCTAACAACTCCAAATCCCTAGACTGTGCCTTGTGTCTGGTATCAAAGACTCGAGACATCTCTTGAACTAACAAATCAAAATCATAGAGAACTGGGCTATTGTTCTCCAACAAAGGGTTAGCCCAAGCGGCAGCTGTCCCGGCCAGATGAGAAAGGGCAAAAGCGGCTTTGGCGGTGGTATTAGGGAATGCCAGAGGTCTGCACAAGAAATGTAACTTCCACTGATTGATGAAAGTCCTGAACTTCTTGGGATCACCTTGATAACGTTCAGGAGCAGCCAAAGGGGAAGGGGTTGGGAGGACCACCGGAGCTGGAGTTGGGGTACTTGCCAACAGAGGCGGTGTGGTTGAAGTGCTAGCATCTCCGAATTCAGGGTCTGCAGGGAGAGAATGCTGAACACTTTGTATGGAATCTAACCTCTGGTGAATCACTGTATTAGCGGCGGCCATATCTGCCCTTAATACTGTAATCGCCTTAACTAAAGCAGCAATGGGTACTTCCGTGGATCCCTGCATTGCCTAACACGACTATATGGCTTCTCAGTCTGTTCTGACTTGAGTGTCGTGTAGACCGTTGAAACCTCCGTCCTCAAGTGACGCACAGGGGAACTAAAAGAAACCCGCTGTGCGACCTTTGGGGCCACAGGTGGGAGATGTTACTTCCCGGATCCACGGAACCTCTGGAACACCAATGCTGCTGTCAAAAAGAACGAGGTTAAGTACCAGGCAATTACAGTAAATAATCACAATAACCAAAGAATCTGAATAGCCTTACCTATCAGGTGTTTGGAAGACTCAGGAAACCTAGGAGGGAGGTTCGAGACTCAGATGAGACGTTCCCTAGAACATGAGGACCGCAGACACGTGTGGATGCAGGATAAACCACCTGTAGGACTGAAGGCGTGACTTGAATCCCAAAAAGGGAAATGGCGTAGAAGTTTAACAAGGTACCAAGGGATGATCCGAAGGCAAGTCAGGTTTGTGTCCGAAATTCAGCAACAGGTAAACAGTTCCAAGCAAAGGTACAAAGGGGTAATCCGAAGGAGTCCAAGAGAAAGTTCCAAGATCAAGGTAAACCAGGAAAGCAAACCAAAACGTAACGCCAAACAGGGTCTGAAGACAGCTGAGAAGCAATGAGTGTTCCGAATCTCAAGCCTTATATACTGTGCGTTTCGGGGTCATGTGACATCCACCAAGGTCACGTGAGGAACGCCACTCTGGGTCACGTGATCGGCGTGGAGATGTAACGCCGCCCCTTCTGCTGTATGTTCTCCATGGCAACTGCCAGTGCAGGAAGGGTTGCAGTCGAGCCCGTAAACCATACCTGGTACGGAGCTTTCGGTCCTTTGGGTAAACCGAATCACATGAGCCTCGAACCCTAGAGGGAGGTGTTGGGGAAATGTGAGCAGTATTCTGGTGTGCAGTGGTTCGGTGTGCAGAGGATCGCCTAACACTTCAGTACCACAATCCATTTATAGACTGGGCTTCGCGTATGGTCCAGTTCCCTTCCATCACCTGTAACAGCCAGTGTATGCTGGTGAACGGAATCACTGCAGGCACTCCCTGCCAAGCTCTGTTGGCCAACACTGCTTTGATTGGGTCTGTTTCTCCTGCAACTGCCACCTACATACCTCATAAGTATGCCAATTTCCGTGACATTTTTGATAAGGGCATGGCAGAACCGCTACCGCCTCATTGGTATATGATTGCCCACTCGGCCTCACACCTGGGGAAACATTCCATCTCGAAGGGTGTATTCCTTAACGCTGAAAGAGGACCAAGTCCTCAAAGAATAGATCGACAAAGCACTGACGATGGGATTCATTCGACCCCCAAAGTCACCTGCTGCCTCTCCCCTCTTTTTCGTTCCCAAAAAAGGAAGGGGATTTGAGGCCCTGTATCGACTAAAGGGCATTGAATGTGGTAACTGTAAAAAATCAATATCCGCTTCCTCTCATATCTGTCCTTCTTGAGAGGTTGGGTTCCTCACAGATATTTACCAAACTGGACTCAGAGGAGCGTACAATACGGTCCGCATCAGGAAAAACGATGAGTGGAAAACAGCTTTTAAAACCAGGTTTAGTTTGTATGAATACCTGGTTATGCCCTTCGGACTCTGTAATGCACCTGCCACATTCCAGGCGTTCATGAATGATGTGTTTCATTGACAGCATGGATCAATACTTAGTGGTGTACTTAGATGATATTCTCATCTATTGACCTTCCTCTTTGGAACACGTACAACATGTATGCACCGTTTTACAATGACTCTGTGAAAACCATCTGTTTGTTAAGGCAGAGAAATGTTTGATTCATGCTTCTGAAGTGGAGTTCCTGGGATATAACTTAACCAACTTCGGTATCCGGATGAGTAAGTCTAGAGTAAAAGCAGTCCTGGAATGGCCTGGACCAAAATACGTGAAATCGTTGCAGTCATTCCTGGCTTTCGTGAACTTGTATCACCGATTCATACACTCCTTCTCATCCATCGCAGCTCCTCTCACGGCTCTCACTAGTGCCAAAGTCCCTACTTCCTGGTCTCCGTAAGCCCAGGTCGCTTTCGTTGCATTGGAAGCCGCCTTCTCCTCCGCTCCTGTACTTCAACACCCTAATCCTGAATTGACTTTCCTCGTTGAAGCGGATGCTTCAGGGTGTGCGGTCTGAGCTATCCTTCCACAGGCTTGTCCGGAACCTGGGGAAGTTCATCCAGTAGCCTGCTATTGGAGGAAGCTGTCAGTCTACGAAAAAATCTACAACATCATGGAACGTGAAATCTTAGACATCAGAGACGTGTTTTCCGAATGGAGACACCATCTTTTGGGTGCTAAACATTCTGTTACTGTATACTTCGATCATTGGAGCTTTCTGGCCTTCCAGTCAATGACATGTCTTGCGGCCAGACAAGCACGTTGGCACCTTTTTTTCTCTCAGTTCCAATTCACAATCACTTACCATCCTGCTAACTGCTAAACAGCAGGCTACGGCAGATGCACTCTCCTGCCTGCATTCGACGGTTCCTCCCTTGCACACTGAGCCACCCTTACGGATGCTAAACCGAGTCATATGCGGATGTACGGTGGTACCTTCCCTGCGGTCCTTAATCACTGACTGGGTTGTCTCTCATCCTACTGAGGTTGGAGAACTCAACTTGGATGTCTTACAGGGCTTGCCTTACATTCAAGGTCGCATCTTCATACCTTCCTGACACAGGAAGGTATGAAGATGCACATACTCATGCTCTGAAATGGGCCCATACTCATGCTCTGAAATGGGCCCATGATTCCATTCTTGCAGCTCATCCTGGTCAACTTAAGACCTTGGAGTCCCTGCGGAGATGGGCCTGGTGGCCGAATATATTCAGGGATGCTAGCGACTATTTGGCAGATTGTGCTGTCTGCGCTCAATGCAAATCCACTATATTAAAACCCATGGGTCTCTTACAACCCCTACCTGTGTCATACAAACCATGGCAGATGTTATCAATGGACTTTGTGGTCGAACTACCAGAGATCAATGGTTATAACGCCATTTGGGCGGTGGCAGACTACTTTTCTAAAATGGCTGTTTTTGTCCCATGCAGAAGACTACCCACTGCCCCTGTTCTGGCCAAGCTTTTTCTTGAAAATGTGTTTCGTCATTATGGTCTGCCATTCACGATGGTTACGGACAGGGGATCCCAGTTTACATCTCGGTTTTGGAGGGCTCTCACTGCATCTCTAAAGATTGATAACAGGTATTCATTCTCTTTTCATACCCAAACAGACGGGTAGATGAGAGAACCAATTGCACTATGGAACAGTACATCTGGTGCTAATAACTCTTTACATTCGGCTACTGGTTCTTCTCCATTTTTTACACTTCATGGCCTGCATTCATGGTCCATGCCCCTGGACCCATCGTTGCCTGTTGATAACCCTGCTGCTCTCTCCTGTGTCAGGGATATGGACCAGGTCCATAGGGACGTGCAGTCTCATTTCCTGCAGACTCAGATATGTGTAAAGAAGAATGCAGACATGCACTGTATTCCTGCTCCAGACTATCAAGCGGGAATGACGGTATGGTTGTCTACCCGTCACTTGCATATACCAGGGAATAAGTCATTGCTTCCACGCTTCGTGGGACCCTATAAAATCGTGTCTGTCATTAATCCAGTAGCAGTCAAGCTCTCCCTACCAGTTTCTTGGCGCATACATCCAGTCTTCCATATTTCCCCCATTAAGCCTTGCCCTTTTACCACCCATTTGCCTGTGCATCCAGACCCTGTTTTGGTGAAGGGCGAGGAAGAGTATGAGGTGGCCTGTGTCTTGGATTTTAAATTATGGAGGGGCCGGCCTTTTTACCTTGTGGATTGGAAGGGCTTTCGTCCACAGGACAGGTCATGGGAGCTGTTAGTCCACATCCATGCCCCGGATTTGTTACGGGCCTTCCATGCCTCCAGGGTGTTGCCTCCGTCTTTGAGGGTGGATGCTATGACACGCCACCGCATACAGCGGTCTCTTGTTAGCAGGTTTGTCTGGAATACTATATGTTGGTATTCGTTTCCCATCCGGCGCTTCGTCTTGGCCCTCTGGCAGCATTGGAGCTTACCATGGCAACGTTCCTCAACGATCCGTCACCTGGCACGGAGAGTATCACGTGAGTCATCAGCTGATTGACCCGTGTGAGAGTCCACCTCCTTTTCTGGCTTTCTAGTTGGCGATCTCACAAAGGCTGCTGCTTCTGTTTAAGCGTTGCTCACTTTACCTACTTCTGTGTACCGTTCCTGAGATTTTGATCTTGGCCTGTTTCACGTACTCTGACAGTCTTTCATACTTACTGTTCTATAACTTAGTATCCGACCCAGACCTTTATTTAGAATGCACACTCTACGTCCTTGCAACTGCTGCTGTCCGCACATAGCCGAACTCTGCTTGTCCACAGACTCCCGCCCTGTACTCCTTAAGGCATCTTCTCTCTCCTGTGCACAGAACCGCTCATTGGGCTGATTGCTAATTCCCGTCTGGCAACACTTCCTCTTTCCACGGTTCCACTGCACATCCAGACTCTGTATTTGCTGGTAAGCATTTCTTTTGTTCCTCTTATTCCATCCATATTGGGAATACAGTCACAGATCCTCCAGTTGCAAGTTGACTACAATTCACAGAGCCCACTCATACCAAAGATAGAACCCTGGACTGGCTAGCTGTGCACAATTGCCCAGTCTTGATCTCTTCTATACTCCCACAGCCCTGGACAGACCACTACTTGATCTTGTTCACCCTAGAGGCGACACCAGCGCAAATTGACAGCATAGCTCCAGCTGTTCAGACTAGAAATAAAAAGAACATCACCACTGAAAATTTGATCCCATTAATCGCACCGACCTTGAATGCCATTCCGGACCTTACAGATCCCTCAATGATGGTAGACATATATAATAGAGTCATGCTCTCTTCTCTAGATGCCATAGCCCCATTGAAGTTAAAAAAAAGCAAACCCAGAAAACACATCAACGCCTGGTTTTCGCCTCTCAATACAAAAAAGAAATCATCCTGGCCAAACAAACGTCCTACAGTACTCGAATCTCACAAGCCAAATCCAACACTAGAGAGCTCTTTACAATACTAAAAGAGGTTGAATCTCCCATCCAAGCTCCTGACTTGTGCCTCAAGGACAAAAATTGGTGCACGGGTATACAAAATGCCTTAGCTAACAAAATCTCCTCTCTCAAGACTAAGATAAACATTAAAAAAGACTCCCTTCTCTCTTCTACCAAACCCAGCATCCCCACCCCTAAAAAGAGACAACCTACTCAGACACACCCCCCTGTTCACATTCCCCACTTTAACTTCCACAGAGTATCTACTAAAGAGGTAGAAAAGGTCATCCTCACCCTCAAACCTTTGAATTGCCATGGGGACCTATGCCCCGCACAATTGATAAAGGATGCGGCTCGTGATCTCGCACCATTTATTACCAAACTAATAAATGCGTCATTCACATCAGGCAGCGTACCTAACAATCTCAAACAATCATGGGTCCTCCCCCTGCTTAAAAAAACGAATCTAGATCCCTCTACTCCCACTAATTACCGTCCCATCACTACAGTACCATTCCTTCTTAAAATCCTCGACAAAATAGCATACCAACAAATCCAACATTACCTTCCATCTCTTAGGAGTCAGACAATCGGGCTTCAGGCCTCAACACAGCACCAAAACCGCACTCATAGATCTCAAGGCACAGATAGATGAGCTGAGAGATCAGGTTAAAGTGGCAATACTGCTTCTTCTTGATCTCTCGGCTGCATTCGACCTGGTCGACCATGAGATCCTATGCGACCACCTTTAAAAAGCCGCCCACTTTTCTCAAGAGGCAACTGACTGGATCCAATCCTTTCTAAATAACCGCACGATGAGAGTCTTTTCCCCACTAGCAGCAGCCGACCCAACACCCATCACCTGTGGCGTACCCCAGGGATCTTGCGTCTCCCCGACCCTGTACAACATCTTCACAAAGCCCCCTTTTCGATGATCTAGATGGTCTGGGTATCACCTACACTAATTATGCCGATGATACACAGATCCTCATCCTGTTGATGGGGGATTATGACAAGGATTTGGCCTTCGTCAACAAAGTGTACCTCATCATCCAGGCTTGGATGGCCTCACACGGTCTATGCCTGAATGATGACAAAACAGAACTCCTCATTCTAGGGTCCTCACATAACCTGAACAAACTAGACCAAAACTACTCCTCCTTTGTAATTGACAACAATAAGATCACGGTAGCCAAGGAGGTCAAAACCATTGGCGTCTACCTAGACTCCACTCTCACCTTTAAAAAACAAGTTAATGCTATGGCATCCGCCACATCTTTCACATGCAAACTCATCAGAGCAGCCAAACCTTTTCTCTCCCCTTCTAACTGTCTCACCCTAGCCAGGGCTCTGATCTTGTCCAAGCTGGACTATTGCAACGCACTTTATGTAGGATGCAACAAATATATCACAAACAACATTCAGATCCTTCAAAATAATGCCCTAAGAGCGGCCCTCAGTATCCCAAAGAAATCCCACATCTCTGATACTAGAAGGTCTGTCAACTGGCTTTCTACCAAAGACAAAATATTCCTCAAATCGGTTTCCCTGACCCACAAATGCCTCCACCAAGCAGCCCCTCAATACCTTATCTCTACATTCACCAGACCCACCTCCGCTCGCCCCTCTAGAATGACCAATTCCAATCTCCTCCTGGTGCCCAGGTTTAAGCGTTCTATGTCGGGTGGGAACAGCTTTCCGGTTAAAGCAGCACAATATTGGAACTCCCTTCCACCTCCTTGCAGGGAGGACCTCCCCTACCACCTATTCAGAACTAAGACCATCCACTGGCTCAAGATTCATGACACTTAACAACCTCATGCTCTCTCGCTGCCCTGACACTCCACCACTATGATTGTAAATATGTATATTTAGGTTGCCAACTGATCAGTGCAGTTACCTTGTCACTAGACAACCGATGTATTGTATATAGTATCGCCTATGTTGTATATTTCTGTAACCCATGCCTCTTCAGCGCGCGTTGTTTCTTTTTGGCGTGTCCAGCATTGTAACCACGGCTGGACTTCATTACCCTGTATGTATCCAAGCTCTGCAATCCTCTTGTTGCCTCTGCGCCTTGCTACCCCTTTGGGGTTAGGTGCGCAATATAAATAAATAAATACAAATACAATTAATACGATCCGTACCTGCCATACTTGACTTAAATCACCAATTGCTACTGCATACTCCGGCCTCCAACTACTCATTGTGAATTGACTTTTGGTACCCGTATTAAGTGCACCCTGGGAAGCTCTGCAGTCTGTGCACCACCCTGGAACTAGCGCGACCCTCGTGCCGCCTGGGAGTACTTACCTGTACTACCTTTTTTTTATTTTATCCTGTCGTTGTTCTTCTTTTTCTGTCATTTACTTGGGGCTACAACTCCTGTTAGACTCTGCATATTCTCTTCTTTTGTACTAAGCCATTAATCCCTGTAGCATCACTTAAGTTGATCCAAATTTTTTTCTGTCAATTGATTGTAGGGCCATCCATCTGACTCGTAGCATCTGTTCTTCAGGTATCTCTAACTAGAATTTGAGTCTAAACATCATCTTGTTGTCCTTTAAATACTAACCAGTTGTATTTTCTCACAGCTTGGTGGTTTGGCGGTGCCCGTGTTTCCCTGCTCTTTAGTTTGACCGGTTCCTCTGACACTTCATACCCAGCAGAGGGACATGTCATGATAAAGAGTTCCCTGTAGTTGATGAGGCTGAGGTTCAGGACGGAGCTAAGGTTTACGAGTGACTGAAGGACTTCTACTACTCCGTTCACTACGGGTTCTGCATTCAGCTCCCCGGCATGTGTGGTGAGTAACAACTGCCTTGGGATCTTGGAGAAACACTGCTTTTAGCACCTTCTTGGTGTCTCCAGGGAGGAGCTCGTCCCTCACAGTGGAGTGAAATCGGCGGCCATCTTGGAATCCAACCCAATACATTTTAAAACACCTAATACCATTCTTTTCTAGGGTTGGTTTCCCCAAGGAAATTCCAATGGATTAGGGATCCAATTTTATGAGCAAACTCATAGGTGAAGTCAAAGAATTGCTCTGTATTTCCACCTTAAAAACCTCCGTTTACCACCCACAAACAGACGGATTTGTAGAGTGATTTAGCTAAACTCATAAAATGATCTTGAGATAGTTGGTAGACAAGGATGGGAAAGACAGGAATCGCATAGTTCCCTAGGCACTATTTGCATTAAGAAAGACCCATCAGGCGTCTACCGGATTCTCTCCTTTTGAACTTCTTTATGGTAGAGAACCAAGAGATGTCCGAGACATGTACCGGGAGACCTGGGAAGAGAGAGAAAAGGCACATATTCCCCTCTCACAGACAGCTACCCCATTGCAAGAGTATATGAAACTGTAAGGAAGAGAGGTCTGTATTTGCGGGCTAAGACGGCCTGAGGACTACATTACCTATGAACATGGGGTTTCGTGTGCCAGCGCATGCGCATGTTCGCACACGCTATTTAAGCCCCTCCTCAGCCCGGTGAGCTCCCCCCAGGCCTCAGTTAAGTGAAGGCTGGGTGTGTGAAAGTGCTTTGGTGGGGGGAGGTCATTGACTAGTGAGGCAAGCATAGTGTGTTTGTCTCCCATATGCGCTACTTACCAGCACGCAGCAGAGATCTAAGGCACCACGTGGTGAAATGCCTTCACATGTGTTTGCTGCAGCATATATCAGGAACTCAAGTAGGGCAAGCCACGGAAAGCGGAATCTTGGTTTTGACTATTGAACGTTCCCTTAATATGCTAGCATAAGAGCAAGGGACCCTATATGTTGTTCGTGGCTGCTTGCTGTTGTTAAAGCCTAAGGAAAAGGAATGTGTTTTCTGCATGTTGCTAGCTCTCATGGCATCCCATGAAGTAACCTCCACCAAGGGGTACAGCAGGAGGTTTTGAAGACCTAGTGGGGAACCATTGCCATTTGCAAGACGTAGGAAGGAGTTGTGTGATACTCCAGGGGTTTGACAGAAATTTGTTTGAAATCTAGTCCATATTCACATGGAATAAGCCCAAGCCCAACAAAGTCCACCTACGACAAGAAGGTAAACTTAAAATCCTTTTCAGTAGGACAAAGGGTATTAGTCTTCTTAACTACCTCTGAAAATAAATGTGTCTCAAAGTGGCACTGGCTATATAAGGTACTAGAGCAAACAGGAACCTGTACTTATAAAATAGCTCAACCTGATAGTAAGCACAAGGCCCAGCTTTATCACGTAAATCTCTTAAAGGAGTGGAAAGAAAATCCTTCCGCAGCCACTGCCTCAATACTGTCTTGTTTGGTACCAGAGGAAATAAATCATTTTGAGTTGATTCCCAAAGAACTATTTATTTTCAATATTTTTATTGATTTTAATAACAAAAACAACCAAAATAAACCAAACAACAAACAAGTCATTGGTATAACAATAGCATGACATGTTCACTGTTTCCCGCTACCCCTCCTCCCTCCGAGCTTAATCCACTTCATCATTTTCTATCGTATCCTCTATGGGTGTAATCCCTTCTGCACCCGTCGAGGAGTCATCTCCACCAGAGCCGGTCTACACTGACTCAAATAGTGCAGCCACTAAATGCCTGCAGGCCAACAATGTCTCACCTAGGTCCTCCCCTTCTCAGTTAAATGCTTCGCCCCACACCGCTGTTTCAGAATCCACCCATTTATGAAGATCGCCCCACCACACTTCCACCCTCGGTCTATTGTTAGCTTTCTAGCCCATGGCAATTCTGCGCTAGTACGTAGGCCAAGTCCTTTAGTTTACTTACATGTTTCATCTTGCGTGGCCTGGGAAACCCTCCTACCATGCATGCTCACAAAGATTCCACTTCCAGTTTGATCCCTTTCTCATTCAGGCGGTGGGCCACCTCCCTCCAGAATCTCAGTATTTTCAGGGCATGCCCAGAACATGTGTATCATTCCCTCATTCACCTCTCGACATTTAGGGCATTTTTGTATCCCTGCATTCTTGAATCTCGCAATCCTGAGGGGTCATGTACGCCCTATGAGTAATATACAACTGAATTTTTTGCAGTCTTGCATTTCTAGACACCTTTTTGTGATGCATTTTGGGCTCTCACCCATAACCCGTCACCCATTGGTTCCCAGGCTTCCTCTTCCCAGTCCCGTCTTAACTGGAGTATTTCTTTACCCACCCTGGACTTGAGTAGTTCATAAATCCGGGAGACCTTGTGGCCTCCGTCTTACACGTCATAGATTGTTTTTATGGCCATGTCGGGCTGACCCTTCAGCACTATATCTGCCCATGTTTCTTTCACCATCCCCACCAATCTTGTGTAAGTGATGTCCCCGGTATAGACCAGTGTTTTCTACTAGTGTGTCAAATTCCACGCCATCCTATCCTGCCATATATCCCCTAATGCTGCAATGCCTTTTGGTTCCCAATGTTTCCGGATTATCTTCCTCAGTTGCTCATCCACCCCAGACACTGCCACTAACGGCATTAGTGGCAAACACGGGTCAGGGTTCTCCATAGCCTGGCAAGCTCTCTGCCAAACCCTCCCGCCCAATTCAAGCATTCACGTGCACCCCCTTTGTTGTGACTTTGGCAACCAAATCCATTCTTTCAGAAAGAACGGGGTACAGTCCGCCTTCAGTAATATAGACTCAGGTGTTGAGTCGTCCGATAATCACCTGGCCACATACTGTAATTGATTGGCTAGGAAATAATCTCAAAGTTTGGCAACTTAATGCCCCCGCATCATATGTGTTTTGCAATTTCCGCAGTGCTATCCTATTTCTAGTATTGTGCCATATAAATACCCTGCCCAGGCTTTGGAGCTTGACAAAGAATCGCTTGGGTATCATGTACGGTATGTTCCTGAAGAAGTGCAACCACCTTCTGTCTGTCCATAATTCCTTACTTTAATGTGCAATAGGAGACAGAGACAAATTTACACACAAAGAATGTGAACTTTATTCACTCTGATTTAACAGAAAACATTACTTAACGACGGACGATCGCGGACATTACTTTTGAGAACAGGCACGTATGCCATATTAAAGAAACACCAATATAGGTAAGATAACATTTAAAATAATAAGTGACATCTTGAAATACTCACTTTAGACATGCATTTATTTTTCAACTCCTGGCAGATATGACTATCGAGAATCTTCATATAATTGAACGCATATGTATCCAAGGCCTATAACCTCTACAAGATTAATCCTTTAGCCTTGAGAACGACGAATAGTCGAACACGTGTCGGCTGATTTGTTGTGGACCATATTTCATAAATAAAATTTCTGATGTTTCAGTTATGAAGAATAACTACTACCTTATATGATCATAATTTTGGGAAGAGCGCACAACTTGTGTGTCATAACCTACATAATATTCAACTTTGCAGGCATAGAGTGGGGACCTGGCTTTGACATACACAACACAGCTCAACTTTACCAAATAATTACCAAATAACTAGAGTGTGCATAGCGCAGTCACAAGCCATTACCCACCAATTATCAATAGTATATCACCTAGGTAACACCACCATTTTTAATAATGCCACTCTCCCCATCATGGTCAAGGGGAGCTTGTCCCAGAACTTCATACTGCGTTCAATATTTGTCACCGACTTCTCTGTGTTATGCTTATATTCAACCTTGGTCGCATGGTATACATCAATCCCCAGGTATCTAAATGTCACAGTCTTCCAATGTATTTGGAGTACCGGCAGCTCCTCACGCGGTATCCCTTTATACCTACCCAGGGGAAATATACATGACTTCTTAGGGTTCACTGTTATTCCAGAAAATGCAGCTTATCTATCCATCACTTCTAATATGTATTGTAGATTCTCCTCAGAGTATCTCAGATACAACAGCATATCATCAGCATACATTTATATGAGATGTAGCCCTCCCTTAGTACAAATTCCCATTTCTCCAAAATGTTGTCTCAAGTATATTGCCTGGGGCTCTTGAGCCAGAATAAATAACATCATGGACCACGGGCATCCTTGCCTGGTCCCCTACACAGTTGCCACCGGTCAGAAATGTTCGCCCCCGTCTTAACTCGAGCCAGCGGCGCGCTGTATAGCAAATGTACCCACCTCAAATATACCAGCCCCATCCCATATCCTTTTAAGGCTGCCATCAACCAAAGCCACTTGACAGAGTCGAAGGCCTTCACCGCATCTAATGGAATTATTGCAACCTCTTGTGAGTCCTGTTCCGATTGTTCAATTATGTGGTGGAGCCTCCTGATGTTATCAGATATGTTTCTGTGTGGGACATACCCCGTCTGATCAGGATGTATGAGTCTATTAATTACCGGTCTCAACCTGTTCGCCAACACTGCAGTGAGTATCTTGCTGTCTTGATTAAGCATGGATAGCGGTCCGTACAACCCGCAATCCATGCTTGGCTTATCAGGCTTAAGGAGCGGGATAATAATCGCCTCCCTCAGGGATTCCAGCAATACCCCTTTTTCCAACGCTTCATTTAGCATCGCCAGCATCGGGGGAGCAGTTCCGCCGTGTATGTTTATTAAAACTCGCTAGGGAGTCCGTCTGCCCCCAGGGCCTTACTGGTAGGTAAAAGCTTGATCACCGCTTCCAGTTCCTCCCAGCTAATTAAGACCTCTAGGTTCTCCCTTTTCCACTGACTCCAATTTGGGAAGGCCAATGTCTTCCAATGTGTCCATTATATCCATCTCTGTCTCCCCACCAGTATCTGCATACAGTTGCTAATAAAACACCTCCCATTGAGTATCAACTGTCTGCCCATTTTTGTCCCCTATGGCTCTAATCATTTGTCTGGGTGTTTCACATTTGTATAACGAGGCCAGCAGCCAGCCCGGCTTATCCCCTCCTGCATGTTGTATTTCTACATATTTTTTGTAGTTCAAGTTACACAATCTCCCCCAGTATTCCTCGCAATCTTGTTGCAACCGTCTAATAGTCCCAACCTCTTCCGGGGAGTGCCCTTCCTTGTGCATAATTTCCTCTAATTTCTTCTCTGCTCCTTGTAATTCTCTGGTGATCTCGCCCTGTAGCACTTTAGATTTAGATATTGCTGCTCCCCTCACTACTACCTTAAATGCCTCCCATAGTGTGCCAGCTGACTCCACACTCCTGGTATTGTGTTCAAAGTATTCAACTATCTCTTCCTTCAGGCCCTCTCTAAATATTGCGTCTTTCAAGGCCTCTGCTCTACGTCTCCATGTCGGGATCCGTGCTCGGGGTGGAGAATACTGCCACTCCACAATCAATGGAGAGTAGTACGATAGGACTCTTGCCTTAAATTCCGAGCACCCTAGTTCTCCCGTCAGCTCCAATGTGGCAAACATGTAGTCCAGCCATGTATACAGGTCCTGTGGTGCTGCATAGTGGGAATATTGCCTGTCCTGTGGGTGGTGCATCCTCCATATGTCTACTAGATGAAAATATCCTAGTAGGGTTCGCAGGGCCTTGGCTGCTGGGGTGGGCTTCGTTACATTTTATCTGATATATCCACCTTGGGATCCAACGTGCAATTGAAGTCTCCCCCCATATGACTGCTCTTCCCATATACGGGCTGATCTGGCTATATAAGGTCTTGATATAGCCTACTGTGTCCTTGGTCGGGGCATACATGTTGATGATACTCAGCTCTCTATCTTCCACCAGACCCCTTATCAGTACCATCCTCCCATCCGGCTCTATGGTGGACTGTAACAGCTTGAAGGGGACATGCGTTGCTATTCATGTGATAACTCCCCTGGCGTACACTGAGTATGTCGCTCTTATAGTGGTGCCTCTCCATATCCTCCCCACTGTTTCCTGTTTCTCCTTCGTTAGGGGAGTTTCCTGTAACAGGGCGATGTCAATCTTCTGTCGTTTCAAAAACACCATTACCTTATTTCTCTTCAAATAACTATTGATCCCCCTGACATTCCAGGTAGCTATCTTCAGGTCTCCCATCTTATCCATAACCCGCCTATCCTTTTCCTCCCTTGTCATCCATCCCATGCGCAATAGTATGTGGGTGGAAGCTCGTTCCCTGACTGTTGTTAACTTCCCAAGCACCCAACTCCCTTCCCGCCCCGCCCAACCCAGCCCAAACTTCCCAACTCTCGCTCCTCCCTCCACCCTCCCCGACCCCAACTGATGCCCAGCTCCATCCTCAGGTTGTGATTGCCGACTCTTCCTATCACTCCCATATAACTCCCACTCCCGACCCCCAACTAAAACTAACCCAACTCCCCTCCCCCCAACCAACCCCAACTGGCGGCCAGCTCCATCCCTGGATCTCAGGCTATCCCGCATCTGGCCCTGTCCTGGTAACACCACTCAAGAGCCCAACAGGGGATACCGCACTAGCAGTATCCGATCTAACCTCACTATGGGGGGGTAATAGTATGTCTCCTTATGCTGCTAACCTGATATGGCACTCAGTGTGTCTCATTTACCTTTTCTTCACATGTAACCATCATATCTCGTCTGTTCTCTCCAGCACTGCTATTTGCCGTACTATATTCAAGTCCCAAGGCCAAATGTCTTTATAGCAACCTATTCCGGAATCTGCTGGGTCACTCGTCTGCCTTGCTCTCTGCCTGATCATTTGCAGTTGCTGGGCAGTTCTGGGCGTCCAACCACTCCATCGCACCCTCCAGAGTTTTGAATAATAGGGCCTTGTATTTATGGTATACCTTCAGCTTCGCGGGGTACATCAACATGTATCTTTATCCCGCGTAGCCTTCTTTTAATTGCTCTGTAGTGCAGATGTCTCCTTTGTACCATAAAAGTGTAGTCAGGGTATGCTGTGACGGCTGCCGACACTCTTCGTATCGTTCCACCTTTCTGGAAATGTTCCAAGATCTTTTCTCTGCCTCTATATTTTAAGAGCTTTGCAATAATCGGTCTCGGAGGAGCTCCTGATGGCAGTCTGCGAACTTGTGCTCTGTGTGCCCTCTCGACTGCGAACCCTGGGTGAGCACCCCACTTGTAATCTCCTGCAGCAACATGGTTTCAATATAGTTGGTCGGGTCCTCGCCCTCCTCGGCCTCAGGCAGTCCAATAATCCGCACATTGTTTCTGCGCGCCCGCCCTTCTGCTTCTTCAGCTCTGTCTTCTAAGTTCCACACCTGTTGTTTCAGTTTTCGAACCTCTGTGGCGTTCGTCGTGCAGGTGCCCATATTTGCTTTCACCTCCGTCTCTAGCACAGTCGTGCGCTCAGCCAAGGCCCTTACATCTTGACGCAATAAATTGACATCTATCTGAACCACGTCCATCTTAGATTCTAGCGTAGCCTTGAGCTCTGCCACTGCCGCATCAAGCTTATTCTCTCCCAGCGCTTTCAGATCAGCGATGGCGTCCAGGATTTGTTGCTCCATGTGCAGCGGTGTACCTTTGTGTTTATCCTCTTCCGCCACCTGAGGAGATTTAGCGTATTCGTCCATCATTTGCTGCTTCCCTTTGCTTTTCAGCATTTTGTTGGCCATTTTCCAAGGTGTAGGTTCCTTTCTTCCCGTGCTGGGGTGGTGCAGTTGCCGCAGCTGCTGTATGTTGATGTCTCTTCGAGTGGGATGGGTTATATTTCCTTCCGCTCTTGTTCAGCTCTCCCGTGCCAGTATGCTATTTAGGCCCACAACTGGAGCCCCTCAAGTTCGCCAAGGCAGGCCCCGGGGCACTCAATAATTCCTTTCAGTATCCCAGGTCACTTTTTAGGGGGGCCCTTTACATTCACCGGTCGAGTTCTAGGTCTGTGTGCTGTGTGCCAGGTGGCCACTACAGCCTTCCAGTTCAACACCTCCGTTATCTCTATGTGGCCTGTACCGGCTGTCCAACCAGAACCTCTACAAGGTTTGCATACCTGGGCGCTGTCATGATTCCTGCCCCTCATGTCCCCAGCCCTCCAAGATGTCAGGCTGGAGCCAGGCCACGATCACCTACATGGCCCTCAAGGGCCTCTCCATCCCTCCAAAGACCCACTTGGAGTCAGACTTGGCGCTTGTGGCACCAGACTCACTCACTCCCATAGGATAACATTGGGGATTGGACTTGTAGTGCATTGATGGGGACAAGATGGATGCCCCCACATATTTCGGTTCCCAGAACTGCATGTGCAGTCTAGTCTTTTGGGTGTGGTTCAGCCCAGAGACACCTGGGATACCCAGAGACTATTTAAGCCACGCCCAGGCTGAGAAACATGCTTTGTGTTTTCTGCACCTGAAGCGTGACACTCACCGTGTTCGGATCGGTCTCCAGTAGGCTTGCATCTTTCTTCTGCGCTCAGCTCCTGCAAGAACAAGAACACGTTAGGAACAGCCTTACCTTGCGGCGCTTCTGCCCATCATTCATCGCTACTTCTGTTCTGCGGGCATCTTCGGCGGTGTCATTCCCATCCCGGCACGCCGCTTCCTAAGGAAAAGGGAAACAAACAGAAAAAAGGCATTAGTAAGCATTCAGCAAATCTTCGCTTATTTTTAAAGACTTTACGAGCTTCAAACGCTTACCTGAATCCCAGCTGCTCTGGGGGAACTCTGTCTCCGGAACTTCTCATCCATCTGCAAGAGGGAAAAGACACTTCAGGTTAGCGGGGAAACACCTAGAGGCGCCGCATACTGCACTTACTCACCGCATTTCCTCTTCATAACCGACATCCACGCTGAAAACGTCGCGGCACCTGAAAGACACAGAAAAAGAACTCAGTACAATACAAATACGAAAGGGTCGCATCACGTATCGTGCTCTCACTCACCTTCAGCGCTACTCATCTCAGCAGCACGTCGCCATCCACGGACGCCGGCCATCATCTAAGGAAGGAAAGGAACGAAGTTAGAGAACTGTTCAAAAGACTCATTATACTTACCTGTCGGACTCTTGCCAGTGAAGTACCTAGGCAGCAACAAGCCCGCATCAATCAACGCGCCCCTGCGCTGAAAGCAGGACAGAGAGCACACTTTCCAAGAAAACAAGGTGAGCTGTGGATCAAAGGGAAGGGTTGGACCCCAGGGGATGAAGGGGTTCAAGCACACAGAGACAATAGGGAGTTAAACTCTACCAATCCTGTGTTTCAGGCCCAGTCTCCAGTTGAGTAGATTCCAGGGAAGGGCTCGAGGTCGTACGAGGTCAGAACAGGCTGAGTGACGTCCCCGTAGATAACAGGTGAGCGTTACAGGCGCTGACCATACAGTCCGTGGGGTCCATTCGTATGTGGCGCGGTGGAGAAAGCCATCTTTATGTCGCTCAGTCCTCGACTTTAAGGGGTAAATCCACGATCCCCGTCTCCACCTCTGTTCACATTGAGTATTCTGTGTGTGTCCCAGTATCCCAGCTCACAGGGCTCATCCCATCTTCAAGTGCCTGGGGGCCTCAAAATGCTCTAGTTATGGCCCCCTCTTGCAGGGTCATGGTGTCTGGCTAGTTCCTTTTACACCTGTAGTAACCCGTATATTATTATTGCGTAGAGTTAGTGTGTGCAGTCCTACAGGCACATCTGCTGATTGGCGTTGTGCCTCATGGGTGCATTATTTGTCTCAGTGAAGCGTGTCTACTGTACTCCTCTGCTCATACACCCTGGATCATTGCTTCCACTGTGGGGTACTCTTGGGCCAGTGCACTGGACGGCCGTTTCATTCACCAGCGGTCAGGTTCCATAAGCCAGGAGCGTCTTTGTCTAGTGAATATAGCAGTGGGGTACTTCATTGGCTTAGTAGTCCCTCGACTGTAACTTCATTTAAATGCGTGCTGGGCTTGTAAACTGCATAGGCTTGTGTATATTGCCAGTTCTCCCCAGCTAGCGTAGGCCTGCAGTCTCCCTACACACTTTGTTCGGTAGCAGGGCCTCCTTCAGCGCCCGGCTACACTCTTGCAGTGTGTACTGTTCAAAGAGAGCGCCCGCGGCTCTCCGTCTACCCAGGCCACAAGATCTGTGTGTCCTGTGCGCCCCTTCAGGAGCGTCTATAGTTGTCTGCGCCAGCTGGTGTGGACAGATCCCCACCTAACGAACTCCCTGTGCGGGCGCTTGCATTTCCTTTGTGGCTGCCGTCTCACGTAGCCGGCTGTCATCCTCTTCCTTGCCCCTCTAGATTTGCAAGGCAAGCGCTCACAGGCTGCTTCGTCTTCGGTGCCCAGGCGCCCGCCTTCAACACCCCGTTCACCGCCGATCAGCTGTTCTCCGTTCCAGAGCGTGTCAACCGTCGCAGCAGCCTTTGTTCGCTGCGCCGGCCATTTTGTATCTCGTAACGTATAACAGATACAAACTTGCAAACGCCGGTGCAGCCTGTAAACGCCCTGTAGTCTTCCGTACCTCGTCACAGCAGGCACCAGGGTTTCTTGTTCATGACGGTGTTTTACAAGCTGTAAACACCCACTGCAGGCATATTGAATTTACAGGATCATTCAGGATCGATCGGAGCAGCTCCGGAGCACACGTCCTATTACATGGCCCTTAAGCCACGCCCCATCGATTCTCGTCGAACTATCTAGACAAAAGCAAGAAGACTTAAACAATCTGGTCACTCACAGCATTCCCCGATGTACTCTGGGAGAAGCCAGAGAGAGTTCAGAGCACCTATCATTATATCAGAACTCCAAAGGGAAAAATAGTCCATGTGAAACCATATAGATTCCCGGAAGCCTGAAGACAGATATTGGCTGAGGAAGTGAAAAAATTGCTGAGGGCAAATATTATCGAACCCTCTTGAAACCCATGGTCCTCCCCTAGTGTGCTGGTCACAAAACCTGATAATTCCTGGATATTTTGCATAGATTTCCAGCAGGTCAATGCCATCTCTGACTTCGATGCCTATCCTATGCTGCACTGCATCGATGAGTTGATTGATAAACTCGAAAATGCCACCTTCCTATCAACCCTAGACTTAAACAAGGGGTATTGGCAGATCCCAGTACATGGGCCTGACAAGGAAAAGACAGCTTTCTCGATGTCCCTTGGACCAGTCTAGTCCAGAATCCTCCCTTTTGGCCTGCCTGGGGCCCCGCCACTTTCCAATGGCTTATGGACAGGATATTACAGCGCGACTCCGATTTCTGTGGGGCTTATAGTGATGACATAGTAATTTATAGTAAGACTTGGGAAGACCATCTTTTCCATTTCTTTACTATTATGAGACCTCTCAGAGAAGCCAGCTTAACTGCCAATCCATCCAAATGTAAGCTGGCTCAATCAGATGTGAAATACCTCAGCTCTTCTTTGTAGGGAATGGCACTGACCAGCCTCAATGAGAAAAGTGAAAGCTGTCCTAGATACCCCCATGCCTAAGACCAAGAGAGACCTTAGAGCGTTTCTAGGACTAATTGGTTACTACTGTAGGTGTATCCCAAATTTCTCAGACAGAACAGCTAACTTGACAGACAAATTAAGGAACGCTGCACCCCAGAAAATTCATTGGACTGACGAGGACGATGTATGTTACAACAACTTAAAACAAACCTTGTGCCAGAACACGATCCTAAAGGTATTAGACTTTTCGAAAGAGTTTTTTTTACAAACTGATGCCTCTCTCATAGGGTTAGGAGCAGATTTGTCACTAATTTGTGATGGATTAGAACACCCTATCCTATTCACTAGTGGAAAACTCTTCCCACGTGAAAAAAATACTCTGTGTTGGAATTAGAGCCCCTTGCCATCAAAAGGGCATCACCAATCTAAGATACTATCTCCTAGGAAGGAAGTTCCTACTTGTCACAGATCGTTCTGTGATCATTCATACGAGCCTATGAGGGTGTCGATGGGTTGGCTAGCAACCCATCAACGCCCTCAAAGGCTCATAAGGCCGCCGGAAGATGGATGCCGGCCCCCATGCCTAAGGCCCCCAGCACAAGGCCACCCTTGTCTGTACCTGTCCGCGCCGCTGGAATCGAGGTGTCGGTCACACTGCCTCTGCCTACTTTGCCCTACCCAGAGCCACTGCTAACGTTACCTTCGGTAAGCCTTTGTCAGCCTAATTTCAGTGACGCTTCTTATGTATTGTCATATACAACTCTGCCTACACTCCTATCCACTGAACTGAATTGGACTAATTGAATCTTAAAACCCACTACGCATGTCATATCTACGCCCAACTTATTCACTGAATACACTGAACATAGGCCCACCTCCTACTATCACATCCTATGACCTGCTATGATCGGTAGACTCAATATCCGATCTGTGTTTATTATCTACGTTACATGCTGCCTACTCTGAATGGTGAATCGCTCATCTGGCATCTCGATCAGCCATACAGAGAAACCTCACAGCTACTATCACTACTCTTCCCTACCCATACTGGGCCTTGGTTATCTGCTTGCCTTGTGTTCATGCTCCTCCACTAGCCACTGTCTATATGCTACCTACCTGATCGATGTATACTAATCACTTTAACTACAATTTAACTGATCTCCAAGGCCTTCCGTAACTCCCACGTCATAATTTTTCTACCTTGGTTGCAACCTTGGTCAAGGATTAAGATCATGCTACAATGTTTTACATTACCTGCAACACTGCATCTTGCATAACGGACTAGGTACCACTTCCTCCTAGACTCCAACATCTTAGTAATACTTCTATGCCATCGGCAGCATATTAGCTGTTGTCCTTTACCTGATTGTTGTATTGCAAACAAATAACTATGCTTTGTTACACATTTGTCAATGTTCCTTATGACTGTATGAAGTATATTAGCTATTGCCCTCACCTGATTGCTGTATTGTAGACTGCTAACCTTGTTTTGAAACATGCTAGACAATACTCCTTGTTAGTTGACCGTACAACTACCTATTTGAAACTTATGTTTATGCAGCTACCCTCACTATTTGCCTACCAAATATTGGTCTAGTGTATAACATGCTAGGTATCACTCACTCCTAGACTGCCTCATCACAACTATACATCTGTGCTTGTTATAGCTCATCTATTACTGCCCCCTACCTGCTTGTTGAATTCTAGACTTAGAACTATGCCTTCTGTAACATGCTTGTCAATGCTCCTCGATAGTACTGCCTTATCACTACCATATGACTGCCTTATTTTTTGACACACACTTATGCAACCACCTCTGTATCAGCCTACTAATATTTGTCTAGCACCCAAATCTAAACTAGATCACAACTTGCTAATCATATCTATGCAACATTCAAAGCCTACGTTTAACTGGCTGGCTTGAACAACTACCATTTCGGCCACATAGACCATAATGCACCTGCTCGCCACAGCCACCACTGATAGTAATGTGAATCTTGCAAACTTGAAATCTCCCTACAATCATGCCACAATACCTAGTAAGAGTAGTGCCTCCATCTCGATGTCTACTTCTCTACCCCACTGAAACTCCATAGCACCCACCAATTTCTTGCCTTCCTGGCCATCACAGCCTCCTAAATGCTACACCACCACCACAACATCAGTAAACACCACCAACTCTCTCACACCAATACAATGGATCCAACACTATGCCTCCCAACTAGTTCCTACCCAACCATGTGTCACAATAATTCAGAACTATAGACTAGGTTCAAGACTTAAACAGACCGACCTACCAGCGTCCATCCGTAAAACCTCAAACAACACCAAGACCATGACCATTAGGAAGAAGACCTTGATGTCTTACAGTAACATTGACAAATATGATACTTTCCACTCAACCAACAGCCCAATGCCTCCTAGAAAATCTAGCAACAATAGCCTGCCCATCAAAGGAGCATATATCAATGCTAGATCATTGATAGCACATGCCCTAGACGTTGCTGACCTTATTACCTCCAACCAGCTACACTTCCCAGACATAACAGAGACCTGGCTACATACTGCAGCAGGCCCAACACTATCTCTAGCCATTCCAGATAATTACACTATCACAAGACTTGATAGAGAATCCTCTAAAGGTGGACGAGTAGAAGTCATTTCCAAGGCCCACCTTGTGTAGTACAGACCACCGGGACCAATTTCATCCTTACAGGATGATATTCAACAACTCCTCTCTACCAATACTAAATCGGGCTCACAAATTCTGCTACTCTTTGTTTTTAACCTAGGCACCCTTGGCCTTAACAATGACTCAGCTACCACTACATCCAACTCAATTACAGAATTGGGATTTGCCCATTGTATCAGTAACACACACGCATAGTAAAGGAGGAATCCTCAACTGGATTGCTGACCTTAATTGCGAAATAAACATTCTCTCTAACGTACCTTGCGCATGGACAGACCACCACTTTGTCTCAGTCTCCTTACAGTCTAGTACTCAATCAAACCCTCAATGTGCCCTAGCACCTCTAGCTTTAACTAGAAATAACAAGAACATTACAACTGAAAACCTATTGCCTCTCCTACAACCAATACTTTAATACCCTTCTACTAATAATGACCCTTCTACATTTGTAGATTTCTACAACCTAACCCTCCGCCAAGCTATTAACACAATAGGTACCTTGAAACTGCGTAAAGCTAAACCTCAAGCTCACCTCAACTCGTGGTGCACCCCTAGCCTCAAGACTTTACGTAACAACAAAAGAAGTGGCAAAACTGCTTGGAAAAACCACCCGTCAGCCTCCAACAAAGACATACGGCCTCATTACGACCCCGGCGCTAAACCATGGTGCTATTAGCACCATAGTCCATGCCGGGGTCCGCCATGGTGAATGTCGGAATTACCACCCCATTCCAAGGTTGGCGGGGCGGTAATTCCCCATTCACCTTGGGCCCTTCCCCATTCCCATTTTTACCCCATAGGGCTGAATGGGAATGGGGAAGGCGCTAAGTATGGTGCTGCAAATTGCGGCACCGTACTTAGCACCAAGGTCCCTTTGCGGCACCTTAATTTAATGGCTGGTAAAACCAGCCGTTAAGGTCGGGTCACGCAAAGGGACCTCGTAGTCAGGCGTTAAGGGTTTAACGGCGCCGACACCTTTTACGGCGCCGTTAAACCCTTAACGCCAGGGTCGTAATGAGGCCAATATTCTTAAAATATGCCAGCTGCTGTAAATCCGCCATCCTCTAAACAAAAAGTGAAACGTACAATAACAGAATCACTAATGCTAGATCTGGCTCCAGAGAGCTATTCATTATCCTTAGAGAGCTTGTATTGTGTCACCCCCGCCTGAAACTTGCTCCAAATACAAGACCTGGTGTACTACGATACAAGCAGCTCTAATAGATAAAATATCGATGTTCCAAACTAAAATTGAAAAGAAAAAACTCAGCATTGCCCCCAAACCAGTCTTACATAGGTCCTAGTCTCCTATTGTGAAACCATGTAGCCCATTCAATTCAATCCTCTTTCCATCATTGAAGTTGAAAACATAATATCCAGCCTCAAACCATCCAGATGTCATGGTGACATATGCCCCGCTAACATCATCAAAGAGGCAGCAAGAGAATTTTCACCATCTATCACCACATTCATAAATACTTCATTTGAAACTCGCTCGGTCCCAACTAATCTGAAGAAGGCCTCGGTCCTTCCTCTGTTAAAAAACCCAAACCTCGACCTAGACATTCCCACGAAATACAGACCCATCACCACAGTGCCATTTTAGCTGAAAATTCTTGACAGGGCTGCCTATCCTCAAATACAGGCACACCTAGAAACTAACAATCTTCTGGGCCTCTGACAATCCAGGTTCAAACCTGGACGCAACACTGAAACTGCCTTAATAGACTTGAAAACTCAAATAGATGACCAAAAAGACAAAGGCAACATAACCCTCCTGCTGCTGCTAGATTTATCAGTAGCCTTCGACCTTGTCAATCATGAAGTCTTGTGTAATCACATCACTTCATCAGCTCATCTTTCTGATGAAGCGACGGCATGCATACAATCCTTCCTCGACAATAGAACAAAGAGAATCTTCAAACCCACCGCGTCGGCTGACCCAGCACTGGTGACGTGTGGAATACCATAAGGGTCCAGTGTCTAACTGAGGCTGTACAATATTTTTGCCAAGCCTCTATTTGATGATCTTGACCTCCTGGGTGTCACCTAGACAAACTATGCAGATGATACCCAGGTCCTCTTTCCCATTTCTGGTAACTAAGACCTTGATACAATACTATTGAACTAAATGTACCTCATCATTTAGGCATGGATGGCCAGACACAGCCTCTGCCTCAATGATAAGAAGACTGAATTACTTCTCACTGGCTCCAAACCAAATTTAACAAACTTGACACTAGATATGTCTTTTAACATAGACAGCATCAACATCCTGCTATCCAAGGTAGTTAAGGCACTGGGATTCTAGCTCGACTCATCCTTAACCCTGACCAAACAAGTGAATGCCACAGCTTATACTTGCAAGCTAATAAACGCCTGCAGACCTTTCCTTTTAACAGCAAGTTGCTCCACGTTAGCTAGGGCACTCATTTTATATAAACTGGATTATTGCAACGCGCTCTACTTAGGTACCAGCAAGAGAAACCTAAACAAACTTCAACTTCTGCAAAATAATGCACTTAGATCTGCCCTCCACATACCAAGATCCCACCACATATCTGAAACTAGACGTAATCTCTGCTGGCTTTCAGTAAAGAATAGAATTGCGTTCAAAATTCTGGCTCTCACTCACAAGTGCCTGTCCAATTCAACACCTAAATACCTAACATGTAAATTCTCCACAAATCAATCAGACTGACCTACCAGATCCACACAACTACACTGTTTCAGCGTCCCTAGATTTAATCTACAGAAATCAGGAGGCAATAGCTTCCCTGTCCTAGCTTCAAAACTGTGGAACTCCCTACCGTTAGCTCCAAGAGCGGAACTGTAATTTTCCTGATTCAGGCTAAATGCAAAAAATTGTCTGGCCACGCAGGTGACTCGATAATTGCCTGCTACCTAATTTTTTTCTTACCTGTTAATCTCTTACTTATTTGACTGTACCTACAATATATATATGTATTTACTCCAACTATCTGCATGCCTGTATATAACCCTATACTCTCTTACCTATTTGAATGACCCTAAAATGTACACATGTACTTACTCCAACAATCCCCATGCCTTTATATAACCCCACATTACCATCTCAGTATAATTGCTACTGTAACCTTGTACTAATGTAAGCTAAGCAATGCACCCAGATACCTGAGGGTTAGACGCGCTAAATAAGTAACCAATTCAATTCAAGTCTCCATTAGTATGGATAAGCCAACGAAAGGACTCAAACCCTCGAGTCATGTGATGGTTCTTAGAACTCCAACCCTACTGCTTCACTGTGGACTCTGGAGCACCGAAAAGGCAAAGACCAGGGGAACCTTGATTTCCTTTCTCGGTTTCCCCGTGAAACAGATGCGGCTAAATCGCATAGGGTAAGGGTATGTGAGAATCCAGAAGGTGTCTCACCCATTAGTCCCTGGGGACCTATCATCCAGTTGGCCAGGACACGGCCATTGCTTTTGGATCCAGTTGCTGCGGGTGGACCAGTGTGGGAGGAACACGTGGGTGGTCTTCCAGGACTGGGAGTTGGACACTGGATGGTGAGACGCAGTACCCCCTTCCCTGTAACACCTTTACCCAATCCTAGCAGGTAGGATTCGTAGGGACTCTTCCCTCCTCACCCCACTTTTCCTACACAAACACTTTCACACGGACAGCCCACTCTGGGAGAAAACAAACTAACACCCGAGCAATATACCTGACTTGTCCCAATACAACAGTCAGGCGAGGTCAGGCAATTGTGACCATCATATGCACCTGACTTCCATTAAGCTTCCCGCAAGGATAAAAGGTGGGGCACAAAAGCACACTGTGAGCGAGGCAAAACACGAGGAAATAGCAGCTTCTAGACTGCAGCTGAACAAGGGATGAAAAACAGTGAATTAAGAGGGGTTTGCAAGGAGGGAAATCCCCTTGACCTTTCCAGCAAGAAATCGTTACTTTCATGAGACCTCAAAATTGGACAACTTAAGGCCATGAAATCAGTCCGAAGAATCCTGCATTGTGTGTTGGGGATACCCGCGCTTCTCCTACATGACTAATCGAGTTTGGGAGAAGCAGCAGCTGCCGTGGTAAAGTCATTGGCTCCAAGAACAAAGTAGCGAGAAAGAAATCAACACAGCCGGTGGGTTGCAGAGACTGATACCAGACCGGTCTGTGTTGAAGCCAAGGTTGCAAGCAGAGTCCGCAAATTCACGGAGGCAGTGTCTGCACTTGCAGAACAGCAACACGAGGCCAATAACCTCATGCGCCAGCACATGATGGGCAGCGCTTCCATACCCTCAACTTCCACCACACCCACAGAGGGTTCACTAGACCCATCTCCAAGGCGCCGGTTCCTGCGCCACCTGAGGGCACGCACACCAGAGGGTTCTGGGAGAGGGAAGCGCCCGCGCCCATCCTAGTGGTGCATGGCATCATTGTTGTTGGGCTGATGAGGCAACTTTACAGTTTGGGGTTGTACACTGGGGGGAGGGGGGATTGTTGGGTGTTCACTGGGGGGAGGAGGGATTGTTGGGTGTTCACTTGGGGGAGGGAGGATTGTTGGGTGTTCACTGGGGGGAGGGGGGATTGTTGGACGGAAAATAAATCACGTTAAAAAAAATCACAATGCATGGACAGTAGTGATTGTTACAAATGCAATTTAATGTTGAAGTGACATATGTACAATTTACCTATTACCCATTTGTAAAAGAATCCATCAATCAATCCCTGTCTGGCCAACCTCCCTTCCCTCAGCCCAACCCTTTGTGCATGTGCAACACCTTCTGGCACTTCATCGCTCTCACCACCATCCTCAGGTGGCTGCACATGAGCATCTGGGGGCAGTGGCACATTCTGCGACAACAGATGTTGTGCAGCATGACACATGTCAGTACAATTTTTCCAACTTTTTCCGGTGCATACATCATTGCACCACCCGTGCGGTCGAGGCAACGGAAGCGTGCCTTCAGCAGGCCAAATGCCCTCTAGACGCAGATCCGTGTACGGGCATGGGCAAGGTTGTATGCCCGCTCCGCCGCCGTGTGTGGGTGACGCACAGGGGTCATGAGCCATGTGTACTGGGGATATCCCGAATCACCTGCAGGGGAGAGAAATCCGGTATGGGGACAAGGTAAGTCGAGTGGGTGTACAGAGCCCTGTCATCAGTGTGATTTTGCCATATTTGTCATTTGGCCTATAACATTGTGGAGTGTGCTGTCCTACGGGCACGATTGAATCAATGGGTACTCTCCACTTGGTACACCTATGTTTCTGTATGTAACAGTACTCATTCACTTGTCGCAGGAAGAGGGGGCCCTTCCATCTACTTCTGCTTGACAGAAGTGGCTGCCTCATGTGTCATTGCAAATCCATTTGGCTACAGTTGCATTTGCTGCTCTTCAATATTCTGTACTGTTATCCATGCATTTGCATGGCCATTTTGGGGACAGTGTTTGTGGGATGTGCATTGTCATTACTCAGCCTACTTATGTGTGGAGCATTCGTGGATGTGCCAGCTCATGGATTGGATTTTCATTACTGTCGGATGGCCAGGGTGGGATATCTGTACTGTGTCAGTGTTGGGAGCCATGGTGCTACTCACACAGGAGGCCTTGTTGTGGTGGGACTTCCATATGTCACTGTGCCGCCACATGTCTGACATCCTGCATGGGTGTGTTCTGCTGTGTTGGATATGTCCAAGGTTCATCGTGCAAGGTGCTTGAATGTGTATGCTGCTGTGATGCTGCTGACTATTGGGAATGATGGATTCTGTGACAGGCTCCACCAGTTGTGGATTGACATGCTTTGTGGTATACATTTGTACTCACCCAGTAGCCATGTGTTTTGGCCTCGGTGCCTTTCCATGTACGTTGGCAGGGTACTGTTGCGCAGGACCATGGAGTCGTGGGTGGATCCTGTGTAGCGGCCACAGCAGTGGCTGAAGGTGAGGTCAGGGCCACATGTCATCTGCACGTTGAGGGAATGGTACTGTTTACGGTTCCTGTAGGCAGCCTCATGTGCCTGGAGTGGTACAAGTGCAACATGTGTGCAGTCCAGGGCTGCTATTACATTCGGGACTTGGGCAATGGCATAGAATTGACCCTTAAGATGGTGCACCTGTGCCTGTGTGGCTGGCAATGCAATGTGTTCGTTCACATGATTCAACAGTGCATCAAGCACCTGTCCCAGAATGGCACTGAATGTGGACTGGGCCATTCCATGCATCATGGCAACGGTATGTTGATAGCTGCCAGTCCCAAGAAATTGAAGCACAGACACGAGCTTCACTAGCGGAGGTACTGCCGTGCTGGTGGCTATGCGGCTGCATATGTCACCCTGGATTGTGTCCAGCAACTGGGTGATGGTTGCCCTGTCCAGCTGATATTCTGCCACCAACTGACCATCAGTTAGGGCCCAGGGTGTTGGCCTGACCCTGGGGATGGCTGGCCGCCTTGCTGGTGCTGCTCTCCTCCTCCTTCTCCTCATCCCCACTGCCCCCTGCACTCCCAGGGCCCTGGCCTGGTTGACTGGACTCTGTAGCTCCAGGCGCAGCAAGTAGAAGTCGACATCAAGGCTCCCGGCTCCAAATGGCAGCATGGTGTTGGGGAGGGTGTGTTGTGCATGGGTGGGTCCTTTGTAGGCCTCTGATTTGCATTGCCTCCACCTGGGCCCTCATTGCTGTCTCCTCCCTGCTCCTGCTGGTGTAATGGGGTTTGGGAGGGTGTGTTGTGCATGGGTGGGTCCTTTATAGGCCTCTGATTTGCATTGCCTCCACCTGGGCCCTCACTGCTGTCTCCTCCCTGCTCCTGCTGGTGTAATGGGGTTGGGGAGGGTGTGTTGTGCATGGGTGGGTCCTTTGTAGGCCTCTGATTTGCATTGCCTCCACCTGGGCCCTCATTGCTGTCTCCTCCCTGCTCCTGCTGGTGCAATGGGGTTGGGGAGGGTGTGTTGTGCATGGGTGGGTCCTTTGTAGGCCTCTGATTTGCATTGCCTCCAACTGGGCCCTCATTGCTGTCTCCTCCCTGCTCCTGCTGATGTAATGGGGTTGGGGAGGGTGTGTTGTGCATGGGTGGGTCCTTTGTAGGCCTGTGATTTGCATTGATTCCACCTGGGCCCTTATTGCTGTGGCCTGTGTTCTGTTACCTCCAGCTTTTTGCTGGAGGTATTTTCGGCAGATTATCCGCTGCTTTTCTGGCGCTAATAGCGCTTACGCCGGACTCGTGATTGATGATGTTTTAGCGCTAAGGGTTCATGGCGCTATTATGGCTGGCGCTTGTACAGCCGGCTGGCCTTGCGCCGGCTGTTATTGCGCCGGCGGTGTTTGGAGTCGTGATCCGACAGACCTTTTAAATCGGCGCTAAAAGCGTTACCGCCGATTTTAAGGGTTACCGGGTGATGAGGCCCTATGAATGGCAAAGGGTGATGAGGCCCTATGAATGGCAAAGAGACTTTGGCACAGAAGGTCCTGATACTGTGATTTTGAACTGCACCTTCGTACTAGAGAAGCCAGAGTGTGTGCTAAGCTCGAGTGTGCTGCCTTGTCCTATGCTGAAAACGTGGGGAAGGAAGCCAACGGCTCAACTATCCTGACATATAATTTCTTGAACACTTTTCTTTTGCATAACTTCGTTTACCACACCATTTGTATTTAGAAGTAAGGATTGGCAATAGGTTTATTAATATTGGCCTTTTATTTTGGCAAGACTCTACTAGGACTGCGTTATTATTATTTGATGGTCGAAGCTTGCTCCCATCTTTATTTAGGATTAGACAGATGTTTTTCCAAGCCATTTTGAAAGTTCAATAAACACCCTTGAACTGGGATCACTTGTGTCTGTCTGCACTGTTTGATACCATGCCTTCCTTAAACTACGCTCCACCTCTTATTCTCTGGGTAGCCATCAATGTATTTTAGGCGTGTCTGGTTATGACCCTGCCAGACCTCATTACCGGGACAGGACCATTGCATATCACTAGTTATAATCATCCTTATCTCAGTCTGCGTCTTCTTCGTCTCAGTAGTTTGCCTGACACAGAAATGAGGGGAATTGTGGGAGTTGTAGTATCCCATAAAGGTAGAGGGAATATGGGGCAAACAGTTGTCGGAAAATGGGGGATATCAATTCCTGCCTTTTGGTATTTCTTCCACACTCTCCAAAGACCCCCTACCCAGGTGATCAATCCTCACTCGTCCACCCCAGGATCCGGATCCAATAGCGATGGCCCTTCCCTGGCCACCTGAATAAGGGATCCACAGGAATTGAGTAGTGAAACACCTTCAGGTTTTTCACAGGTTTCATCTTTGTAGTAGCCAGTCAGAAGTCACCCCGACAAAGGAAAGACGTCTCATCCCTACTGATCTTGTTCTTATTGCACCTCCCGGAACATACAAAGGGCTGGCACCCAAGTCAGTACCGGTGTGGAAGTTTGGCATCAATGTCCTGACCGGGGTGATTGTCCCTGATTTTAGAGGGGATGTGAAGGTACTACTCCATAAGCATGGGGAAGAGGACTTTCAGATCCAGGCAGGGGATCGAATAGCCCAGAGGATACTTGAAAGAGTGCTGTTGCCTATCCTTAAAGAAGATGCTGGAAAAGATGTCACTGAAAGAGGTGCTTTAGGCTTTGGGGAAGCTGACGCTTAACCGAGTTCTATCCAAACCCCAACCATCCATGACGAAAGTCCTGAAATATTTCTTGACTTGGCCTTTGCTCAGCGGAACAATCCCTTACTCGCTGAAGCCTTCCTAGAGGCTACACCTGAGTCTGAGGGTTGGAATGGAGAAGGGCCCTTTTTCTTTTCAAATACATGACTGCTGTATAGATGGGATGTTACTTCAGAAGGGATATCAAGAATACAGCTAGTAGTTCCCTGGAGTCACAGGCAGGTAGTGCTCAGGATTGCACACTCACATTTTACAGGAGGACATTTAGGTCAAGCCAAAAGTCAGGCTCACCTGGCCAACAAGTTCTTCTGGCCAGGAATACATATCGATATGAAAAATGTCATTCAGACCTGTGATATTTGTAAGTCTACAAGTACTTACCACCACCAGCCCCCTTAAATCAATTACCCATCATCGAAGTACCATTTTTGAGGATTGGGATGGAGATCATTGGGTCCCTCGAAAAAACTAAGTTAGGGAACAAATACATGCTAGTGATACTTGACTATGCCACTCGATACTCAGAGGAATTTCCCCTGTGCAATAATACCACCCAGCAGATACTCAAGCATTTACTTCCCTTCTTCTCTCGAGTGGGTTTCCCTAAGGACATTTTTACAGACCAGGGTTCCACTTTTTTGAGTAAGTTCATGGGGGGGTAAAAGAGCTACTTCATACTTCCATCTTGAGGACGTCCGTCTGCCAGCCCCAAACGGACAGATTAGTTGAACGTTTTAACAAGACCCTTAGACCATTCTTGAGAAGCAAGTTGACAAGGACGGATCCAACTGGGATCAGATGGTCCTGTGGCTTTGTTTGCCATAAGAAAAACACCTCAAGCTTCCACTGATTATTGTATGGGCGAGAAGCCAGAGATGTTTTCTGAGAAACATGGGAGGAAAGGGAAGAAGCTCCAATACCCCTGTCCCAGACAGCCTCTTGATTGAAAGAATATATGATAGCTGTTTGATCCCTGATACAAGCTCACCTTGGCCCAAAGACAACAGAAAGCATATTTTGCTAAGAAGGTATTGCAAAGCTCCTTTTCCATTGGGCAAAAAGTCCTTGTACTTCTCCCTACCTCTGATAACAAGCTTATTTCCAAATGTCATGGGCCATATGAGGTATTGGACAAGGCAGGACCGTGTAATTATAAGATCGCCCAACCAGACCGGGCCAGAAGACGCAAATCTATCATATAAACTTATTATTAAAAAAGTGCAACAAGCAGACTTCTGAATCAAATACCATGGTGTTGTCTTGGATGATTCTGAAAGAGGTGAATAACAAAACTCTAATTCCTGCTGATATCACTGACACCCAACAACAAGATCTCCTTGAATTGCTAGAACAGTTCCCCAATGTGTTCTGTGAAGAGCCTGGCAGGGTGAAAGAAACATACCATCACATCTGCACCCCAGTAGGAAAGGTAATACATCTTAAACCATATCAACTACCTGAGGCCCGTAAAAATATTGCCCGTAAAAATATTATCATCAAAGAAATAGAGCAAATGCTTGAGGCTAACATAATAGAACCATCTACCAGTCTCTGGTCCTCTCCTATTGTGCTAGGGGAAAAGCTAGACAAAGGTTGGAGGTTCTTTGTAGACTTCCGAAAGGTGAATAACATCTCAGCCTTCAACGCCTACCCAATGCCTCGTATTGACGATCTTATTGACAAATTGGGTAGTGCCATCTATCTGTCCACCCTTGACTTGACCAAAGGGTATTGGCAAGTCCCACTACATGGACCAGATAAAGAGAAAACCGCCATTGCCACCTGATAGGTCTAGTCCAGTTTAAAGTCTTACCCTTCGGGTTACATAGTGCCCCAGAATCTTTCCAAAGGATGATGTATAAGATTCTGGATCAGATTCTCCAACCTTATTCTGAATTTTGCGGGGCATACATCAACGACATTGTAACCCACAGTCCAACCTGGATAGACCATTTGTACTATCTATACACTGTAATAAGAGCATTACAAAAAGCAGGGTTAACAGCCAACACCAGAAAGTGCAAGTCATCCTGGCATGTCGGAAATTGTAGTGTTCGTACTCAAGAGGAACAATTTAGAGCTGTCTTTGAATCACCTATGCCAAAAAAAGGATTTAAGATCTTTCCTAGGATTAATTGGGTACTATCAGAGATTCATACCTAATTTATCCAATAAAACAGCCAGACTGACTGACATACTACAAAAGGCAGAACCCCAGAACCTCAAAATGTATAAAAAAAATATATATATGCTATTGGGCCCTTAAACAAACATTATGTCAAAGCTCTATTCTTTAAGGTAGCAGACTTTTCTAAAGGACTTCATATTACAAACTGAGGCTTCTTTGACTGGTTTGACTGGACTCCATGACGGGCTAGAACATCCCATTCTATATACCAGTTGAAAACTGTTTCCTAGGGAAAATAACTATTCAGTCATCCAACTAGAAGCCTTAGCAATCAAGTGGGCCATCATACATCTCAAGTATTACTTGTTGATCTGAACATTGAGATTGATCACCGAACACCCCCCTCGCCACTCCTAATATGGATCAGTCAAAGGAAAGGGTCAAACTCAAGGGTTATGCAGTGGTTCTTGGACTTACAACCATATTGCTTCTCAGTGGAACATTGAAAGGGCAAAGACCAAGTAAATGTAGATTTCTTTTTGAGGTTCCGCAGTGAAGCAATTCAGTCCAAACTGCATAGGAGAAGGGTTTGTGAGAAACCTGACAGTATTCTCCCACCTACTCCCTCAGGATCTTATATTCAGGTGGCCAGGGAAGAGCCATCGCTTTTGGATTCCGATCCAGGGGGTGGAAAAGCTAGGGAAGATCACCTGAGTGGAGGGTCACAAGGGATTGGGAGGAGTATATCTAAGGGCCAGACATGGTGTTCCCTATTCCCAATAATATCCCAACCCTCTCTCCCTCAGTCATCGTGGGGTATTGTCAATATAGAAAGAACTCAAGTTGTCCCACTAATAGAGTCAGGCAGGGTCAGGCATTTAATAATGACCAGTGTGAGGAACTCATGGTGACAAGTAAGAGAGACACAAGTGATCATAGTTTAAGGGTGTTTATTGAACAATGAAATGCTGTATGCAGGTTGGAAAAATGCCTAATCTAAACCTAAATCTAAGATGGGAGCAAGCGTCAACCATCAAATGAAAAACAAGGCAGTCCTAGTGGTGTCTTGTCAAATCAAAAGGGCATATACTAAGAAAACTATTGCCAACCCTCACAACTAATACAGAAAAAGGGTTGGATAGTTCTCAAGAAAAGAAAGACGTGTTCTCAAATAATATGTCAGGATGCTATAGCTTGGGTCTCCCTTCCTCACGTTTTGTGCATGGAGTCAGGTTGGAGGTTGGAGCACAGCAAGCCTCTGGCTTCACCAGCATGAGACAGCAGTTCTAATGGCAGCTCTCAGCACCAGCGATGGCAATGTCTTTTGCTTAAATGGGGAATGACCAGAGTCTCTTGAATTTGCACCTGCGTGGTGCCGGTTTTCCCTCTGCAGCTGGTCTCCCCTTAACACGTTTTATTGTTCTTTACACAGTTAATCAAACTTGGTTCAAAATTGCCACTTAGAGCTTCTCAATAAACACAGCCTGGTTCTTATCGATTCTCCCCCAACTCACCGGCTTTGATGAACCGCTTGGCACTTGACCAACCTGGAGTCAAGGCCGCTACCATGTGTGCGGGAGCTTCTCTCGCTCCTGCTTATCGGCATAGGCTTGCCCCGTGCACCGTTGACATCTACTGCAAGACACTTGTGCTATTTTTCACGGTCTTAGGCTCTCTTCCACAAAGGTTCTGGAAGCCTGGGATGAAAAAGGCAAGGTTGCTTCACTCCTCGCCACTCTTTCGATTCTTGCTGCCTTTCTCCTTCTCTTGAACTGCTGCGTGGTAGACGTCTCGTTGTGCTGTCTGCCGTGCTCGCCTTGCTTTTACTGTGCTCTCTGGATCCACCTTTTATCCCTGTGGGGAAGGGAAAGGGCTGTCAGGTGCGTGTGATTGTGATCAATTTCCTGACTTTGCCTGCCCCTTGTATTGGGACATGTCAGGTCAACGGCTCTAGTGTTAGTCCGTTGTCCTTTGTGTTGTGCAAAAGTGTTTGTGTTGGAAAAGGGGGGGGGGCAGTGGTCTGGAATGTCCTATGTGAGAAGATGAGCAAAACGTGTTAAAGGAAGGGGATACCTCGTATCACCTGTCGGTGCCCCACTCCCCCCCCCAGTACCCCTTGCCCAGGTGATCCTCCCTCACTGGTCAACCTCCAGGAACTGGATCTAATAGCGATCGCCGTGTCCTGGCCACCTGGATGGCCGATCCCGAGGGACTAGATAGGGAGACACTTTCAGGTTTCTCACATACCCTTCCTCCATGCGATATATATAGTCTCATTTGTGTCACAGGGGAACCAGGAAAGAAAATCCACATTTCCCTGGTCTTTTCCTTTCCGGTGCTCCACTGTGAAACAATAGGGTTATAGGTCTAGAAACCAGCGCATGACCCGAGAGTTGGACTCTTTGCGTTGGCTAATTCCGACTAAAGGTGAGTGGTTGGTAATCAAAGTAAACTTTCTTCCTAATAGGTAGTACCTGAGATGGATAATGGCCCACTTGATGGCTAGGACCTCTAATTCCACCACAGAGTGATTTTTCTCACGTGGGAATAACTTGCGACTGGTATATAGTATGGGGTATTCTAGACCTATGCAAATTTGGACAGAACGGCTCCTAATCCTGTAATGGAGGTGTTCGTCTGTAAAACAAACTCCTTTGAGAAGTCGACAACCTTTAGGATTGTGTTTTGGCATAGTGTTTGCTTTAAGATGTTATAGCATACCTCGTCGGCCTTGCTCCACTGAAGTTTCTGGGGTTCAGCATTTTTAAGCTTATCTGTCAACCGTGCCGTTTTATCTGAATAGTTGGGGATAAACCTACAGTAATATTCTAAAGCTCTCAGGTCTCTTTTGATCTTGGGAGTTGGAGTATCCAAGTCGGCTTTCACTTTTTCATTTTGGGGCTGTACTGTTCAGTTCCCTACGAAGAAGCCAAGATAGTTCACGGCGGATTGGGTTAATCTGCATTTAGCTGGATTTGCAGTTAGAACAGCATTCCTAAGGACATTCATGATGGCATAAAGATGGAAAAGATGGTCCTCCCTGGTCTTACTATAAATTACAATATCGTCAATGTAAGCCCCACAAAGGTCTGAGGAAATCGATGCGTGGCATGGGATAGGCATCAAAGTCCGATATGGCCTTGACTTGACAGAAGTCAATACAGAATCTCCAGGACCGGTCGGGTTTAGTGACTAACACGATAGGAGAGGACCATGGACTTGAGGAAGGTTCGATGATATTAGCCTTCAACATTTTGTTGACTTTCTCAATCCCTAACTGTTTACGCGCCTCTGATAGACGATAAGGTTTAAGGATAACTACTTTGCCTTTAGGTGTTGAAATATAATATGTACCTTTTACTCTTCCCGTTTTTTCTGAGAATCCATCAGGGAATTAAACTATTACGTCTTTTAGATCTTCTCGTTGTTGGTTAGATAACTCGGATGGAATTAAGTCAAAGGTATCTATGTCATTGGGAACAAGCAGACTAGGGGCCTCATCACGACCTCGGCGGTAACCCTTAAATCCGGCGGTAGTGCTATTACCGCCGGATTTAAGAGTCCGCCGGATCAGGGCTTCGGCGGATTTCAAACCAGCTCTGAGCTGGTGTGAAATCTGCCGAGAATTCGCGCTAATACCGCCGGCGGGAAATCCGCCGGCGGTATGAGCACGAAATTTCCCCATTGAGCCCAATGGGGAATGGGGCATTCCCGAATGGGCTCAATGGGGAATGGGGACTTTCAAGTCCGCCCAACTCCTGATCCCGCGCTATTAGCGCCGGGGGCTATGGCGGTCGTGCTAATAGCCCCCGCGCTAATAGCGCTACCGCTACCGCCGAGGTCGTGATGAGGCCCTAGAACTTTAGCATTGATGGCTGACTGGTTTTCTTTCTACTCCTTTAGAAGGTTAATGTGATATAAGTGAACTTTCTGTTTTCGGTCTGGCTGAGCTATCTTATACGTGCACGTTCGGTTCTTTCTATTATCTCATAAGGTCTGTACCACTTGGAGACAAGTTTGTTTTCTGAGGTGGGTAAGAGGACTAGTACTTTCTATCCAATAGAAATATGTTAAATGTACCTTTTGTCGTAACTGGCCTTTTGCTGGCTTTGGGCCTTTCCCATGTGAGTACAAACTAAGTCCCAGACTAATTTCATGTGTTCTCGCATTCTAGTGGAGGTTTGGGATATTGGAATGGGGGCCTACTCGCGTTCTTCCCAGGTTTACTGGAGCATTTCTAGGATGTCTCTCGGTTGTCTTACTCAAAGGGAGAGAAACCTGTGGAAGCTTGGCGGGGGTTTCTCGCTGCAAATAGTGCCCATGGGATCATTCGGTCCCAGTCCTTCCCGTCCTTGTCTACCAATTTTTGTAGAATTTGTTTCAAGGTTTTATTGAATCTTTCTACTAGTCCATCAGTTTGGGGATGGTTCACAGAAGTTCGCAGGGTGGTAATATGGAGTAGCTCTTTCACTTCAGCCATAAGCTTACTTATAAAATTTGAACCATGACCCGTTAGTATTTCTTTGCGAAAGCCAAGCCTAGAGAAATATGGTAGAAGATGTTTCAGGATTTGCTGAGTGGTATTATTTCGCATTGGGAATGCCTCGGGGTATCGGATCGCATAATCTATGATCACCAGGAAATACTTGTTACCTAATTTAGATGTTTCCAGAGGTCCTATTATGTCCATTCCAATTCGTGAGAAGGGGACTTCTATAATTGGCAACAGGTTCAGAGGGGCAGGTAATGGGATGTGTGGGTTGGTCTTTTGACATATCTCGCATGTTTGTATGAAAGTTTTGATGTCAGCCTGGATACCCGGCCAGTAAAACATTCCACTCATATGCTCCTGGGTTTTAGCTTGGCCCAAATGTCCACCCGTGAGATGGGAATGTGCGATCTCTAGCTCGACCTTTCGGTGACTTTTAGGTATTACTAGTTCAGTTTTTATTAACCCTTCAGGGGAGCTTTCTTTTCTGTACGGTAACACTAGTTTTAAGAAGAAGAAGGTACTACCCTTCTCTAGGCTTTCTTATTCAAGAATTGCTTGTAAAAAAGCTTCAGCGAGGGCTGGATCATTTTGCTGTGTAAAGTCTAGATCAGGATAGATAGGGGGTTCCTTTACTTCCTTTCTTCAATGGTAGGGGTTTTTCAGCTTTTCCAAAGCCTAGGTAGCCTCTGTCGGTTTCATCTGGTTCACTTTCTTGGAATTGAGGGAATAGAGCGCTCTCCAAAATTCCCTGTGCAATTTGGTCTCCCTGACATACCTCAAAAGGGACTTCACCATGATTCTGTAAGAGAACCTTCACATCTCCTCAAAAGTCTGGGGCAATAATCCGCTAAAACGTCTATCTGGAACCTCCATGCTAAGCTAGATTTTGGGGCTAATCGTATGTAACACCCGGAGGTGGAATCAAAACTAAATCCGTAGGCATCACTCTTCTTTTCCCGGGGGAAATAATAGCTTTCCTACTGCTACAGCTATAAAACCTTATTGATTCCTTGGTGGCAATTGAAGGGTTGAAAGCTCCCTGACTAAGCATTTGAAATTGTAGGGTTCCCCAATTTGGTTCAATTGAGCCACATCCCACCTCCGACACCATATATGAGGAACACATGTTGACAACAAGTAAGTTAGACACACATGACCACAGTTCAAGGATGTTTATTGAACAATGAAATGCTGAATGCAGATTGGAAAAACACCTAAATCTAGGATGGAGCAAGCTCCAACCATCAAATGAAAAACAAGGCAGTCCTAGTGGTGTCGTGTAAAATCAAAAGGTCCTATACTAAGAAACCTTTTGCCAAACCTCACAACTAATACAAAAAAGGGATGTGGAGTAGTTCTCAAGAAAAGAAAGAAGTGTTCTCAAATGATATGTCTGGATGCTATAGCTTGGATCTCCCTTCCCCACATTTTGAGCACAGGGTAAGGTTGTAGCTTGGAGCACAGCAAGCCTCTGGCTTCACCAGCATGAGATTACAGTTTTCATGGCAGCTCTCAGGACCATCAATGGCCAAGTCTTGTTTCCTTTGAAAGTCTCTTGCTATCGAGGGCCTGACGTGTTCATTTACCAAAACGAAAGTTCTGTTAACAAATAAGAAGTTTGTTTCCAATGTTCGCTGGGTGATGGGTTCAGCCCTGGGTTCCACCCTTCTCAATTGTTTATCGCAGTTTCAAACAAACTGTTTATTGGGATTTTAGGATTTGCCCCTCTTGGGATTGGTTTCCCTTGTTTCTACTCACTAATGGATTCACTTCTCTTTCTTTACTTTAACAGAGTGTTGATCAAAGTCTTTCGATTGTAGAGGGGTTTGCTCGACCTCACGTATGACCACTTTGACCTCCTACGGCCTTCTGGTACCCATAGTTTTGCTCAGATGGGGATTGACCAGAGTCACTTGAATTAGTGGTGCCGGTTGTGTTACTGTTGACTGTTGTAGAGATTGTCACTAACCTGATCGAGCCTTGACGTGACGGAAACAGCAGCTGCAGAAAGGAAAGATCACCCTGAAGTCCCTGCTCGCCCCTCTCACTGGGAAATATGGACCATTGAAGGGGAGCACGAACCCCAGGGAAACCCTCTGGGGTAAAAAACCCTGTATGCCGGGGAACGGTCTTCTTGGATGGGTGACGCGGGAGACCCTGGACGATCCCTCTTGGAAGATGGATTCTTCTCAAGCCGAAGCGGGAGGAAGGAATTCTGCAGGGCGAGAGAGTAAGAGGTAAGTGGGAAAGGATAAGAGGTTTGAAAGTAAAGCTTGAAGGGAAAGAGAATGCTCACTAGTAACAGCGGTTCTGAGAATGGTACCCTTCGCCTTGAACCATCCAGGTGGCTGTGAGCGTTGGACTCCCCAGGAGGACGAATGCACTTAACAAGGAAAGAAGGGTGAGTAATTGCACAAGAAAGAATGAACGGGAATTGAATTAAAGCCTTGGAACTCATTTCCGCACAGCGGACTCTGGTCTTGAATCGGGTCGGGTGTGTGGAACAACTTCCGACCCGTAGTAAAGGGAGAATCAATGGGAGAACCTGAGGGTACCAAGGCGGGAAACAAAGGACGGGGTTCGGTACTACGAGGGAAGAAAATAGGTTTAGACAAAAGAGTGAACAAGCATATCAAAGAAGTAGAATGTCCTAAATAAACCCTTCCGTACTTACGGAGCATCACATAGAACAGAAGCGACGCCTCGACGCGGTGTTCTGCTTCCCTTAAGAGATGTCATGTGGTCAATCACGTGTTTCTGCCGGCAACGTGAAACCACTAGACCGTTGCAATGGTTACCTACAACCCTATTTGGAGGACCCAGGAGCAGACTTCCACACAGTGACCAATGATGTCGGACTTGCCAATGCTGAAAAGGTGTAACAGTATGCCCCCTCCTGATAGGTGGCGAACCCGGTTTACCCGGGTGCAGGCGGAAAAATCGTCGAACCAACCGGGGGGCAGGAACCCCCGAAGCCGGTTCCCAAGTTCGATCAGCAGGTGAGTAACATTTCCAATCAACGAGGAACTGGAGACGTCCTCGATGATATCTTGAATCACATATACCCGCAACCTCGGATTCGGCTCCTGAAGTAGTCATAACTGGAGGTGGCCGTGGCCTGACTGATCGAGGGAATCGAACTTGAACCATAGGTCTAATTTGGGACACATGGAACACTGGATGGATACGAGACCAGGAAGGAGGTAATGATAAACGGACTGCTGCTGATCCTACTCGTTCTAAAACAGTAAAAGGACCAAAATATCTTGGAGAGAGTTTTGAGGGAACCAGGTGCTTAGGAAGGAAACGAGAGGCCAGCCAAACTTTGTCTCCTTGGTTGAGGTCCGGGGTATCTTGGCGATGTTTATCAGCATTCCTTTTGGCCCTATCTTGGGCTGATTGTAGTGCAAGACGTGCAGTTCTGTGACCCTCTAGAACGTTTGCAAGTAGACAGTCCACTCCGGGTATCTTGGAAGAAGTAGAAAGACCATTTGGTACAAAAGAAGGATGATAACCATACGAGCAGAAGAAGGGGCTTGTCTTCAGTGCAGAGTGTTTGGCATTGTTATACGCAAATTCTGGAAAAGGCAAGAGATCCGTCCAGTTGTCTTGGGCGGCTGAAACAAAGCATCTCAGGTAGCTTTCTAAGGTCTGGTTGAGACGTTCCGTGTGCCCGTTGGTCTCGGGATGATACCCTGAGCTTAGGGCTCTTTTGATGCCTAATACTTGGCACACTCCCTTCCAGAACTTAGAGGTATATTGTGCACCTCTGTCGGATATTATCTTGTCTGGTAGACCATGCCTCGCAAAAATCTCGGTAAGGAATATCGTTGACATCTGAGCAGTTCCCGGAATCTTGGGTAATGGAGTGAAGTGGGCCAGTTTGGTGAAGTAATCAATGGTTACCATGATAGTGGTGTTATTTGAAGAAAGAGGGAGTTCCACAATAAAATCGGTAGATATGATTTGCCAAGGGCGTTCAGGTATGGGCATTCGGGTTAGTAATCCAAAGGGAAGAAAACGTGGTGTCTTTGATTGAATGCAGATACTGCATGCTTTTACATAATCAGAAACGTCTGATTGAAGAGTGGGCCACCAGAAATGACGTCTGATCAAATCTAGAGTTGTTTGAACGCCCCGATGTCCGGCTGCTCGGGAATCATGGCACATCTGAAGGACCTCAATTTGCAAAGGTTGAGATGGTACAAGTACTTTATCTTCATAATAATATAACCCTTGATCTCTTGTAAGGTGATAAGATGCCGCTAGTTCTTCGCACCATTGTTGTTGCTTTGAAGTCTCCGATTTTAAGACTTGAAGAAAATCGGAGATGACTGAAACAAAACGTGCTTGAGAGAACATTTTTTCTGGACAAAAACGGGTGGATTGAGGGTCCTTGCGAGATAGCGCATCTGCGCGTAGGTTTTGTTTCCCCGGTAGGAAGGTGAATTCTATTCGATATGGAAGAAAAAAGTGTGCCCATCGTGCCTGTCGGCTATTGGTGGTTTGTGCTTCTTGGAGAACCTTCAGGTTTTGGTGGTCTGTTCGCACTTTGATCGGGTAGCGGGAGCCCAGTAAGAGATGTCTCCATTCTTCAAAGGCTTTCTTTATTGCTAGCAGTTCCTTTTCAAGCACTGAATAGTGTTTTTTGGAAGGAGAGAAGGTTTTAGAGAGATAAGCTACCGGTCTTTCATCCACTAGTCTAGACTGTTGAAGTAGAACTGCTCCTAAAGCATGGTGGGAAGCGTCAGTCTCTACAATGAAAGGACGGTTTTGATCCGGAGTGACAAGAATGGATGCCGAAGTAAACAGATTCTTCAAAGTGTCGAAGGTGTGTTGGGCATTGTCGTTCCATGTGAAATGGACTCCTTTCTTCAGTAGAGAAGTGATAGGTAGGATAATTTCAGAATAACAGGGGATGAACTTCCGATAGAAGTTCGCAAATCCCAAAAACCGTTGAATCTCCTTCACTGACGTGGGGGATGGCCAATCAAGAATGGCAGATACTTTTCTCCGGTCCATGGATATGCCCTGTGCTGATAAAACAAACCCCAGGTAAGTGATTTGTGTTTGTTGGAACTCACACTTTTCTACTTTGCAGTACAATTGATTCTTCTAGAGACGTTCCAGTACGATATTTACATGGCGGATATGGTCATTTTGATTTGCCGAGTATACCAGAATATCATCTAGGTATATAATAACAAAATGAAGGAGGATGTCTGCAAACAGATGGTCCATGAACCTTTGAAACACCGCTGGTGCATTCACCAGTCCGAATGGCATCACCTGGTACTGGAAGTGGCCGAAAGGGGTACGGAAGGCTGTCTTCCACTCATCACCGGGGGCGATTCGGACCAGATGGTACGCCCCTCGAAGGTCCAGTTTAGTGTAAATAGCTGCTCCTTGAACCGCTTCCAGGATATCCTTAATCAGGGGCATCGAGTACATGTCTGGGACCGTAATCTTATTGAGTCCCCGATAAACAATAGAAGGACGCAATTCCTCTGTGTCTTTTTTGGGAATAAAAAAGGGAGACGCTCCGGCAGGGGATATAGATTCGGTTATCAAGCTGTTCTGCAGGTTGCAATGAAGATACTCCTTGAGAGCCTCTTTTTCCTTGATCGATAGCACACACATGTGTCCAAATGGAATGGGTTGGTCGGGAAGCAATGTGAGGTGACAATCATCTCGACGATGTGGTGCTAAGGTGGGAAAAAGAGGTTTAGAGAACACCTTATAGTACTGCTGGTGACAGAAGGGCACAGTTTTTAACTGACTGATAGATGACGACCCAGGAAGGTTAACTTCTCCAGACAGAATCTGAATCCCGACTGCTTCTTGTGCTACACAATGGGTCAAACAGTACTCTGAACCCAAAAAGAGAGTCCCTGCTGTCCAGTTTATGAATGGGTTGTGAGTGCGAAGCCAAGGGAGACCTAATATCACAGGAAAGTGAGCAGCCCTTATCAGGTCGAACACTAGGCTCTCCTTATGTGAAGCGAGCAGGCAGGTGATCGGTTTAGTTTGCTCTCGAATCGGCCCGGAGGATAACGGACTGCCATCTACTCCTTGAATGGGTGTGGAGCAGGATTTAGGAATTCTTGCAATCCCGTGGGCGGCAGCCCACAGATCGTCTAGGAAATTCCCTGCTGCCCCGCAATCGAGTAAAGCAGGAATGCCTTGGAGAATTCTATCTGGTAGGCAAAAGGACAGCGAAAGTACTACCATAGATGAATTAAGAATGTGTTGGTCAAGAGATAATCCTAAATTAGGTGGGGAACCTAGTTTCGCTTTCCCTACCGTGGTTCCCTCTATGGTAGGGACTTGGCGTTTCCTGGCATCGGAGCTTGTGTTCTGCGCGGGGGTACTACTGGACAGTCCCGTAGTATGTGAGAGGAGGATCCGCAATACATGCATAGACCCAAGGTTTTTCTCCTTTCTCTTTCGGCGGACGTTAAGGGACCCTTAACTGATCCTATTTGCATAGGTTCCTCAACAATAGAAGACTTAGGCACATGTTGGGGAGGATCAAAATGACAGCGGTTCCCCTTCGGTCTCCTTTTCTCATGGGCCCTTTCCTGAAACCGGTAGTCGATTTGCATTGTAAGAGTTATCAATTCCGCCAGGTTGGCCGGTCGAGGGACCTTGGAGAGCTCATCCTTCAGGTCCTCTGAAAGTCCTCGACGGAACAAGGTCAATAGACCGTCATTTGGCCACCCTATGTCTGCAGACAATTGTTTGAATTGGGTAATGTAAGATAAGAGATCCTTACTCCCCTGGCGTAAGTCCAATTGCTTCTCTTGGGTAGAGACAGTAATTTCTTGTTGACTAAACATAGACCTTAAACTATTGACAAACGCTGGGTATGAGTCTAAAACTACATTTCCTGAGGTAATTAAAGGGGTAGCCCAGGCTAATGCAGGGCCTGCCAAGTGTGATATTAAGAATCCCACCTTATCCTTATCTGTTGGGAAAAAACGGGACTTAAACGTGAACTGCACAGTGCAACTGTCCAAAAACTCCTTGAGCTTGTGTGGATCCCCATCAAATCTGCCTGTGCTTAGAGTAATGGGAGGAGTCTCAGAGAATACTCTGGTAACTTGTTGCTTTAATTGAGCGTTGTCCTGTTTGATTGCCTGCATCTCTAGGGACATAGCCTGCATAGCAGCCATCAGCTGCTGCATTTGCTGTTCCATCCTGCCACAGCTCGATCCTGTCAGTCTTTTAGTGACGTCGCTTACTGTTACTGTTGACAGTTGTAGAGATTGTCACTAACCTGATCGAGCCTTGACGTGACGGAAACAGCAGCTGCAGAAAGGAAAGATCACCTTGAAGTCCCTGCTCGCCCCTCTCACCGGGAAATATGGACCAGTGAAGGGGAGCACGAACCCCAGGGAAACCCTCTGGGGTAAAAAACCCTGTATGCCGGGGAACGGTCTTCTTGGATGGGTGACGCGGGAGACCCTGGACGATCCCTCTTGGAAGATGGATTCTTCTCAAGCCGAAGCGGGAGGAAGGAATTCTGCAGGGTGAGAGAGTAAGAGGTAAGTGGGAAAGGATAAGAGGTTTGAAAGTAAAGCTTGAAGGGAAAGAGAATGCTCACTAGTAACAGCGGTTCTGAGAATGGTACCCTTCGCCTTGAACCATCCGGGTGGCTGTGAGCGTTGGACTCCCCAGGAGGACGAATGCACTTAACAAGGAAAGAAGGGTGAGTAATTGCACAAGAAAGAATGAAAGGGAATTGAATTAAAGGCTTGGAACTCACTTCCGCACAGCGGACTCTGGTCTTGAATCGGGTCGGGTGTGTGGAACAACTTCCGACCCGTAGTAACGGGAGAATCAATGGGAGAACCTGAGGGCACCAAGGCGGGAAACAAAGGACGGGGTTCGGTACTACGAGGGAAGAAAAGAGGTTTAGACAAAAGAGTGAACAAGCATATCAAAGAAGTAGAATGTCCTAAATAAACCCTTCCGAACTTACGGAGGATCACATAGAACAGAAGCGACGCCTCGACGCGGTGTTCTGCTTCCCTTAAGAGATGTCATGTGGTCAATCACGTGTTTCTGCCGGCAACGTGAAACCACTAGACGGTTGCAATGGTTACCTACAACCCTTTTGGGAGGACCCAGGAGCAGACTTCCACACAGTGACCAACAATGTCGGACTTGCCAATGCCGAAAAGGTGTAACAGGTTGTCTCTCTGCAGCTGGCTTCAACTTAACACTTTTTACAGTTCTTTACACAGTACATCAAAATTGGCTCAAACTTTCCACTTAGCGCGTCTCAATCAACACAGCCCGGTTCTAATCGATTCTCCCCTCGACTCACCGGTAGTAACAAACCACTTTGCTCTTGGCCTTCCTGGAGTCAAGGCCGGTACCACAGGTGCAGGAGCTTCCCTCGCTCCTGCTTATCGGCATAGGCGTGCCCCGTGTACCGTTGCCATTTGCTGCAAGATACTTATGCTATTGTTCGCAGTCTTAAACTCTCTAATGAAGGTTCTGCTTACCTGGGATGAAAAGGGCATGGTTGCTTCTCTGCTCGCCACCTCTCGATTCCTGCCGCCTTTCTCCTTCTCTTGAACTGCTGCGTGGTAGCCCTCTTGCCGTGCTGTCTGCTGTGCCCGCCTTGCTCGTACGGTGCTCTCTGGCTCCACCTTTTATCCCTGTGGGGAAGGGAAAGAGATGTCAGGTGTGTGTGATTCTGATCAATTGCCTGACTTTGCCTGACCCTTGTATTGGGACATGTCAGGTAAACCGCTCTTGTGTTAGTCCGTTGTCCTTTGTCTTTGTGTTGGTCAAAGGTGTTCGTGTTGGAAAAGGGGGGGCAGTGGTTTGGAATGTCCTACGTAAGAGGATGAGGGAAACGTGCTAAAGGAAGGGGGATGCCGTTTCTCACCCGTCGGTGTCCCACTCCCTGAGGATCCCCCCACCCAGGTAATCCTCCCTCACTGGTTCACCCCCATGAACTGGTTCCAACAGCGATGGCTGTGACCTGGTCCCCGGGGACTAGCTAGGGAGACACCTTCAGTTTTCTCACACCATTCACACCTGACTGCACTTGACTATTTATTCAAATATAAAAGGCATGGTTTTTCACACAGAGTAGAGTTAGCTGGGAATGCTGTCTGGACCAGAGAAGCCAAGGATCAGAGAGCAGCAGGAAGGAGTGAAGCCTGGAGGAGAACAGCATGCAGAGACACTGGCCCTGTGTTTGTGAGGGGTTGTAGCATGGTGAGGGAGCCGTAACCCCCAAGGAGCCGGAGTTTGCCAGCCTGTATCTTGCTGGTGGCATTCGGGACAATGCTCATTTCCCTTGGGACATGTGCCAGTCCCAGGGTTGTCTGAGGGGCAGGTGGTGAGACCCTGACCTCAATCCAGAAGGACCGTTTGTCAACACGACGCTGCCCGGTGAGTTAGAGAGAGAGAGAAACTCGGGAGCATGCGTTTGACTGAAGCAGAGTGGAGAAAGACATACTTTAAAGCGGCACGGAGTGGAAAGTGGGAAAAAGTGTATGAAAGACAGAAAGAGTTAGAAATTATGTAAGCAAGAGAAGTAAAGTGAAAGAAAGGCATGTGACGTTGCGGTAGCAGCGTGGAAAAGAAGAAATATGACACAGAGACATTTGCAGAGTACCACGCCTGCACAGTGACAAGTGTGCAGGAAGCACGAGCAAGAAACAGACAGGTGCAACGGTGCACATTTAGGAAAAGAAAGTATGCAAGGAAGGTACAAGAGCGCACAGTGAAAAAAAGGAACAGTAAAAGGAAGGTGCAAGTGTGCACAAGAAAGCACCAGCAAAAGGAAGGTGCAGGTGTTTACAGGAAAAAGCAAATGAGAACAAGAGGTGGTTTAGGAAGCACCTAAAGGTGAAAGGTTTAAAAGGAAGAGCAAGGAATAAAGAGAATGGGTTACAGATCGGAGTGGTCATGCCTACGAGGAGCAAAGAACCAGGCGGTTTTGAAAGTCTCGGATTGCACCTGTGAGAAACCAGAAGGTGTCTCAACCGCTAGTCCCCGGGGGTCTCTCAGGTGGTCAGGGCACGACCATCACCTTTGGATCCAGACCCTGAAGGTGGACCAGTGGGGAGTGGGACACCTGATGGCGGGACACAGTGCCTCATTACGAGTTGGGCGGAAAGGGATTACCGGCACCGGTAAGGACACCGGTGCCGGTAATCCCTTTGCGCCCTATTCTGCGTTCCCTTAGCGGGTTCCTTCCTTAACACTTGGTCTGACCAGTTGTTAAGGATGGGAACCGTTAAGGGACTTTAGAGCTGACCGTTATTAGCTACTTCCCCATTCCCATTGAGCCCTATGGGGGCTGAAATGGGAATGGAGAATGTTTTTTTCAATGGGGACTTACCGGTCCCTCCAAGGTCAGAATGGACCGGTAAGTCCCCATTGAACAAGGTCGGACTCGGTACCGGTATGGGAGGTAGTCATGGCGCAAATAGCGCCATGACTACCTCCACACTCGGAATGAGGCCCATAGTATCTCTCTCCCTGCAACAGCTTTACTCCATCCTTATTGGTAGGATATATGTGAACTCTTCCCCCTCTCCCCCTTTCCCTACATTAACACTTTCACATGGACAGCCCGCTCTGGGAGAAAACAAACTCACACCCGAGTAGTGTACCCGACAAGTCCCACTACTATAGTCAGGCAAGGTCAGGCAATTAATGGTCACCACTCCCACTTGACTTCCATTAAGCTTCCCCACACGGATAAAAGGCAGAGCACGAGAGCACACTCTGAGCAAGGCAAAACACACAAAGGAACAGCAGTTTTGAGACAGCAGCTGAATGAGGGAAGACAGGCGGCAAACCAAGAAGGGTTCGCAATAAGGGAGATACCCTTGACCTTTTCGGCGGAAAGCCTTTACTTTCTAGAAACCTTCAGATTAAAAAGCGTGAGGTTAGTAAATCAGTCTGAAGAATCCTGCATTGTGTGTCAGAGATAGACAGTGCCTTCCTGCACAGCTGAACGAGTCTGGGAGAAGCAGCAGCCGCTGTGGTACCGTCCTTGGCTCCAAGATCAAAGAAAGAACAACAAAGTGGGTGAGTTGGAGAGACCGATTCAAAACTGGTCTGTGTTGTAGTCAAGGTTGCAAGCGGCAACATTGTATAAAGACCGAAAAGATAGAGATTGGTAAAGAGTGTGATGAAAGACGCGAGGAAAGCCTAATGGCTTTTGGATGTTTGAACTGTCGCAAAGAAGATAAAATAATTTGTAACAGAGTGCTCCGGCACTGCAAGTGTGCTCAATCGAAGGTCTCTGTAAGGTATTCAACCAAGAAGTGGCAGAAGTGAAAGTAAAACACAAAGAATCAGAAATGGAATGAAGTAAAGTGGTCCTGCAATGGTATAAGCAAAACCCATTGCATTGAAGCCTTCTGTTTTTGCTCCAAAGGGGTCTGAGCCCGAACAAGGGAGATCTGTGGTCCGAGCCCGAATGAGGGAGACCAATTGTGAACATTGTGCTAAAAGGGGTCTGAGCCTGAATGAGGAAATCTGTGGTCCGAGCCCAAACAAGGGAGACCAATTGGGAAAATTGTGCTAAAAGGGGTCTGAGCCCGAACAAGGGAGATCGGTGGTCCGAGTCCGAACGAAGGAAACCAATTGTGAACCTGTGAATGTGAGAATCCTGAAAAGAAAGGAACTTTGGCATTTGTTACGTCAGGCCCTCTACAATAAGAGACTGTCATTGGGAGAGAGACTTTGGCAGAAGGCGCAGATACTTGTGCTTTGAACTGTTTCCTCATGGCCAAGAAGCAAGAGTGTGTGTGAAGCTCAAACATGCCGCCTTTCCCATGCCGAAATTGTGGGGAAGGGAAGCCAACTGCTCAACTATCCTAACATATTATTTCTTGAACACTTTCCCTTTGCCTACATTGTGCCTAAGTGCCCTTAAGCCTTCACGCTCACTAAATGGCAAGCCAATCCTCAAAATGCCACATTAGAGGCATACAAAACACTAGCCTCCCAATATAAAAAGGCCATCATGCTAGCTAAATCCACAGCATTTAACGTTAGAATCTCAAATGCTAAATCAGAATCTAAAGAATTGTTTGCTGTATTCAAAGAACTCGCCACCCCAGCTACTAGCATGCAAGAACTTGTGAAAGGTGAAACTTGGTGCTTGAGCATACAAACTGCCATGCTAAATAAAAATAGAGCTCCTGCAGGGAAAAATTAGCTCCAACTATAAGGCCCTGCCTTAGTCCTCTTTGCCCACCTCACCTTTAATACATCTGGACCCCAATGTTAAAACGTGCTTCTCCTTCAGAGATATAACTGAGACTGAAGTACTAGCCCTCATGAAACATATTAAAACTTCTAACTGCAAAGGTGATGTCTGCCCTACCAATCTTGTCAAAGATTGCACAGGCACACTAGTTCAGTTTCTGATAGCCTTCATTAACGCCTCTTTCACTTCCGGAATGGTCCCCTCTTTTCTAAAAGAAGCATGGGTGTGTCCACTGCTAAAAAAAAAATCCCTGGACCCAGAATTACCAAATAACTACAGACCCATCACCACTGTTCCTTTCTTGTTAAAAATCCTGGATAAAGCTGACTATATACAAGTACAAAATGTCCTTGAAGTAAACAACATCCTAGGTAAAAGACAATCAGGTTTTCGCCCCGGTCACGGAACCGAATCTGCACTACTGGATCTGAAGAACCAATAAAGGAAATATTAGATGAAGGCAAGGCTGTGCTTCTCTTGCTCCTGGACTTGTCAGCAGCATTTGATCTCGTCGATCACAAGACTCTCTGCAAACAACTTAGGAAGGCTGCCCAATTCGCCCACGAAGCGACATCCTGGATCACTTCCTTCCTGCAAGGTAGAGTCATGAAAGTGTTCTCAGATCAGAATAGTGCTGCCCCTGTCACCATCCACTGTGGAGTCCCACAGGGCTCTTGCACCTCGCCCACATTGTACAATATATTCACACTTCCATTCTTCAATGACTTGGACGACAGCGGCATAGCATACACAAACTATACCGATGATACACAAGTCCTCCTCCCTCTCACTGGATACTATGAAAAAGACTCTGAGACACTGCCCAAAACATACGCCACCATCCAAGCTTGGATGGCAGTTAATGGACTTTGCCTCAATGGAGACAAAAACAGAAATTCTCCTGATAGGCCCCAAAGAAACCCTAAACAGGTTAGACCTGCAATACATGTCCTTCATCATTGAGAACATCCACATCACAGTCTCACCAGCAGTCAAAACCCTGGGGGTTGACATTGACTCTACCCTCTCCATGACACGCCAAGTCAGCGCCATCGCTTCCTCTGCGGCCCTCACCACCAAAATCGTCAATGCAGTCAACCCCTACCTAACTGCAAAAAACTGCCTATCAATAGCCAGAGCTACCATTGGGGCTAGACTGGACTATTGCAATGTCCTGTTCTTGGGCACGTAAGCCAAAAACCTCAAGAGGCTTCTAATAATTCTGAATAATGCCCTTAGAGCGGCACTAAGCATTCCTAAAAGGGAACACATCTCCCACGCAAGAAAGGATGCCCACTGGCTCCAAGTTAGAGAGGGCATACTCTTTAAGACCCTAGCCATCACCCACAAGTGCCTCTCATGCACAGCTCCTCCATACCTTTCTGAAAAAATAGTTCCAGCCACCTCTGCCAGGCCGAAGAGATCCCACTACTCTAACCAGCTCATCATCCCCTCCTTCAAAAGAGCTAAAGCTGGAGCTTCCTATTTTTAGCGCCAAAAAACTGGAATGCCCAACCCACTACATTAAGGAATGAAACCTCTCACACAGCCTTCCGCAAATCACTTAAAACAAAGCTCTTCAACTAAGAACACACCCACTCCAGCTCACCGGCCACTGCAGCGCAGGATAACTCTCGATTCAACTGGCTCCCCTGTAACCTCAGAACCAGTATAATCACTCTCAATGTAATGCTGACTATAACCCTGTCATTTTCAAAGTAACCTTGTACCTTTTGTCTTGTTTTTACTGGTCGAAATTTCACCATCAACTTGTCCTCTTTGTATATGTTGTAACTAAAGAAGCCAAAAGAAACAGCGCCACGATACGCCACGATACTCCACGGCTTCATGTGTGCTTTATAAATACAAAAAAGTTAAAAATAAAAGCAATTTTTGGCCCACATCATTTGTATTTAGAAGTAAGGATTGGCAATAGGTTTATTAGTATAGGCCCTTTTATTTTGACATTGACTCCACTAGGACTGCGTATTGTTATTTGATGGTCGTAGCTTACTCCCATCTTTAAATTTAGTATTAGATAGGCGTTTAACCAACCGATTTGAAGTTCAATAAAAACCCATGAACTGTGATCACTTATGTTTGTCTTCACAGTTTGATACCATGCCTTCCTTACATTTGGTTTCAGGTGTGGGATGCGACTCAATTGAGACAAATTGGGGGACCCTAAAATTCCAGAAACGTAGTCACAGATCCTCAAATCCCTCTATCACCACAAAAGAATCCATATGCTTTGATATTTGTAGCAGCAGGGAAGCTACTATCCCTCCAGGAAAAAGAGCGAGGATTCCCACGGACTTGGTATTAATATCCCTGGAGAGTTGTTTTATAAGATTGGCCCCAAAATCTGGCCTTGCCTGGAAGTTTGGTCTGGATGTCCTAGCAGGTGTCATAGATCCCGACATCCGGAGAGACGTAAAGGTTCTCCTACAGAACCATGGCGAAACTCCATTTGAAATACATTGTGGGGAAAAAATTGCATACAGAATTCCTGAGAGGGCTCTATTCCCCAGTTTTAAGGAAGAAACTGAATCTGAAGAAACTGAGAGAGGTAGCTTAGGCTTTGGAGATGCTGATGAACCACCCATTACTGAGGCAAAGAGGGAAGAAGAACCTACCATCCTTCCCGATCTAGCCTTCGCCCAACAAAATGATCCAGCACTTGCAGAGGCTTTCTTGCAAGTGATTCCTGAGGGAGATGGACTAGAAAAGGGGAGCCCCTTTTTCTTCCTGAAACAAGCATTGCTATATAGAAAGGAAACCACCAGAGAAAGCCTATGTAAAACTCAATTACTAATCCCCAAACTCTGTTGTAAGATTGTGCTAGAGATTACACATTCTCATTTGACAGTGGGTCATTTAGGACAGTCTAAAACCTAAGATCACATCAGTGGAAAATTCTACTGGCCAGGTATCCATGCTGACATAAAGAACTTCATCCAGACATGTGAAGTATGCCAGAAAACCAGTTCACATATTCCCTTACCTTCCCCTCTTTAATCTCCTTACCAATCATAGAAATCCCTTTCTCCCAAATAGAAATGTATATCATTGGACCGTTGGAAACCTCTAGACTGGGTAATAAATATATCCTTGTAATCATTGATTACACTACCCGATTGTCATGAACTACAGAACACACCCCTTTTGGACTTCCTGGTCCTTGTCTCAACGGGGCTTACACTTCCTTGTACTCCCAACATGGCCGTCCACTGTGAAACACCTTCCTCGCTCTACACCTTGGACGTAGGGTGTTCTATTAATAGACCACGCCTCCCGCGGCTCTGCGCGTCTCAATGCTATTGCGAAGTAGCGACCAGACGTGTGCTCCGTAGCACGCAGTATTGTTTTCCTTGCTTCTTTCCAGCCAACCCCATTCCTAGTCCCTTTCCTTCCTTTCTTGATTCCTGGACTCGTGTGCTAGTAGCGCACTCTGTAAATTTCCCGGATTCCTGGATCTTTGCATCCCGGAACCTGAACGCACGCTGGAGTCGGAAGAGACTCTTGCAGCCTTATTCAAGACTCGATCCGTCTGCAAGAAGGCATTGATCAAGAAATCCAGCAAAGATCGAACTCAGGTGAGAAGGGGGAAACTCCTTGACAGTTTGAGATGCCACCCAACCGAACTCGATATGGACATGGAGCGGCCGTCCAGGACCTGATGCGTGGCATGCAAGAGCTATCAACCGAGGTGCAGAATCTAAAGGCGGAAAACACCACTCTCAAACAATTAGTTCTATCCCGTGATTCTGCCACAAAAGAAAGTGTGTTGCTGGGCGGCATAGTGGACAAATATGATGGGTCGGCAAAAACCCTTTGTGGATTACTGGTTGACTTTACTTTTAAGCCCTACTACTTTTCAACTCCCAGGGCTAAAGTGGGGTTCATAATTTCCCACCTTTCAGGAAACGCCTTAACCTGGGCTAAGCCCCTTGTTAATTCCAGCAATGCTCTCCTAGATGACTATGATGGCTTCATACAAGCCCTTAAGACCATGTTTGACCGTCCAGAGCAGGTCTATAGTACCCAGGAATGCCTGTTAGACTTTCAGCAAGGATCCCATGATATGCTCACCTTTGTTACCCGACTCAAGCAATTAGTCAAGGAAGCTGATTGGTCCCTTGAGGCGAGTTTTACCCTTTTCAGGAGAGGACTGAATGAGGAGATTAAGGATGAGTCGCCAGAGTGGCTCGCCCAAACTCATTCCAGGCACTAATGGACCTTGCCATGCAAATAGATTTCCCTATCCAGGAAAGGAAGGCAGAGAAGAAGAAATCCAGAGGTAATCCTCCGAAGCTGTCCTTTGAGAGTACCACCAAGAGGGACACAAACCCAGGCTCAGTCTCTGAACCAGAACCCATGCAGATGGGTGGTCTTGCGTGGACCTATATCCCCGCAATAAAGGATGAGAAGGATTCATACGGGTTGTGCATGTATTGTGCCTCAGACAAACACTTTGTTAGGGAGTGTCCTCTAGCCCCTCCTCGGCGTTCGGGAAACGCCAACTCCCGATCCTAGATGGAGCAGAGCTTCGTGAGAGAGATGTTTGCTCCACATCAATTCCATCCTTGACTTCTCCTGGACAAAACAATTTGGTGATACTACAGGCCTTCCTGTCGCCCTTCAAGAATAAGACCTATCCCATTCTGGCCTTGGTAGACTGCGGAGCTATGGGAATTTTCATTGATCAAGACTGGGTTGTTAGTCATCATATTCTGTATGTGACATGAAGCACCATGCAGCCGGTGGAAGCAATCGACCGAAGACCCCTCACTTCAGGACCCATAAGCCTGCAGAAAAAAAAGAGATCCAGCTTTCCATAAACCATCACCAAGAGCGGATTACTTTCGACATCATTAAGTCAGCTCATTACCCCGTGCTATTGGGTATGCCCTGGTTACCGAAGCACAATCCGTATATCAATTGGACAGCAGGATCCCTATTTCTAGGCTCAGAGTTTTGTATGTCCCACTGTCTATTCCTGGATCCTCCTCGACACCCCCTAAAGAACCACTAAGAGACCAGCAAACATCACTCATGGTTTCCAATATCATACAAGTCCCAGAGGCCTATCAGGGATATGCTGATGTATTTTCAACTGCCATAGTCCAGGCAGAATTTTCATCCTTTCCGAACCAGAGAAAAAGGCACTCCGATAATACCTGGATACCAACCTTGAAAACGGCACCATAAGACCCTCAAAATCTCCAGTGGGTTCTTCGTTGTTCTTTGTTCCCAAGAAGGACACCAAGGAACTCAGACCTTGCCTCGACTATCGTGGCTTAAATCAATGCATCCTCAAAGATCGGAACCCACTACCCCTGATCTCCGATATCCTGGAAGCTGTGAGAGGCGCCATAATATTCATGAAATTGGATCTCCGGGGTGCCTATCATTTGATCCGTGTCCGGGAAGGAGACAAATGGAAAACAGCCTTTAGAACACCCTTTCGTCACTATGAATATCTAGTCATGCCCTTTGGACTAGCTAATGCCCCCACAGTTTTTCAACGTTTTATGGATAGGGTGTTTTCTGACATGTTAGTCCTCTTTGTCATTGTCTATCTGGATGACATATTGATCTTTTCCAAGGATCCTCTAAAGCTTGAAGAACATGTAAAGGCAGTATTACAACGACTTTGTGAACACAAACTTTTAGGCAAACCTGAAAAATGCTTGTTTCACGTTACTTCTGTTCACTACCTAGGATTCATCCTTAGCCCAGAAGGAATTGGTATGGACCCTTCAAAGGTAAAGGCCATACTGGCATGGCCCGCTCCCTCATCCGTGAAACAAGTTCAATCCTTCCTGGGGCTTGCCAACTTCTATCAGAAGTTCATTTCTACCTTTTCTGCGATCGTTCAGCCGATCGTTGCCCTCTTGAAGAAAGACACCCTGTTTATCTGGTCTACACCGCAAGATAAGGCATTTCAACATTTAAAGACAGAGTTCACGCAAGCCCCCATCTTGGCCCAACCTGACATAAATCGGTCATTCCTAGTGGAAACGGATGCCTCTAACTATGCCATAGGAGCGGTCTTGAAGCAGGAACTTGAGGATAAACTGGAACACCCCATTGCTTACCTCTCACAAACCCTGACTCCCAGTGAGACACATTACTCCGTCCTGGAAAAGGAACTGTTAGCCATCCGCCATGCCTTCACTGAATGGCGACATCTACTTCTGGGTGCTAGATATCCAGTTCAGGTCCGGACGGACCATTGGAATCTTCAAATTCTACAGTCGTTGGAGTGCAGGAACAGTCGTCGGGCGCATTGGGCTTACTTTGTTGCCCAGTACCAAATTCCAAATCACTCATGTTCCCGGATCACAAAACCTGATTGCTGACGCCTTATTTTGGCGTCCTGACTATGTAACTATTGAAGACAGGGCCTATCCTAAGATGTTTCCCCACATGATCTTTGTAGCTCAAGCAGTCAACCTCCTGGAAGAAATTTGAGTGCAAACCCAATCCTCTGACCTCTGGAAGGATATTTCAAGGAAGAATCCATGGAACCTAAGAGTTAAGGAAGGATATTTATTCAAGGACAATGCACTGGTCATTCCTACACAGAAATTACAACAAAGAATAATAACCCTCTGTCATGATACCCTTCACTCCGGACATCGTGGCATAACCAACACCCTCCGTCTCATACAAAGACAGTTTTGGTGGCCTGGAATGAAGACCAACATGCAGCAGTACACCAAAGCTTGTACTATCTGCAGTCAAAATAAACATGATAACAAGAGACCGGCGGGTCTTCTACTGCAACCTACACTGCCAACAAGGCCATGGGAATTCATTGCTACAGACTTCATTGTGGAATTACCACCTTCGTGAGGATACATGACCATCATGGTTACCATAGACTTGTTCACTCATATGGCTCATTTTACACCCCTGTGTAAGCTACCATCCTCGTCCGAGCTTGTTGGAATCTTCCTGGAACACATATTCCGTTTACATGGACTTCTTTCCAAGATCATATCTGATCGAGGACCTCAATACTTCTCTCAATTCTGGAAACATCTCTGTCGCATTTTGGGAATCCAACGCGCCCTCTCATCTGGTCATCATCCCCAAACCAATGGGGCCACAGAACGTGCTAATCAGACCCTGGAGCAGTATCTTCAATGTTTTGCCACCAAGTTTCAGGATGACTGGTCGCTCGTGATACCCAGGTCTGAATTCGCCTACAACAATTCCGATCATTCAGCACTTAAGACCAGTCCCTTTTATTGTAGCCAAGGTTTCAATCCATCGGTTCTACCCTCTGTTCTCCCTCATCCTACACCAGTACCTACTGTCGACTCCTGGATAGAAACCCTCATCAACGTACACCAGGAGGCCAAAGAAAACTTAGAGAGGGCCAGAACACAGACTAAGAGGTATGCGGATTCCAAAAGAAGACCAGGTCCTTCTTATGCAATTGGTGATCAAGTCTGGTTGTCCTCGAAATTACTACCTGACATCTACGGCCAAACAAGTTGGCCCCTCAGTACTATGGTCCATTTCTCATCAAGGAAATGATCAATCCAATTTCATACCGGATGAGACTACCAGACTCCTGGAAGAAAATTCACCCAGTATTTCACACATCCTTATTAAAACGCTACACCTAATCCTCCTGGAAATCCTGCCGACCTTCTCCTCTGCTGGTCGACAACCAATTGGAATATGAAGTATCCCTAATATGTGACTCCAGGTATAAAAGGGGTTAGCTTCGATACCTGGTTGAATGGAAAGGATATCCTCCTAGTGAAAGAACTTGGGTACCACTTTCTAATCTCAAGGCCCCTCGACTGCTCAGAAGATTTCACCTTATACACCCGGGCAAACCCGGAGGAACGGGTCTTCGGAGAAGGCATGCTGTCATGAACTACAGAACACGCCCCTTTTGGACTTCCTGGTCCTTGTCTCAACAGGGCTTACACTCCCTTGTACTCCCAACATGGCCATCCACTGTGAAACACCTTCCTCGCTCTACACCTTGGATGCAGCGTGTTCTATTAATAGACCACACCTCCTGCGGCTCCATGCGTCTCAATGCTATTGTAAAGTAGCGACCAGATGTGTGCTCTGTAGCTCGCGGTATTGTTTTCCTTGCTTCTTTCCAGCCAACCCCATTCCTAGTCCCTTTCCTTCCTTTCTTGATTCCTAGACTCGTGTGCTAGTAGCACACTCTGTAAATTTCCCGGATTCCTGGATCTTTGCATCCCGGAACTTGAACGCACGCTGGAGTCGGAAGAGACTCGTGCAGCCTTATTCAAGACTCAATCTGTCCGCAAGAAGGCATCGATCAAGAAATCCAGCAAAGTTCGAACTCAGGTGAGAAGGGGGGGAACTCCTTGACATCGATACCCGGAGGCATTCCCCATCTGGAACAATACAACCCAGAAAACCTTAAAACACTTACCACCATTCTATTCTCGGGTTGGTTTACCCAAGGAAATTCAAACAGATTAAGAATTCAATTTTATGAGCAAACTCATAGTTGAAGTCAACCTTATCGCTCTTGTAACTGTATCATCATGTATGTAACATCTTCTTGAAACTGTGCACCCGAATGCCCCAGGGCAAGGTGCACAATACAAATAAACAAACAAAACAAACAAACAAAGGATTTACTACATATTTCCGCCTTAAGAACCTCCGTTTAGCACCCCCAAACGGACGGATTGGTAAAGAGATTTAGCAAAACCCTTAAGATGATTTTACGAAAACTGGTGGCTGGGGATGGAAAGGATTGGGATAGCATCATCCTCTGGGCCCTATTTGCAGTGAGACAGACCCTTGAGGTATACACTTGTGTCTCTCCTTTTGAGCTACTTTACAGAAGAGATCCAAGAGATGTCTTAAACATGCCCGGGAAGACTTGGGAAGAGGCACCTATTCCCCTCTCAAAAACAGCTACCCAACTGCGAGATCATATGAAACTCGTTTGGAATGTAGTCTACACTCACATGGAAAAGTCTCAAGCCCAACTGAAGTCCACCTATGACAAAAAGGTAAATTTAAGATATTCTTCTGTAGGACAAAAGGTACTAGCCCTCTTACCTACCTCTGAAAATAAACTTGTCTCAAAGTGGCATGGGCCATATGCGGTACTAGAGCGAACAGGGACCTGTACCTATAAAATAGCTGAACCTGACAGGAAGCAAAATACCCACCTTTACCACATACATTTCTTAAAATGAGTGGATAGAAAATCCTTCTGCTGCCTCTGCCTCAATATCGTCTTGTTTGGTACTGGAGGAGATAGAACATCCTGAGCTTATTCCCCAAGAACTATCTAGACAGAAGCAAGAAGATTTAAACAACCTGGTTATGGCATTCCCCAATGTATACTGCCAGAAATCAGGGAGAGTACATGGTACTTATCATTATATCAGAACTCCAAAGGGAAAAGTGGTCCATTTAAACCCTTATAGACTCCCACAAGCCTGAAAACAAAGTGGATGAGGAAGTCAAATAAACTGCTGAAGGCAAACATTATCGAGCCCTCTTCAGGCCCATGGCCCTCCCCTATTGTGTTGGTAACAGAAGCTGATCATTCTCGGTGGTTTTGCATTAACTTCAGACAGGTCAACGCTATCTCCGCCTTCTATGCCTACCTATGCCATGCATCGGTGGGTTGATTTGTTTTTTTAAACCTTTTTATTGCATTTCCTCAACATAAAGAACAACGGAAAATCACTACAAAAAACACAATGAAACAGACAGGTGTGTGCCACGATAGCTGAGGTAGAGAAAGCAAATGATCACATCTTATACGCTGTGTATTCTTAAGGCTCTAACATTTTCATATTACTATCTGTGTCTCACCCATTGTGTATCTATGAGTCTCTAGTCCGTGCATTTAGCATTCTCTTAGCAGTCTGCTCATGCTTGTTCCCTGGAACTCAGCTCAACCAGGCTCGATAGCCCAACTTATGAACAAAAGTAACAAAGATAAGCATGCTATACCCATCCCGCTCTCCCGCCTCCCCCCTCAGCCTGTTATCCCCTCCATACTACTGCAGCTCAGCTGCCTCCCTGCTCTATGCCCACTGCCCTCCCAACACAGGCTTCACGGTAGTTTATTGTCAGAGGGTGCAAACATCGCTTGAACCAGTGCATTCCACGCGGTGACATTATCACTAACTTCCCTTTGTCCCCTGTACATCGCCCTGTGCCACACCACTGTTTCTGCCTCCACCCATCTCTGGAGGTCTCAAGACCATGCTTCTATGTGGGGGCCACCTATACACTTCCAAGCCATTGCTATCCTGAGATTAGCCAAAAGGCAGATAAGATCTTTCATCTTCATAATATAGGGTTCCTACACCATCTCGGGAACAACCCCAGCAGACATGCCTCTGGCGTCCACCCATGTATATCTATCCCACCCTTCAAGGCTCTATTTGCAATTCCCTGCCAAAATTCCCAGATTACTGGGAATGACCAAAACATTTGCAGCATATCTGCTGACTCATTTGAACACCTTGGGCAGCCTTGTTCTCCCATTCCCGGGAACTGTGAAATGGCATGCAAGGTCATGTAGGCTCTATGTGTGTTTAACAGCTGTAGCTGTTTGAGTCTGGCGTTCCTAGAGACCTTACGTGCATTCACCATCACCCTGGTCCACTCTCCCTCTTCAAAGACCCAGCCTACTTCCTTCTCCCACTTGGTCCGCACTTTGTTCTGGTTTGCCCAGCGGATCCAGGATCAGATCATAGAGCCTCGACACCACATGGCCCCCCTCTGCTACGTCATAGAGGATGTCCAACGTGGCGTTCCCTGCAAATCTCTCCTTTATTTCTGGCCATCTATTTGTGACAATTCTGATCACCCTATGGTATGTAAGGAACTGTCCACCTGATATATTGTGGTACTCCATCAGTTCAGGGAAGCTCAACCGCGTCCCCTCCTGGTATCGGCCCCCCCAGAGTGATGACCACTTCTGGTTCCCAGTGGAGTCTAATGCAACACGCCACCTCCCGGCTCCCCCCACAGATTTCCAACAGTGATATACTGGTAGAGTATGGGTCTTCTTTGCCCAACATCCTCCAGTCTATTCCACAGTCTTTGTCCCAAGTCCACCAGGACAGACGTCCCAGGTAGGTCAGTTCCCTCCACCCAGAGCACTTCCTTCAAGTAGAATGGGGTGACTTCGTCCCACACCAATTCTATATCTAGGGAGACTTCGTCAGCCAACCAGCCCACAGGAAATTGCAATTGGCCAGCAATGTAGTATGCCTCAAAATGCAGCAGCCTAATTCCTCTGTCCCTGTAGTCTCTTCGCAGTGTGTCCAGCGAGATTCAACAACTCCCCCTCCAGATGAATCCCCTCACCACTGAGTTAAGTTTATGAAAAAAGGTTCATAGGGTATATTCACAAAGTGGTACAACAGGTGCAGCAGCAACAACATTTTAAGTAGTGCAGTGGGGCCCATCATAGATATCGGGAGCCTCTGTCAGAATTCCATTGATCCCTCTACTCCCCAGACCGCCCACAGTGTGTTTGCCTCATGCTCCGTCCTAGGCTTGTGGTAAATGTCCACCCCCAAATACCAGAAGGTAGCCACCTTCCACTGTATGCCCAGATTTGGTAGGCACTGCTGCCCCAATGCCTGCTTATGGTTAAGCCAGACAGCTTTGCAAAGCCGTCCATTCCTTCTAGCATGTATGGTAGTTTGATTCCGGGTTCCGCATGTAGAGCAGCATGTCGTCTGCATACAATAAGACCACATGCCTGTTCACCCCAATTGTTAAACTGGCTTCCTTGAAGTCAGCTCTAAAGAAAGCCGCCAGCGGCTCTAGTGCCATGATAAACAACATAGGGGAAAGTGGACACCATTGCCTAGTTCCCTTACCCAGTTCCCAATCCTCTGAAATATGTCTCTCGGTTTTGACCTGAGCCTTCGGTTTCTGATACAATAAATGTATCCATCTCGCAAAATGCGGCCCCACTCCAAAACGTTGCAAAAAGCATGCAGCCAGTCCCACCTCACAGAGTCAAAGGTCGTTATTGCATCAAGTGAGGCCACTGCATATTCTGCCTCTTTCCCTTTTGTTTTGTCTATTAAGTGGTGTAACCTGCGCAGGTTCTGGATGTATTTCTACCTTGGATGTAGCCCATTTGATCAGACTGTATCAAGGTTCCAATAAAACACTTCCGTCTGTTCGCCAGCATTGCTGCGAGGATTTAGCAATCTTGATTTATCATTGAGAGCGGTCTGTATGATCGCCCCTCAAGTGATGGCTTGCCCGGTTTTAGTATCAGCACTATGATAGATTCTCAAAGGCTTGCTGGGAGTAGGCCCACCTCGTACCGCTCTTCCAGCATCTGCAGAAGGGGCGGCGCAAGTTCGCTCGCATACACTCTGTAGAATTCCGCCGGGAACCCGTCCATACCCGGTGTCTTGCCCTAGGACAGCGTGTGCATGCAACCCCTCCACCGTAAATGGGGCATTGAGCATCTCCAGCCTGCTCCTGCTCTAGGCGGGAAAGGTCGATCTCTATCCAGATGTCCTCCAGATCTCTGGCGTTACCTTCCTCCCCTGTATCATATAAGTGCCGATAGAACCGACTAAAGACTGCATTGGTCTCGCTCTAGGCCCTGCATTCCTCCCCATATTAGTCCCTGATAGCATTTATCATGCGTCTTCTCTCCACGTGGCACAGCCATGCAGGCAATCTCCCGGGCTTATCACCTGTTTCATGGAGTCTCTCAGTGTATTTACTGTAATCATACCTAGCCAGGTTCTCCCAGGCTATGATGCAGGCCTGCTTGAGCTCCACCAACCACTTCTCACTCCCCACGGTGTGGTTCTGTTCCCCTGTCAGTGCTTTCATTTGTGCTTCTATGCTAGAGATGCCCTGTAGCAAGTCCTTCCGTATGCCTCCCCACATCAAGCAATGCCTCAGCTCGTAGCTTTAATGTTGGTATTAGGGTGTATCCGCCAGCTTCTGACATGTCACCACCAGAGGCGCGTGGTGTGAAAGTACTGTCGCTTTGTAGTCGGCTGCGATCAATTCACCCAGGGGATCGGTGCCCGTGAACATGTAATCTATATGTGTGTGCACCGCGTGCGGGCTTGAGTAATATGAGTAGTGACTCCTGTCCCCGTATAGCTGCCTCCAGATGCCGACCATTCCCAACTCCTGCAGTAAAGTCCCCAGCACTTTTGCTGGTGGTGCCCGCTTCCACCATTTGTCGATGACCATTCTAGCGCTGGGTCTAGAGTTCAATTGAAATCCCCTCCCCGGAGCCCATCTGTAGGGTGCCGAGGGACTAGAGATTTGAAAAAAGAAGTGGCATCATGATTAGGAGCATACTTGTTGATTATGGAAATATCCCTCTGCTCCAGAAACCCATATACAATAGTCAGCCTGCCCTCATTGTCACATTTACATTCCAACAGCTTGAACGGCACAGAGGGAGTTATCCACACCAATGTGCCCAGGGCGCACGCGGAGTACGTGATCCCTGCAACAGCCCTCCTCACTTTTTCCCAATAGTGCCTTACTTGGCCGCCAGAAGGTGCGTCTCCTGCAGTAAGGCCAAGTGTACCCCTTAGCTGATCAAGTAAGTGTGCACCATGTTGCGTTTGATGTAGCTATTAAGCCCACACACCTTCTAAGAGATGATCCTAATGCTACTCATTCCACCCATTCAAACCCCTTCCTCTCTCCAGGCGTCCCACTCGCCTTGTACCGATCAGTTCCCTCCGCCACCACCTCCATACCTCCCCCTCAGTATCCACCCTGTCCCTCAGGGGCGCACCCAGCACCCATACCGGTAGGCAGGTCGCAAGACTGGTTAGCATGCAATTGAGTTAAACATATAACATTTTTAAACCCCAACTTTACCCAACAAGTGCCCAACAGCTCCCAGCAGTACAGGCTCAGCTGCTTCTCACACTGGGCGGTAGACTTCCCTCTTCGCCTGGGACGTCTCTGCCCATGCAGTTGCATGTTGCCTCCTCAACGGGCACCTCTGGCACTTCCTCCCGTTGGGGACCCTAATAGCACTTACACCACCCCACCACACTATTTTTTTCTTTCTTTTCTTTTTACTGTACTTGCACGCTCTGAATGACACAAGGCCTAGTAGGACCACTTTTTGCTTCTATTTATTGTCACTTTATTATTTTCTTTGTTCCCTTCCCCAGGACCTTGTGGCACTTCCAAACCTCATTCCGAGTTTGGAGGTAGCCATGGCGCTATTTGCGCCATGACTGCCTCCAAACCCGGGTCCGTGTCCGGTCTGGGTGAATGGGGACTTACTGGGACATTCCGACCTGTGCTGACCCGGTAAGTCCCCATTCAACCAACCATTCCCCATTCCCATTTGAGTCCCCATAGGGCTCAATGGGAATGAGGACAGTGCTAATAACGGGCCCGCTAATAGTGGGTATTAGCTCCCTGGTCCCATAGCGGCTCCCGCTCAGGGACCTCTTAATGCGGCAGTAAGGGCTTAACGGCAACGGCACCCTTACAGTTGCCGTTAACCCCTTACCGCCGACCTCGTAATGAGGCCCATGGACTTTAACTCCCATAACGACTCAGGTACTGAGATGAGGAAGAGGACAAGGGAGTTTGGACAGAGTCACAGGAGCTCCAAGTGTAACATGCAGACTAGTTGTTTTTCTAATCCTGTAATGAACGGGACATTTAAAAATGGCAACAGCGCTATGGAGAGTGTTGTGGCAGAGGTAGGTGCGAACTGTGCAGGAGACGTTGCCATTCAAGCCAGGGCTCCTGAACGTGAAACACACAGAGGGAACCAGCAAAGCAGAGAAGGCCGCTGAGGAAGGAAGAGGTGTGCTGCGTCTGAGCAAGAAGGACCGTGGAGACACCCGCAGCCGTGCATAAGTTCTTGTGAGGGTCGGTTGCTCACGGAGGCAGCAAACTTCACCCTGGGCTGAGGAGAGCTGGCTTGTGATCAAAGAGCCGCGCCAGGTGCTGTGAAGGCGTCTGCGCACTCCAACCTGGAAGGCAGAGGAAGAAGCCATAAAGGACATGCGCGAGGAACGTCAGGAACGCCGGAGAACACCGGTGAGTCTGCCTAGAGCAGCTGCGGACCCCAGGGCATTCCGACAACCACACAAAGCAGTGATTGATTGGTACAAAGTTGCTAATGCAGGAAATATACAAAGGCAAGGTTTATTTGAATGCAGTCAAGGCAAAGTACAGATTCAACACTCACTAAGAAGAATGTTTGATGCAGGAAATATAAAAAGGCAACATTTGTTTGACTGTGGTCAAGACAAAGGGCCTCATTCCGAGATTGGAGGTAGTCATGGCGCTATTTGCGCCATGACTGCCTCCAATAACAGTACCGGCACCGGTCTTGTTCAATGGGGACTTACCGGTGTAGTCCGACCTTTGCGGGACCGGTAAGTCCCCATTGAAAAAACCATTCCCCATTCCCACTTGAGCCCCAATAGGGCTCAATGGGAATGGGGAAGTAGCTAATAACGTTACTGCAATTTGCAGTACCGTTATTGGCTCTGATTTCCCTTAACGGGTCCCGTCCATAACGCCTGGTCAGACCAGGCGTTAAAGGAGGGACCCGCTAAGGGAACTCATAGTAGGGCGGTAAGGGATTACCGGCACCGGTCTCCTTACCGATGCCCGGTATCACTTAACGCCCTACTCGTAATGAGGCACAAAGGCAAAGTTTGTTTGAGTGCAGCCAAGCCAAAGTGCAAAGAAAGGCGCAGTAGTGTCTGAATGCCGCTAAGGAAAAAGTGTAAAGGTGAACTTCAATGAGAAGAATATTTGAATGCAGACAAGACAACGTTTAAAGACAAACACAAATGAAATTTAGAAGCATGAGATGCCAAAATGGGGGAGAAGTTTGAACAAGTACATTTGAACAAAATATTACCACAACCAGATATACCAAGCATCACATGGTATATGCTACTGTGGTATATCAAAGAACTATTAAGTGCATAAAAACCCTTGCACGTGAATACCCCAGATAGCTGAAGTTGAAGCTAAGGATTGTGAAACACATAGCAAGTCCTGGCATGCGAGTATATCAGGCAGTTGAGATTGTACAAAGATTCCTGGTAGGAGAGTACACCGGTTGATCTGAGAATCCTAAAGAGAAGTCCTGGCCGGAGAGTGCACCAGCAGTTCAAAAATGTGTGAAGATTCCTAGCAGGGGATTATACCAGGTAATAAACAAAGATACTTGAACTCTTATAGAAACATTGATACAGAACCTTTTGATTGAACAGAACTTAGTGTTTGGACAAGAACTCTGTGAGTCAATTGGAGGCACCAACGAACTGTTAACTTAATAAACATTTTGCCATCCTGTTTAAGAATCCAGGGGAAGGAGATCTTCCTCTGGATCCAAGGGTCTTTACCTTTCGGTACCTTTTTGTTGGGTCATTCTTGCACTTTTTGGTTTTGAACACTTTTTATAACATCAAGTCAAAGACATTTCCTTGCACCTTTTGTTGTGGTTTATAAGTATGAGGGTCAGGATAGGTTGTTTTGGACATAAGGGCGATTTTTCAGTTACTGACATCCTCACACATTCAAATCCTTACTTTAAGTTTCTAGGCAGGGAGGTTCCTCTTTAGAATAGGGCTAGAGAGGACGACTTTCCAACCCATTTTTATTTAATTAAAATATCTTTGTGTAAAAATACAACTACCTTGTGTCCATCTCTCATTTCTGACCCCTCACAGTACCCAGTGCTTCGGTCAGGACACAAGAGCCTCTATGCTTTCGACACAGGACACCTTGAAACAGAACTACATGCGGAGCTCAACCAATCTTGCCTTTCCCTCTCTCTGCTAACCTAAGTACATAATGTTTCTTCATCTCTGCCAGAGTGCCTGGAGACCATGCAAATGGCAGAGGTGCACAGTATAAATCCAAATAACATAACATGACATATTACCATTCTGATTCCTTCTGGAAAACCTCAACTAGGCCCTTTTGCAACTCTGCTTGTAAGCAACTGTACAAAGTCCTCACCAGACAAACCTACAAGCAGAGATACAGATCTCTTGGCACAGCCTCACCAAGATCACGTCTTTACAGCGCTATAGAGACAGCCCTATGCACAACCACCACCCAGACCCCAAACTTCAGAATTCCAGTCCACATGCCAATATGCCTGCCTATCCAATTGGAATCTTGATGTGGGTTCTCACAGCAGTCCATACGTCGGTGCTTTCAGACTTAAAGGAGAGAGTTAACTGCTTGTAACATTGGAGCTGCACTAGAATAGTCTCATTAGAATGCATAAAGAAGTTAGATGCCCCACACAAATATGTTTGCTGCCTCTCCCCCACCGCCCAGGAAGTTAGCACCTCTCCCAACATTTGAAGGGCTAGCACCCCACCCCCGAAATGTAGGTTTCATTGCGCCCCGGAACAGACGCACACATACCATTCACCATACAGACATGCACACCCAGCCCCCCATACATTTAAGTGTGTACCGTTTCACCATGCAGCAACACTGAGGCAGCCACCCATTATTTTAAGTGTACACCCTTTCACCATAAAGGCACACACTCCCAGGCAGCCACCCATACATTTAAGTGTGCAGCCTTTCACCATACACTCACGCAGGCAGCCACCTATACATTATCTGTCCACCCTTTGACCATACACTCACACAGGCAGCTGCCTATGCATTTAAGTGTGCACCCTTTCATCATTCAGGCACACCCATGTACCCACCCATACATTTAAGTGTGCACCCTTTCACCATACACTCGGCACGCACAGCCAGCCACCCATTGTGCACCGTTTCACCATACGCTCACACAAGCAGCCAACTATACGTTTAGTGTGCACCCTTTCACCATACACTCACACAGCCACCTATACATTTAGGTGGGCACCCTTTCACCATACACTCACACAGGCAGCTGCCTATGCATTTAAGTGTGTGCCCTTTCACCATACAGGCACACCCAGGCAGCCATCCACACATCTAAATGTGCACCCTTTGCCCATACACTCACACAGGAAGCCACCTACACATTTAAGTGTACTCCCTTTCACCATACACTCACACACAAACCTGCGTCATGGGGTTGAGGGGAGCCCTATTACTTCAAAAAGAAATGGTTTCTCTTTGAAGTCCCTCCGACTTTATACATTATTTCCGTTAAGGACGAACCATAATGGAACTAATGTCTTTATGAAGGCAGAGTTACTTAAAAAAATAAACTATTTATTTTTGAAGTCATTGAGCTCCCTACCCCATGACATGGAGGCCTCCAGCCAAGAGGCTTCCATGGCATGGGGTGGGTGGACCCCTCAGACTTCAAAAAGAAATAGTTTCTTTTTGTAGTCACTCTGCCTTCATAAAGAAATAATTTAACAGAAATAATTTCGTTATCAAGGCAGAGGGCCTCATTACAACTCTGGCAATAGCCATGCTGTTAAAAACCGCACGGCTGCCGCCGGAGTTGCATTTTTTCTGGCACCCGCAAATGGGCATGAACCGGGTCATGCTGAGCTCGGCGGACCCTGTAATTGCCCATTTGCGGGTGCCGGTAACATGGGACTCCCCATCCCCATTCGGCCCCATAGGGCTGAATGGGCATGGGGACGTCGGATGCACCGGCACATGCAGAGTTGTGCCGGTGCATCTGATGTGCTGTGCTCGCGGGTGCCGGTCAGCCCGCCAGGAAAAACTTGGCGGGCTGTCAGGCACCCGCGAGCACAGCCCGTAGTATGGCAGTCTGGGAACTACGGTACCGGCATGCTTACCAGTACCGTAGTTCCCGGACCGCCATGCTCGTAATGAGGCCCACAGTGACTTAAAAAAATGTTTTCGGATTTTCTTTTTTAGTCCAAGGGGGCCCCCCTCAGAGGACATGTGGTGCCAGGGCCCCCCACCGCAGAGGGTGTAGCTGTCATGAATCGCAGGGTGCGCCCCTTTTGGGCCTCATGGTCCCTGTCACAACGGGCTTATACACATTAATACTTCCAATATGGTCGTCCAATGCACTCCCTTCTCACTCCATGCGTTGGACGTAACCTTTCTCTATTGCTAGACCACGCCTTCCGCGGCTCCGCACATCTAAATGCTATTGCGAAGTAGCGACCAGACGTGTGCTCCGTAGCTCACGGTTCTTCTCCTTTCCACTCCGCTTTCCCTTCCTTGAACCCCCCCCCCTTCTTCTTACCTCCTGGATTCGAGTTCTAGCGAACTTACTTTGCCTCCTGGATTCCTGGATTCGGCCTCCTGGAAAACTGAACGCATTCTGGATTCGGAAGAGACACGGGCCGCATTCTTCAAAACCCGTTCCATCTGAAAGAAGGCAGCATCCAAGGACGCCGGTAAAGAATGGATTCAGGTGAGAAGGAGGGAACTCCTTGACAGTTTGAGACGCCACCCAATCGGAAGCGATATCAGGAACTATCAACCGAGGTACAGAATCTCAAAGCGGAGAACGGCGCTCTCAAACAATTGGTTCTATCGCGGGATTCTGCTACCAAAGAGAGTGTTATACTAGGCAGAGTCGTGGATAAATACGACGGCTCAGCAAAGACCCTTTGTGCATTCCTGGATTTGTGCCTGGTTCACTTTACCTTCAAGCCTTACTATTTTGCGAACCCCAGGGCCAAGGTGGGTTTTATAATCTCTCACCTTTCCGGGAATGCCTTGACTTGGGCCACTCCCCTCGTTAACTCTAGTGATGCCCTCTTGGACGATTATGATGGGTTTATACAGGCCCTAAAAGACATGTTTGACCGCCCTGAGCAGGTCTACAGCACACAAGAATGCTTGTTAGACTTTCAGCAAGGTGCCCAGGATATGCTCACGTATGTGACCCGATTTAAACAACTGGCTGACTGGTCCACTGAGGCAAGTTTTACCCTGTTCAGGAGAGGATTGAACGAAGAAATAAAGGATGAGCTGGCCAGAGTGGCACGACCAAGCTCATTCCAGGCATTAATGGATCTTGCCATGCAGATTGACTTCCGAATCCAGAAAAGGAAGTCAGAAAAGAAAAAATCCAAGGGAACTCCTTCCAAGGTATCATTTGAGGGTACCCCCAGACCAGAAATCAACCCAAGCCCAGTCTCTGAATCCGAGCCCGTGCAGATTGGGGTCTTTCGTGGACCCATATCCCCACAAGAGAGAATGAGGAGAATTCATACAGGCCTGTGCATGTACTGCGCCTCAGATAAGCATTTGGTTAGGGAATGTCCTTTAGCACCCCCTCAGCATTTGGGAAACGCCAGCTCACGATCCTAGATGGAGCAGAGCTTCGGCAGAGAGATGGTTGCTCCACATCCATTCCATCCTTGAACACTCCTGGACAAAACAATTTGGTGGTGTTACAGGCCTTTTTATCACCATCCAAGAATACAAACTATTCCATTTTGGCCCTGGTAGACCGCGGAGCTATGGGAATATTCATCGATCATGAGTGGGTTGCTAAACATCAGATTCCCTACGAAACACGAAGCACCATGCAACCTGTGGAGGCTATCGACGGAAAAGCCCTCACATCAAGACCCATAAGCCTTCAAACCAAGGAGATCCAGCTTTCAATAAATCACCATCAAGAGCTGATCAGGTTTGACATTATTACATTATTAAGTCAGCTCATTATCCCTTGGTATTGGCCTGCCCTGGCTACAGAAACACAACCCATATATCAACTTGTCTGCAGGTTCTCTATTCCTAGGCTCTGAGTTTTGCATGTCTCATTGTCTATCCCTAGAACCTCCATTACACACCCAAAGGAACCCAATAAGGAACAACAGACACCACTAATGGTATCCAATGTCATGCAAGTTCCTGAAGCCTACCAAGCTTATGCCGATGTGTTGTCGACTGCCATTGTCCAGGCCTTACCCCACACAGACCTGAAGACTGCGCAATAGATACGGAACCCTCTGCAGTGATTCCCTTCGGCAGGATGTTCATTCTTTCCGAACCCGAGAAGAAGGCCCTAAGAGAATACCTGGATACCAACCTTGAAAATGGCACCATAAAACCTTTGAAATCTCCTGCTGGTGCTTCTCTATTCTTTGTTCCCAAGAAGGATACCAAGGAACTCAGACCCTGCCTTGATTATTGCGGGCTAAATCAATGCCCCCTCAAGGATCGGTACCCGTTACCCCTGATTTCGGATATCCTGGAAGCCGTGAGAGGCGCAGTGATTTTCACCAAGTTGGATCTCAGGGGCGCCTATCATTTGATCCGTGTCAGGGAAGGGGACGAATGGAAAACCGCCTTCAGAACACCCTTTGGCCATTTTGAGTATCTAGTCATGCCCTTCGGATTGGCCAACGCCCTGGCAATTTTCCAACGCTTTATGGATAGGGTGTTTTCTGACATGCTGTTTCTCTTTGTTATTGTATATCTGGATGACATACTGATCTTCTCCAAGGATCCTATGCAACATGAAGAGCACGTGAAGGCAGTTTTGCAGAGACTCCGAGATCATAAACTCCTGGCCAAACCTGAAAAATGCTTGTTTCATGTGACCTCCGTTCATTACCTGGGGTTTATTCTTACCCCAGAAGGAATTTGTATGGACCCTTCCAAGGTAAAAGCAATATTGACCTGGCCTGCTCCTACTTCCGTGAAACAAATTCAATCTTTCCTGGGACTTGCCAATTTCTACCGGAAATTCATATCTCATTTCTCCGAGATAGTACAACCGATTGTTGCTCTCCTGAAGAAAGACACTCCTTTCCTCTGGTCAACACCACAAGATATGGCGTTCCAGTGTTTAAAGGCAGAGTTTATGCAAGCTCCTATCTTGGCTCAACCCGATACTAGCCGTCCTTTCCTGGTAGAAACGGACGCTTCAAATTATGCCTTTGGCGCAGTCCTGAAACAAGAATTAGGAGATAAACTGGAACACCCAATTGCTTACCTCTAACAAACTCTGACTCCTAGTGAAACACATTATTCAGTCCTGGAAAAAGAATTGTTAGCCATTCGCCAAGCCTTCACTGAATGGTGACATCTACTTCTGGGAGCTAAACATCCAGTTGAGGCCCGTCTGGACCACCGGAACCTCCAGATTCTACAGTCTTTGGAGTGTAGGAACAGTCATCAGGCGCGTTGGGCATATTTCTTCGCCCAGTACCAGTTCCATATCACTCATGTAACTGGATCACAAAACCTGATTGTCGACGCATTATCTCGACGACCTGACTACGAGCCCACTGAAGACAAGGCATATCTTCAGATGTTTTCCCCCACGATCTTTGTGGCCCAGGCAATCAACCTCCTCGAAGAAATCCAAGCCCAAACCCAATCCTCTGATCTGTGGAAGGACAAATCCAAAAGAAATCATTGGAATGTAAAGGTCCGGGAAGGTTATTTGTTCAAAGACAATGTGTTGGTCATCCCTACAAAAAGACTACAACAGAGAATAATGAATCTCTGTCACGATACCCTACACTCCGGACATCATGGTGTCACCAATACCCTCCGTCTGATACAAAGGCAATTCTGGTGGCCTAGGATGAGAACCAACGTACGGCAGTACATTCAATCCTGTGTTGTCTGCAGCCAAAATAAACACAATAACAAGAAGCCAGCGGGCCTTCTACTACAACCTACATTGCCAACTAGGCCTTGGGAGATTATCGCTACGGACTTCATTGTGGAACTGCCACCTTCCCGTGGGTATACCACCATCATGGTTACCATAGACTTGTTCACTCATATGGCTCATTTTACGCCCTGGCGTAAATTACCATCTTCTTCTGAACTAGGAGGAATCTTCCTGGAGCACATATTCCGTTTGCATGGACTCCTTTCCAAGATCATTTCGGACCGCGGACCTCAATACATCTCACAATTCTGGAAACATCTCTGTCAATGTTTAGGTATCCAACGTGCCCTTTCGTCAGGTTACCACCCTCAAACCAACATAATCACAGAACGTGTCAATCAAACCCTGGAACAGTATCTTCAATGCTTCGCCACCAAGGTCCAGGATGACTGGTCACTCCTGATACCCGTGGCTGAATTCGCTTACAATAATTCTGACCATTCGGCACTTATGATCAGCCCCTTTTATTGCAGTCAAGGATTTAATCCGTCGGTCCTGCCTTCTGTTCTTCCTCAACCTACACCAGTACCTACAGTTGACTCCTGGATCGAAACCCTTGCCAACATACATAAAGAAGCCAAGGAATTTTTGCAGAAGGCCAGGAAACAGGCCAAGAAATATGCAGATTCCAGAAGAAGACCTGGCCCTTCTTATGCAGTCAGTGATCAGATCTGGTTGTCCTCAAAATTACTAACCCAACATCTACGGCCTAGTAAACTGGCCCCTCGGTACTATGGTCCATTTTCCATTAAATAAATTATAAATCCTGTTTCTTATCGGATCAAATTGCCTGAATCCTGGAAGAAGATACACCCAGTCTTTCACACATCTCTACTGAAACCCTACTATCCATCCTCCCAAAAACCCTACAGACCTCCTCCTATACTGGTTGATGACTAATTGGAATATGAGGTATCTCGGATTTGTGATTCCAGGTTTAGGAGGGGCCAGCTTCAAAACCTGGTTGAATGGAAAGGATATCCTCCTAGAGAAAGAACCTGGGAACCTCTCTTAAACATCAAGGCCCCACGGCTGCTCAGAAGGTTCCACCTCATCCACCCGGGCAAACCAGGAGGGAAGGGTCTTCGGAGGGGGCATGATGTCATGAATCGCAGGGTGCGCCCGTTTTGGGCCTCATGGTCCCTGTCACAACGGGCTTATACACATTAACACTTCCAATATGGCCGTCCAACGCATTCCCTTCTCGCTCCATGTGTTGGATGTAACCTTTCTCTATCTCTAGACCACGCCTTCCGCGGCTCCGCGCGTTTCAATGCTATTGCCAAGTAGTGACCAGACGTGTGCTCCATAGCTCACGGTTCTTCTCCTTTCCACTCTGCTTTCCCTTCCCTTCTTCTTACCTCCTGGATTCAAGTTCTAGCGAACTTACTTTGCCTCCTGGATTCCTGGATTCGGCCTCCTGGAAAACTGAACGCATTCTGGATTCGCCAGAGACACGGGCAGCCTTCTTCAAAACCTGTTCCATCCGAAAGAAGGCAGCATCCTAGGACGCCGGTAAAGAACGGATTCAGGTGAGAAGGAGGGAAGTCCTTGATGACAATAGGGGGCACCGTTACGCCAGTGGGACAAATCGCTCTTCTACATAAGTCCACTAGCTGACATGCCTACATATTGCAGCACCTGGGAGGGCGTTTCTGCTACAGAAAGATTGCATTGGGAGCAAATTATTTTGGGTGGGAGAAAGTAAAAAACAGTAACATTTTTTATTAAAAAATCAGAAATGTGCGACCTAAATCAGGAGGGTTGGCATATCTGCACTAGACTAGTATTCCATCCTCCACAAGCCCTAAAATCTACACTGAGAACGTCTGCATGGCTGTCTTGATTCGCCCTAGTGTCCAATCTCAGGAATGCCTGTGTTCTGAACTTCTCAGCCACGATAATAACAATAATAATAATTTGCATTTATATAGCGCTACGAATGTGTGGTGCTCATTTATCAACCTCGGAAGGATGAAAGGCTGAGTTTGGCCCTGCCCGGATTCGAACCTGCATCGGCAGGCTCTGAAGAGATGTCAAGATGCTCTACTCGCTGTGGTATCTGACTGGCTATCTGACGATGCTCGCTCTCCAGACTTCCCGCTCGAGCAAAATTGCGCAGGTGCAGAATTAGAAGGCTTGGGCCCCGCGGATGAGCATAGACTACAGACGTAATTGGTCTGAACTTAACGTGCGCATCACGTGATGATGAGGAGGCGAGACATGGCATGGACTGGGTCCGTTCCTCAGATAGGAATTTCACACTACTTTTCAGTACAGGCAGAGTCGTAAATTCGTATGAAAAGCTTACTGATAAATTTCTTTATAAAAAGCATAGGGATCTGTTACTTAAATTGCTTCAGCTTAAGTGATCCACAAGTACAAGTCCCACAATGCATTATTCAGTAAGATCAGTGCTGAATATGTTTGGGCAAAGTGACATGGGTTCCTTTGCAACTTACATCAAGCCGGAAGATTATTCAGCAATGCCGTTGTCCTTGCAGAATCGTGCATAGATGTGATACGCCATCAGTTGTATTAACCTTGTTTTAACTTCAAGTTGCTTTGGAATTTTATATATTCAATACTCAAACCATTTATCAGCACCAATGAATTTTGAATACAAATGTAAGTTTGATCTATGTTGGGGTGTACAAAGATTCGATGTGTAACCATTATATATGCACAACCACCACAACAGTTAGGAATGTTTACCATACTTAATGTTATGTTCCTGGAAAAAGAGATGTATGACCCTACTGTAATTGCACATGTCAAGTCGGTATATGCCTAAGTTCAGTTATCCTATGAAGTCGTCTTGTTGCATTTGTGTCACAATGGTCTGTTATATCCTCTTCTTCAAAAGAAGATTCTGTCTCTCCTCCCTCCCCTTCCTCCTCACCTTTACTTCTCCACATGGTTTCTGGCTTCTTCTTCCCTTTATGTCCAGGCTTCTCCTTTTTTTAATGTCGATAAGGGCGCCCACGGAAGGATGCCACAGTGTCACCGTATAGGTGAGCTGTGGGCAATCCTCCATGGTGGCCAAAAGGGGAAAAAGCCTGAGGCACAAAAAAACCCAAAGAAGATCACACGAATGGGAGAAAGTAAGTCCTTGATTCACGAGCAAGTACCGAAGCACACTACCAGTGAGGATCCTGAAGACTGAAGGCAGGTAAGGGTTAGTACGCAGGTAGGCTGAGAAGGACCGGAAGGTATGAAGAAGCAATCCGAGGGCAGGCGAAGGTTTCCGGTACACAGGTAAGCAGAACAATGTTAGTGGGCGAAGCAGAAAAAATCCAAAGGCAGGCGAAGGTTTCCGGTACACAGGTAAGCAGAACAATGTTAAAGGGTGAAGCAGAAGCAATCCGAAGGCAGGCCAGGAATCCGGTACACAGGTAAGCAAACAGGGATGAAAAGACAGAAAGGGCAGCAAGAACGAGAATGGAGAAGGTAAGAGAAGAATGAGTAGGAAAAGAGGAGCGGGAGGAAAGTCGAGCGGGAGGGAAAAGAATATCAAGCAGCGGAAGGCAAGACAGGAGGGAGACGACAAGGCAGAGGGACAAAAGGCAGGTGGGTGAGACCGCAAGGCGAACACGGGAGCGCAGGCAACAACAGGAGGAAAAACCTAGGTACGTTGCAACGCATCCGAAAACCGCAAGTGCCTGTATTTACAACCGCCGCCGGACGCGAAGCAAAAAAGAACTAGACCTACCCACGACGTTGCGGAGAACGCGATGGAACAATCAATGGCGGACCTCTCTTCCAGCGGTTCCATACACGGCATCTCCCCCAGGTCGTGACAATTTGTAAATCGAAACCTGCATGATGCTAAGTTTAAACCGCATTCATCTTCCTCTCTGTGAGCAGGTGAGTTATTGTATATAGTTGTTTTGGTGGGTGAAAACGTACATGTCCCATACCAGTCTGGAGATGCCATCCATTCTTGGTTTTAACTTTGCATTCTGGGGCAGGAAGGGACAGTGGGGGGAAAATGGTTGGGTTGGGGAAGCAGCCGTCAGGTTGCTTGGAATGCATGCTTGGATCATGGGATTCATCCCGCAATCCTAGCAACCTGATTAGTTGCTTCCCACGCCCGGGGTTCTAATGCAGATTTCAAACCAGGCCGGGACTAGAAACACCTGAATGGAATACGGCATGTTGCCATGTATGCTAATATGGTTTTAAAGGCCTGTAGCATACATTAGGACACCCAAGTCAAAAAGGAAGATTTTCCAGGAATCATTCTGGGGTCATCCGGTGACTCCATCCTAGAGTCATCCATGGCTAGTTCAGGGAGATCACCTGAAACCATCTTGAAGTATGTGTATAGGCCGAAATAATTAAATCAGATGACTTTAGAGTTATCACAGAAACTACTCCAGGATGACCCCATGACACCTTCAGGATGGGTGGGGGATTATTCCAGGATGACCCCGCAACAACTTTCGGATGGAGTTATTTCATGTTGCTTCCAAACGATTTAGGAAAAGGGTTTTGTTTCCTTGTCTGTAAGATGGGTGGTATTACTATAGGGTGAGTCTAGTTAGATTTATGGATAGTGTACTGGAAAACCTCAAGGGAATTTGCAGCCGCCACTTTCCATCTTTGCTTTCTTTGCTAGAGCACTTAAATGTCATTAACTAAGTTTGCAGATTTAGTATACAAAACTATAAATCCACCCCCACAATGTCACGAACCAACCTGTAAACATCCTCATTTCAGTTCTCACCTCTATTTAACATGGCAGCACAGCCAATAAACTCCCACAAGTACAAATCACTGCACTAAAATACACACTATCAGTGACCTAAACAGAATCCGTTAAAGGTCTACCTGCATGACTGCCGATCACTTCACCCAATATCACTATGAGCAGCTAGCAATTAGTTCGACCATTCACCACACCCAAGAAAACACTAGCTGACCCCCCCACAGAAATAAATAGCACAAAAAAATGTACCATTTACAAGTTGGCAACAACCTACAAATTCACCAGATCAACTATAAAGTTCTACACACAAGAGCAATTGCATCTTCAGTTTCACAAAGCAGCGTGTGACCTACAATTACTTTGTCGATTAGTAGCAGGGGCTCACATAGCAACCAAACTCGGTTGTGGGGATGTTCCAATTACATTGTTTTTAAAGACCATAATCAGGCATGACAGTCATACTGTAACAAGGACACACTGTCGAGAAGACATGGTAATAAGAGTTGATCTTGTCAAATTAGATCTGTCTGACCAAACATTTGTACCAGACAATTGACTGTTACTTTGTAGTCCCATATTTTGTAGTTGTTGCGCAGCTGCATCTTTGGGGGCTGCAACATTACACAGAGACATCTGCCCATTTACTGCTTTGTCTTTCAATTGTCCAGGTGAAGTAACAGAGGCGGGTTCTGAGGAAGGAATGAAGGAGAAATTAAGAACACTAGCCCACCCTGCCAAAAGACGTATGTTTTCCAGCTTCTGTGAACAGCCATTAATAAGTTTGGGAATAGTCAGTTTCCATCCATCAGCTCTTACAATATAATTCTCTTGATTTTTTCACTGCATCTTCTTCTTGTAGTTCGCAGAACACTCTTACATTTTCCAGCGCTTCCCAGATTCCACCAGTAGCTGCTTTTTCTATTTAAGACCTCAATTAGTCCCTCTGCATCACAGTAGGTTTTCATTATTTTGTCAAATGTTTTCTGTTTCTTAATACACTGTTTCTTGGCTGTGGGTATGAAAAAGGCAAGTTGAAACTTCATAATGTGACTATCAGTAAAACGAACATTTTGCTTGAGCTGTACACTGGGGTAATTGACTCCCTTTTAAGGGCGATCCTATCCGTCCCTGTGGACTTTTGATTATACTTGCGCTCCTCTGCGCTTTCCTTCCTCTCCATGCAGCTCCACACAACTCAATTTAGCTGCACACATACTCTGTACTTGACTACGGTCCCAAGAGCATTCAACCCATAGCGCTTTGCCAATAACATGAGAGAAATCATGTAGACCATCTAAAATAAGAGAGTTTCTGTGTGAAAAAAGGGAATGCCTCCGCGATCGACATCAGATGTACCCTGTTCCCCAAACATCAAACAGATGAACACAAAAAATACATTGCTTACCTGCTGACTAGAAAAGCACTGCTGCCTTGAAATCCTTTTCTTCACGTATTTCTCTTCTACTTTCATCAAGACCCTCTAGCAGCCATTTGCAGTTAACTTCACCAGGAATTGCCAAAGACTCCAATTCGCAGGCAAAGAAAAGCACATTAAACAGTGCCATGAGTTGAGAATAAAAAAAGTCAATTTGGTATGCTCCATGTATTTGTGAACCGTGTCTGTACCCAAAACCATTAATTTATAGTGGGCTTGCTATGGATGTTCCTGCCTGATGTGTCCCGATTTGTGAGTGAAGCACCTCTTGGTGCTTGGAAAAATTCCTCTAAGAATTTCACCCATTGTGGCTTATGTTAGTTGCATCGGCTTGCTAATAAAATTAGAGGTGGGTGTTCTGGAGAGGCAATACGTTATTAACTGCAGAGCTCTTGTACCTAAAATGCTGCAGAATCATTTTGTGTGTGTCCTTTAAAAGACAAGCACCTATTTCATTTTCTTAAATGTAAATATCAACCACAGAGAGTCCCAGCTTGCAGACAGCAACATGTACAGGAAATGATAGGGATCGGAAATATGATGGTATGCAGGGACAGAACCCATGACTAAAGTGATCTTTACTGGGCGGGGGGGGAGGGTGGGAGAGTAAATATTACACCTAACAGGCATGCCTTTGCTAATATGATCATAATTTGAGGTCAGCCTGTGTTTTACAAATCTCGATTTATGTGACTTATAGATGACATTCATAGCGCTGTTATTAAGGGATACATATCAGAAAATAAGATAGGTCTTGTTTAGCAGTCCCGTTTTTTTTTGCTATTCTTTTCGACCAATTATTACATTGTAGAATGAAAGCATAAAGTAATTCACTAAACCCACTTTTGTTTCAATTTATGTTTCATTGCTATGTATTTTATTATGAAGTATGTTTTGTTTTTATGTACAAGTGAAAACACAAAATATATTTATAGTGTAAAACAAGATTTTTGTTCTGTGGAAAATATATTAACCGTTATTGATTAAAGGTTAATTCAAGTGTCACCTATCTAAAATATCTGGTCAAAGAGACGGGTAATCAACTTTTCTTATATTCTTTCGAATTTGAAACTCTTCCCATTTGAAAGCCAATCCCTGTAACTAAAAAAGTAGGGAAGTACCCAATTTGAGAGGATCTTTGCTAATATGAGCCAGGAACTATACTCCAGAAAGGACAGACGTCCCCCACCCCACCCCATATGCATTGCTACTGTGCCATAAATTATGCACTACAGCTGAACTAGTGCATCGCTCATGAGCAGTGGAAAAATCATGCAAAAAGTAAAAGACATGGGTACATTTTGTAGAGGCATGGTTCACACACATGCACCATGGCCTTGTAAGTGTAGATAGCTCATTACTTAGAGGGTTAGGTGCACCTATCTGAGGAAGGCACGGACCTATTCATGTGGACCATTGTGGGGGCATTGGAGCAGCAACAGCATTAAAGCCAGAGGGGCAGCCAGTAGGAGCATTTATTCCCTACTTGGAGGCAGTTTGAAAGCGATCAGACATATCAGTAGAACAGTCATTCTTTTTTTTTGGATTCACAAAGTTTACAGATATTCACATTAACATACTTTACAATGGATATTGTGACAATGAGACTGTCAGGCGGTTGTAAATTGAAATAAAAATCTGGTCTTTATTCAGACTTAATAAGGTTGATAGGATTGTAAACAACACAGTCTTTTCTTCAAGAAGTCTTCCCTTTCTTCCTTCTTGTGGAGTAATGTTTTCTTCTGCTTCCTTGTAGGGCACGATATATGGACCTCTGGCAAGTATTTTCCTCCTAGTCTTCATACACCCAGGTGCTCCCTGTAGCTCCTGTCTCCTCGTCTGGTCTGTTCTGCAATGAGAGCAAGAGTGAACACACCTTCTCAACCCTACTGGTTGTTTATATAGGCAGCTTTCAACTGGCCAATCAGCTTTTACTTCCTTCCCCAGTCTATAAGAACCCTCCCAGGCCCCGCCCCCTTTCTCTGAAAACATGGCGTCAGGTGTTCTTCCAACGGTCCTCCTGCCTCTGTTCCCCTGGATTCATCCCAAATGCCCAGGTAAGCGTAGTGTGGTAAGAGGGGTGGGTTAGGTCTCTGTGGTTCGTGTGGGAAATTGTGCAGGTTATGATATCGTTGCTTGTTACAGTTTGTTGACACGTGAGCCGTGTCTCCGCGTAGCGGTTCACTTTCCGCCTTCCCGCGGCCGAGTTGTAAACACCCGTAGTACGGCCGCGGAATCGTGGCTTCGTAGCAGCACAGAGGTTCATCCCTCCTTCTTCCCTCTTGTTGTTCTGGGTCTGCCCTGTGGGCCCCTGTTGGCCGCATGCTGCCCACCGCTATGTCATTAGGGCCGGGGTCTGCGTATCCGCATGTTGGACCGAACAGCCACGGAACTGCTATCTGATAGCGAGGCGGCTCTTCGGGTTCAGTATAGTTGTCCTGTGGCTCTTCCGCTTCACTGAGTGCAGAGGTAACCAGCTTCTCCACAGGCTGTACCCACCACTCTCTCATTAAGGGGTCGGGTGGCTCTTTTTCTCTGGGTACAGGGGGAACTGGGTTCTTGTCGGGCTGGCCCCACCATTCTCCCTTTGTGGGCGCTTTGGTTAGTTCCCCTCCCCTGTTTTCCGCTGGCACTGGGGTCTCCTTTTCCCATTCCCTGGATCTTTGTTGATCGTGTACACTCTCCGAGCTGTCACAGATATACATTCCAGTCTGCTTCAGAGTCACCCTACTCCTCCCATTTAACAACCTATGCCACCTATATTCTTTCCAGTACCATTCTCTGAGCATACCGTACATAATATACATATTTATCTTTTCACGTCTATCGGAGTCAACCGGGTTTCTGCTTTCACCTGGGTTGAGGTATATACCGAGGCGTGCAGATCTTGTAGTAATAGCCTCCAAGAGTCTAAGGGCCTCATTATAAGTCAGGCGGTAAGGGGTTAACGGCGCCGGTAAAGGTCCCGGCGCCCTCAATCCCGTACCGCCTGATTACGAGGTCCCCTCGCGGGACCCGCTCTGCACGTCTGGTTTTACCAGACGTGCAGAGCGGGTCCCGCGAGTGGAAGAGGGAGCAAACAACGGGCCCTATGGAGGCTGAAATGAGAATGGGGGAAGATCCGGACTCGGGTTCCTGAAGGGAGGAATTACCGGGCCCTCCGAACTCAGAATGGCCCGGTAATTCCCCATTCTGGGAACCCGGACCCGATTTTGGCGGCAGCCATGCCGCCAATAGCGGAATGGCTACCGCCAAAGTCGTAATGACGGCCTAAATCTGCGTTTTGCTCTCCTTGGACCCATCTGGCTGCTTCTTGCCAAGCTGCAGTCTCAGCGAATGACCATTTCAGGAGGTCTTTCCACCACAACCCTGCGTCCGGATCTTTGTGTGCTTTCCACCACATTGCTATCCTGCATTTTGCCAGGATATATGGTATGGGCCTCCTTATGAGTTTGGAGGTAGCCATGCCCTTAATTAGGGCATGGCTACCTCCAAACTCGGGTCCGGGTTCCCTGAATGGGGAAAATACCGGGCCATTCCGACCTTGGAGGGCCCAGTATTTCCCCATTCAGGGAACCCAGACCCGGTCCATCCCATTCCCATTTGAGATCCCATAGGGCTCAATGGGAATGGGAAGCATGCTAACAAAGGGCCTATTAATGACGGGCCCGTTGTTAGTATGCTGGACCGGTCGCAGGACCCGCTAAGGACGTCTGGTAAAACCAGGCGTCCTGAGCGGGTCCCGCGAGAGGACCTCGTAATAGGGCGGTAAGGGATTAAGGGCTGCAGCACCTTTACCGGCACGTTAACCCCTTACAGCCCTCCTCATAATGAAGCCCTATGTCTTTTAGTTTGTTAACATGTATAATTTTTTTTGAACGCACAAAAGTTCCTAACAGACAGACCGCGGGGGACCGCGTGTCTAATACTATTCCTGCTTTTGCTAACTTGTGCGCTGCCTCTCCCCAGTACTGTTGTATCTTACAGCAGGTCCAGAACATATGCACTGTGTCCGCATTGCTCCGTTTGTATTTCGGGCAAATTTGCTCTATGGCGATGCTGAAGTTCGCCATTCTCCTGGGTGTCAGGTACGCTCTGTGGGTTACGTATAGTTGTTTAAGCTGTAATTTTGCGTTTTGGACAATTGCTTCTGATATGTTATTGCTCTTTCCGATTGCTTATCTGTTAATGGTTCCTAGAGATCCTCTTCACAGCTGCGGCGGGTCTGCGCTAGCCCATCTCCACCCTGAGACATCATCAGTTCATATATATATTTGATACCTCGTGTCCTCCTGTTGAAATGTCGTACAATGTTTCTATCGCTGCCGCTTGTTTAAATTTGTTTGCTGCTGTAGGCCATAACTGCTTTAGCTTTGCAAAGAAAGAGGCATGTAGTATGTGTGTTGTCCTTTGTGCAATCCTGTTTCTGTTGCGAGTGTGCTAAAGTTTATTGGTTTCCCTTCCTGTAGTAGGTCGCCTATCGTCACCACTCCCAAGGGCTCCCAGTATTTCCTCACACCTAATCTGGCTTGCGAGTCTTCCACCTTAAGTGCTACCAGTGGGATTTGAGGAGAGTAGGGCATCCTACCTCCTATTAGCCGACAAGCCCTGTGTCATATCGCCTTGACTAGCGACTGTAAGAGCAGGTGTAATAGGGTTTTTTTTTGCGTCTGTTCATCTGCCAGCCACTTTGTGACAAACTGTAATTGGCTTGCTAAGAAATACGCCTCAAAGTTGGGCACCTTTATGCCACCTTGGTCATATGGTTTCTGTAGCTTGGTGAGCGCCAGCCTGCATCTAGTGTTGCGCCATAGGAACCTCTGGCATAAAGTGACTAATTTCTTTAAGAAGCTTCTAGGAATATTGTACGCGCTGTTATTGAAGTAATGAAGGAGTCTCGAGAGCACCACCATCTTAAGTAATGCCGCTCTACCCATCGATGATAGGGGTAGTTTAGCCCAGAATCCATTGATTTTGCCACCTTATCTATTGCTTCCTGCGTGTTTTGTGCGTGTTCTATCTTTGGATCATGGTAAATGCCTACTCCTAGGTATTTGATCGTTTCTAATTCCCACCTCACCGGCAGCGTGTTCAGTGGCTTCCCTGAATAGCCCGCCAATGGAAACAGGCACAATTTCTTCCTGCTGACATTTCAAAAAAGGTAGCAGGTGCTCCTCTCCAGAAAGAACATGGCATGATAACCTGTTCTTTGATGAGAGTTCGCAGCACACGCTTTTTGCTTACTGTACCTTTCACAGATGGGAAATAACCATTTGCATATCAATCTTTGTCCCGCCCACATGGGCAGTCCAGCACCGAAATGCTATGGCAATTCCTCTCTGAACAAGAGTACCAACAGAAACCCCATACACGTGTTTCAGCCTTGTTGGGCCTCATCAATGAGGTGAAGCTGTGCCTCTCTGAGCACAGTCAGCAGAGAGTCCACGTCTGGTTGCCTCCAGGTAACTTAGAGTGACCAACCCCATCCTTGAAAATATTTCAAAAAAGGTAGCAGGCTCTCCTGCTGACAGCGATGCCTGAAAGGTCTGCGTAGATCTCCAGCACATCTAATATATACTGTAAGTTGGTCTCTGGGTGTTGTAAGTAAATGAGCATGTCATCGACATACAAGGAAATCAAATTCCCGCTGCCATGTGAGCCTATGCGCGCCATTTGGTATTCCTTCCGGAGATATACCGCTAGGGGTTCTAGGGCTAGTATAAACAGCATGGGTGACCACAGGCATTCCTGCCTCGTTCCTTTTTCCAAACACTCATTGTTCCGAAATCTGATTGCCCGTCTTGACTCTCACGACCGGCCTGCTATATAAGAAATCAGCCCATTTTATGTATGTAGAGAAGGAGCCAAGTATCCCCACCTCAAGCATCTCGCCCATATTGCCTATATGTTAGGAGCCAGAGTGTGAGACACGTGCATTACCAGTGAAAATACTGATACCAAGGAGAATCTTGGAGGCAAGGTTCTCATTGAGAAAGCCATACCTGCATACGAGACAGTATGATGGCCATTTGAATGAAATCCCAGAAGAAGCAGGACCAATGAATGAAAAAGCAGATTGGTGACATCACACGAAGCCAGACTGATGTACATGGAAGAGATGAAGAGACAAGAGAAGTGAATATAGTCTATAAGGCATCAATACAGTATCAAGATAAGTGACATCTCGGGCTCGAGATTTGGTAACGTATGCTACAGAAACAATGAAGATATCAAGTCATGTTACATGTGTACAGATGCAAAGAAACGCAAGCAGACTAACTATTTGTGAGGATAACTATTTAGTGAATAGATTACGGCATGCGTCAACGTATACATATGTAGGAATGAACTAAAGAATGGATGTTTCCACGACGTGTTATAGCAGAGCTGAACTAAAGAAGGAAGGCCTTTTTTCCAGTGTGTCGCAGTTGAAAAACAACAAAATTTCAGACGTGAATCTCAGAAAGGCAAGGCTGGATGAGCCCCAAGAAGCCAAGGTCTGATGAGACATTAGTTACAATCGTGTGAAAGAATGAAACTTCTGTTCAGAAGGCATGGACGAAAACAAGTTAGACATCAGAGATCTATTCAAAAAATAGTAATTTAAATGCACTAGAGCTCAAATTTGTGGTCCTCAGTCACGTGAATGGATGGAACTGGACAAACATGACGAACCACAGCTACGCAGAGAGGCAGAGCGTGCCTCTACTCCCCTGTATTCTCCAGGGCAAGGAACATTTCCAAGGCCGGGTGCAAAGCCTTAATTGGTGTGCAGACCACTGAGGTGATGATAGATGATATGCTAATTGGTGGGAAGCTATGGTTATGACCAGCGCACCAGCAACTGGAAGTCCAGTCTGCGTGCTGCTAACATGGGTGTAAAAGTACTGACGGATGTAAGAGTGCCAACCAATTGTAGGGGGCTGCATGATTAAGAGCCCTATAGTTTGTGTAACCAATAGGACGTCATGTATTTAGTGACGTTCATAATGACCTATTTGAGGGGAGGGCTTAGTTGCCCCACCTGATTTTAAGGAGCCTATCACTTTCTTAGACTAGTATGGAACATATACTTAGATGTTCCCTCTAAGCCTATCACATTAGCCACTAGGTTTTTGTAGTTTGCCACGGTGGATGACGTTAGTAAGTGCATAGGTTAACGTCATCAATAACGAGTTTTTACTATAAGTATGACGTTTTTTCTGGAGCAAATTGAGAAACCATGCTATGAGACGTCTGTTGTACTCAGTTTTAGATCATTGATATTAAAACACTTAACTTTTGCCAACTTTCTGGGTCGTTTTGATTATTGATGTTTGAATAATTCCTACACCCCCATTCATCTCAAAGTATTGCTACCTCAACTTAAAGGGCTGGGTTGGCTATCCTGGTTCATGTGGAAGCAGAGAGGATGGTTCAAGAGCCATCGACCTAAGTAAGCTTTGAGTTCCCGGCAATATCGCATGTCCTTTGCTATTCGGCTGAAAGGACAAGAAGCTCCCTATAGATAGCGGAAATAGTTTTAAAATTAAGCCCTGCAAGCGTAGGTGAGACAGGTCCCTCGGTTTGTACGAAATCCCCTCCCGACTTCTACATGAAGCTGAACGGACGGAAGGTTGAAGCGGCTGATAAGGAGGAGTCGATCCCGAAAGTCAGAAGTCTAAAAAGCGAATATTGAGTAAAACTGAGAGAGGTGGCACAATTGTGAATGGGCAGTGAGTGGAGAAAGTAATAAGGGAAACAAGTAACAGGGGGAGGTTGGGGTAAAGACAACTCGAGACGATGAGTATCGAGTTATTAAGTAATTGACTTGAGAAGAGGAGCCAAGCAATTAAGAAACTGTGAGACGAGGATCGTCACAGTAGAGTAAGCCCAGTGTCCTGCGTGATAGCACGTAACAGAAGAAGTCATATCTAGAGTACCATTAGCGGATGACGTAGACTATGGAATTGTTTAAAGACAATCTCACATCCCAATCGGGGTATTTGTTAGGGGCAAGGTTGTCTTGAGGATCGCAGACTGAGATATATTTGGCCGGTCGAGTATGCCAGTTTGTTTGTTTTATGTGTCGTATAGATATATATGTGATGAAGAAGTATTAGACGAATTAAGAGATGTAAAAAGGAAAACAAAAGATTTAAGGGTTAATTATTTATTTGTTGAAATTAACTTGATGGTGTTTAGTAAATAAGCAGATTGGAGTAAAACGTGATATAAAGGGTTTGGAGCTGTGACGATTGGTGCATGCTCAAATTGTATTCTTTTTCTGCAAAATGTATTTTTGAAAACGTGCAAAGTGTAAAGGTGAGTATTGACAGTCAAGTGTTGTCATGCATGCTGGACAGGACATATTACCTCTGGACCCGGAAAACCACCTTCACGCAGAACAGGTTATGCTCATAGAACTGCTAGACTGTGCTTTTCTAAATGGAGGTTGTTTGATGTACTGCCGGGAAAACGACGTTTGCATTATTCACGTCATTGAATTCATGTGATTCAGGGTAGTCTCGTGTGTTACTGCAGTACGTTCATAAGCCGCGTGGAGACGTTGCTCACTGCTTCTGATTGAACCAACATGGCGATTTGTAGCTTAACCCTTGATCTGCGTCCTCGCATCTCGTCAGTTACTTCCTTGGCTTTCATCTGCGTGTTTCTTCCGCACGCAAACTCCTGAAGCTGCTTTCTAGAAGTTACAACAGTTTTGATTCACGGGAAATTTCTACATGCTATCTTCGGCAGTCGTCCATTAGAAGACCATCAGAAGGCTTTCCTTCACACGCGAGTTGTGGCAGCACTGTCTGCGTGCACTTCAGTCGCGTGTATCCTCACACGCAGGTTCCTGATATCTTCGCATGGTGCTTTCCTGACTGCGTGTAAGTTTGTTGCGTGTAATTTCCCACGCGGACGCTGGAACTCTCCAAGCGCGGCTGTCCTGGCTGCGTGTACTTTGTTCGCGGGTAAAACCCAACGCGGACGCTGGATCTCTCCAAGCACGGCTGTCCTGGCTGCATGTACTTTGTTCGCTGGTAAAACCCGACGCGGACGCTGGAACTCACTAAGCGCGGCTGTCAGGGCTGCGTGTACTTTGTTCGCAGGTAAAACCCCACGCGGACTCTGGAACTCTTCAGGTACGGCTGTCTGGCTGCGTGCACTTCTGTTTGCGTGTAAAATGACACGCGGTCCACTCTACTGTTTACACGCTGCGGTCCTGGTTGCGTGCACTTTTTTTGCGTGTAAATTAGCATGCTTTCTACTGTATTTGCAAGCGCGGCTGTTCAGGCTGCGTGAACTTTTGTCGCGTGTAAATCTGCACGCGGTTTTTTGAACTCTTTGAAAACGTGTAACTCCACACGCATCCCTGGCTCCTGTGATGAGATAACAGGTGGACTCATTTAATTTCTGTTCTACGTGGTAAAGGAAGCATTATCAACAAACTGTTTATTTGAAGGTGATTGTGCACAGTACTTTGGACGCTATGCTGTGGTGCACCAACCCGGTATCTAGCGTGAGCCTCGTGCCGTTCGGGATAAGTCTCCCTTACTAACCTCCCCTCCTTTGTCGTTGTTTCAATTCCTGGATTTCTTCTGAGACTTGTTGGTGGAGATTCCAGTTCTAGCCTACAGGTTAGTGGTGTAATTAGTGCTATTGATGAGCTATCAGTGAGAGTTTAGTTGGGACAACTTCTCATGATGCTTTATTTATCCTAGGCTGACTTCCTATAATGCTCCCACGCCCTTTCCAGTGATGCCTGTCTCTGCCTGTTTTACTAGTCAGAGAGTTGTATCATTTGGAAGGTCTAATTTGACTTCATTACTATCAAGCCGTGTGAATTCAAGGATCCGGAAGAGCCCTACCAATTGTATCCATTTTGGTTACCGTATCCTTTTCATAAGATACCTTGGTGATTTATGACACGTGTGATGAGTCAAAATGGAGGATATTACTCCACTTATACATATATGCAAGTAGCTGCCAAAACAAGCAACTAAGCTTAAACAGCACAGTGCAGAATGGGTTAGAGGCACGGCAGACAAGATATTCATGCCATGGCCACAAGGGGGATCACTTTCAAAGGCAGCTTTGCAACACACGCCGACATATTTGCATGCAGCATACACGGGAAAAAGTTAGATAAAAGGCTAGCGAGCATAGAGCTCTGGAACATGTACCAAGAGGAAAGAGAAGAGCCGCCTCCTGAAGACTGGATACTTAACATATGCAAAGAGGGGAGTGAGGAGCCTACTGCTAAAGATGATGGAGTCTACCCATTAAGGGATCTTAAGGCAGCGGCAGGGTACAGCAATCCTGCATGAGTCGCCCGTGCATAGCAGCAACGAGCGTACCGAGAAGATTCCTGAGAGGTGATTTCTAAAGTCTCAAGGGACAAAGAGAGAAAGGACAAGGAGAGACGTGACCGACAAAGTACATCTTTAGATATAGGAAGAGAAATAAAGAGATGGAAGGGAGAAAAGGATAAGGCTGATGAGGTAGCACTCATACAGAACAAATGGATGGGTGGTCAGATTTTGCTCAAACTTGATGGTAAGAGCATTGAGGAAGTAAGGCAAAGAGAAGATCGAGTTGAGCAAGAAAGAAAAGATAGGGAGAGAGAGGAACGAATGAAAGAAGATGGGGCAAAAATGAAGGATAGACAAAGACAAGAACAGTTGTATGAGGATGAACAACTAAAAAAAGCAAGAAAGGGCTGAAGAACAGAGGAAGTATGACAACAGACAGAGGGCAATCGAAGAACGGGAAAGGATAGAAAGAGAGGAACAGGAAGAACAAAAATGAAGGGGTAAAAGGTTACAAAGATGTAGAGATGAAAAAATATGAAGGGAAAATGAGAGAAGAGATATGAAAAGAAAGGAGGAAGAAAGTGAGAGAAGAAGCAAGAAAGCAAAGCGAGCTTGATGATGAAATAGAACGAAAGAGAAGGCAGAGAGCATGCGATATTGAGCATGCAGAAAAATAATTAATGGATCCTAATCCAGTAGTAGCATGGGAGGACATAGAAGAATTCTTCCCAGCACATGAGCCCATGCCGGGTCCAACTAGAGCAAATCTAGAAGATGGGTTTGACTCAAGAAGCATCGGGAACGCAATCGATAAAGTCTATCATGACTAAGAAGGAACTGAACGAAAAGGGTAAAAACGATTGAGTCGAAAGTACGCAGTTGCACAACAGGGAGGCTCATGTAGTTTTGAGCCTAAAGTCTTCAGACAGACTAACTCTGAATAGAGACGACGAGGAGGGAATCCATACAAGTTTGGGACAGGATATGTCAGACGAAGACAGAGAAACCTTCCTTGGGGAACAGGGAGGTAATGCATGTGGTCCCGAGGGATGTTCTCCGATGGCCAAGGAAGTCAGATGGTCAGATCTAGATCTACCCAAATCGAGGGCGTCAGAATCTCTGGCGCGACTAGATCAACCTAGAGGGAGATCCCAAAGTGAGAGGGGGGACTGCCACCTTACGTGAGCAGGTTAAGATCGCTGCCAGGAAGGAAGCGGTGTGGAACCATTGTCCCTGCTATGGACAGACAGACGATGGGGGATGAGTGTGAATTTGGGATATCGCAGTTTCCTTTGTTAGAGAAAGGCGGAGCCAGACCACAATATAAACCATGGCCACAGATGGATAAGGACAATTTAACCCTTTAACTGCCATGGGTATTTCTCCTCAGTGCCAGGGCCTTTTTTGGTGATTTCGGTATGTGGCCATTCAATGGCTTGTAACTTTTATCTTACATGAGATATCTCAACCAAATTTGGCTCCTTTTTTCCTCACATGTAGGCGGTCGTAACGCCACCCAGGAATCCTAGGTTGCTGTACGGGGGTGAGAGAAAATAATCAAAAAGGGGAACATTTTGGGTTTTTTCAAAAAATGCCAATAAACTGATGTACAAAGTAGCCTGTGGTTTTTTCCTTGTAAGAGCTAGGAACGAATAGCTTGCTGTGCTGAATTCCCCAATTTCCTGACTTTCAAGAACAGGTTGAGTGGAAACAAATAAAAATATTTTGATGTGGTTATCAACCGTTTTGTGAGAGGTAGGCGATTTTGGCCATTTTTGCCAATTGAACATGCATGGACGGAATGGAAGAAAAGGGTAGGAAAGCCGATTTGGAGGACGAAAAGGCATATATATCTGAAAAGTAGACAAAATTCCAAGTTTAGCAAGGGATGATTTGCGTAGGTCAGGCAACAACTAGGTAGGGGAAAGCGCCATAGATTGCGGGAAAAGCGGGAAAATAATCGAAAAAAAAGGTATGTGTTGGACATGGTTGGCTTGGTACGGCAATGGCTTCTATGAATTTTGAGAAAAGCAATGCTCCGCTACATTCCCCTGACTCTTGCAGTTAGGAGAGCACACATTTTTTGTAGTGTTTTACAAAACAAGCAATACCACAAGCCAAACACTGAGCCATGGTACACAGGAGTTTTACGCCCACGGCCTGAACAGACGCACTTAGCATGTGTAAATCGGGAAAACCAATGTGGTGAGGAACTGCAAACATACATTTTTTGAAAGAGCACAGACAGACCTTTTCAAAGGTAGGTGACTTGCAGGTTACAAAAGAGTATGGTGCCTAAAGCAGCGACTAAATGTAGGTCACATTTGGGAAATGAAAGGGTTGTGTGACAAAGGGCACCAGCAAATGGGTCAAAACGTTATGAAAACCAAACAAACACAACACATGGCCTACCGTCCTGAGTTCCCACAGGTCTCCCGATGTAAACGGTACCTCACATGTGTGGGTGCACCTACCTGGCCGCCAAGGGGAAAGCCTAAAACACAAGTAACCCCAAGTCTGTTTTCAGACCGGAATTTCAGACGCTCTGCCGACCAGCACAACATACAGATATGGACCTCGGGTGTCCAAGCCACCAAGGAAAACAGGGAACCCCATGCATTTCCGAAAAGAGGACACCCGTGGGAATACGCAGAGGTATGATTTGGGCAAATCGCCCCAGAATTTATTACCCAGACACCCCCGCAAAGTCCGAAATGTGGGAAAAAAACGCATTTTCCGCACATTTCGCTCGGCTCACCCATCGAAAAACACGCCCCCAACAACACATGGCCTACCGTCCCGCGTTCCCACAGGTGTCCCGATGAAAATGATACCTCACATGTGTGGGTTCACCTACCTGGCCGCCAGGGGGAAAGCCTAAAACACAAGTAACCCCAAGTCTGTTTTCAGACGGGAATTTCAGACGCTCTGCCGACCGACACAACATACAGATATGGGCCTCGGGTGTCCAAGCCACCAAGGAAAACAGGGAACCCCATGCATTTCCGAAAAGAGGACACCCGTGGGAATCGGCAGAGGTATTATTTGCGCACATCGCCCCAGAATTTATTACCCAGACACCCCCACAAAGTCCGAAATGTGGGGAAACAAACGCATTTTCCGCATATTTCGCTCGGCTCACCCATCGAAACACGCCTCCAACAACACTTTAAAGTTTTTATTATTTTAGAAACAAATAAACAATACAATCCAAACTACCAGCATTATTTGCGACAGACACATGAACATCAATTAATGAGCACTACTGCTCCCCAATCCCTCCCCCCTCAAGAGCTTGTTTGCGTTTCTCATTCTGTATCTGCTGCATGCGGCCGGGTATCACTTTCTCCCGAAGCTGCGGAATCCATTACTGTGCCAAACAGTCCTGTTACTAACACTCTCCATGCCATCAGGTTACCCACTTCTTCCTCCCCGCTCTTGCTACATGCCTCCTGCCATACTACCGTTTCAGCCTCCGCCCATTTTTGCAAATCCCGCCACCATACCTCAACCCGTGGCTTGTGGCACTGCTTCCAGCCCATGGCAATCCTTTTTGCAAGCACATATGCCAGGTCCCTCAGTTTCCCAACATGTTTAGTATTCCGTGGTCTGGGAAACCCTCCCAACAGGAAGGCCCAGGCCGTATCTATGTTGAGTGTGACCCCTTTATCCGCTAGTTGTTGTGCCACTTCCCCCCAAAAACCTTCAATCACTGGGCAGGACCAGAACATGTGTCATATCAGCGTCTTCTTTATCGCATTTTGGGCATGCTTGTCTTCCTGCATTTACAAACTTGGATATTCTCTTCGGGGTCATATAGGCTCTATGCGTTATGTATAACTGTATTTGTTGCAATCTGGCGTTTCTGGACACTTTCTTGTGGTATCCCATAGCACGCTCCCACATCCCATCGGTCATCTGTGCCCCCACCTCCGCTTCCCAGTCCAGCCTCAAATGCGTCAAATCCTTCCCCTCCCGGGTCATCACCATCTCATATAATCTAGAGATCTCGTGACCTCCTTCTGATGTGTCATATATTGTCCCCATAATGGCGTCTGGCTCCTCCGCCAGTACAGTCTCTGGCCAGGTTTTACGAATAATCTGGACTAGCCTAAGATACGTGACATATTGGCCTCTGTGCAGGCCTGCCTCTTCCCCCAGTTCTTCGAAATCCTTAATGGTCCCCTCTTGCCATACATCTCCCAATGTGACCAGCCCGACCGATTCCCAATAGGTCCTGATAATCATTCTTAGTTGGTTGTCTTCCCCTGCTAAGGCCACTAGCGGCACTTGTGGGGAACACGGGTACGGGTTCTCCATCAGTCGGCATACTCTATGCCACATCTTCCACCAAAGCAACATCATACCCGGGCGTTCTTTCATTTCAGGTCTAGGCAACCAAATAATCTCCTTCAGGTAAAACGGAGTGCAGTCCTGTCCAAACAGCCTAAGTTCAGGAGTTACCTCATCAGAAAGCCATTTGGTTACATATTGCAACTGACTAGCCACATAATAGGCCTCAAAGTTTGGCAGCTTAATGCCCCCTCTATCATAGAAGTTCTGCAGCTTCCATAGCGCCACTCTATTTCGAGTGCCATGCCATAGGAAGTCTCTGCACATGCTATTCAGTTTGACAAAAAACTTTTTGGGTATCAAGTACAGTATATTACTGAAGAAATGTAACAGCCTGGGCAGGACCACAATTTTGAGAATCGCCCCCGTCCCATCATCGCCAGCGGCAACTTCTCCCAAAACTTCATACTTGTTTGGACTTTTCCCACAGCCACCTCGGTATTATGCAAGTGTTCCTTCTCTATCGTGTGATACACCTCTATTCCGAGGTAGCGGAAGGAATCAACCGCCCATGGTACAGACAACATTGGCAACCGCTCCAGAGGGGTTCCTCTGTAGCTCCCCAATGGGAACATGCTCGATTTTTGGGGGTTCACCACTATGCCGGACAGTTCTGCATACCTTTCCATAACCTCTAGAATATATTGAAAATTTTCTTCCGGATATTTCAGATATAGTAGCAAATCATCAGCATACAAGGATATTAGATGTTTCTCTCCCCCTACCTCAATACCTATCATGTCATATTGTTGTCTGAGGTACACTGCCAGGGGCTCCAGGGCTAGAATGTATAACATCGCGGACCAGGGGCAACCTTGTCTGGTGCCCCTGCTAAGTTGCCATCTCTCAGATATCACCGATCCTGTGCGCACCCTGGCCAGTGGTTCACTATATAGCAATTTTGCCCACCTAACATAGCCCGGCCCCATCCCGTATTCCCTCAGGGCCTCCAACAACCATGGCCACCTCACTGAGTCAAAAGCTTTGACTGCGTCTAGGGACACAACAACCATTTCCCCCTCGCTCTTGTTCCCCTCTTCAATCACCCGGTGGAGTCGCCTATGGTTGTGGGCTGGGGACATAACCTGTCTGGTCCGGGTGTATCAGTTTGCTAATAACTCTACGCAGTCTATTGGCCAGGACCGCCGTCAATATCTTGCTATCCTGGTTCAACATTGACGAAGGCCTATAGGAGCCGCAGCTATGCCCTGGCTTGTTGGGCTTAGGAAGCGGCACAATTAACGCTTCTCTAAGCGATTCCGGCAGCCGGCCCATCTCAAAAGACTCATTGAGCATCTTTAGCATAGGGGGGAGTACTTCCTCTCTATATGTTTTATAAAACTTGCTAGGGAATCCGTCCGCGCCCGGGGTCTTACAGGTGGGCAGCTGCTTCACCACCTCATCCAATTCCTCTAAGGTAATTGGTGCGTCCATCTCCTCCCTTTCTTCAGCACTAATCTTAGGTAATTCCATGTCTTTTAGAGTTTCTCTTATCTCCTCTCGGTTTTCCTCTTTTCTGTCCTCATATAATGTCCTATAATAATCTAAGAATGCCTCGTTGACTCCTTCTTGGGTGTCAACTACCTCCCCGTCTTCTCTAGTTATCGTCCTAATCGGGGGCCTCAGGGTTTCGCTCTTATATAACCACGCCAGCAAGCGGCCAGTTTTATCCCCACCTGCATGTTGCCTCTCAACATACTTCTTATAATTAAGGTTGCAGAGCCTTTCCCAAAGCTCTGCACACCGCTGCTGTAGTTCGAGTACAAGTTCCGCATCCCCTCCTGCCCTGTTGCTTTCCTGTTCCAATTTCACTTCCGCTTTCTCCAATTCCGTTAGGACCCCACCCTGTAGGCCTTTTGATTTAGCAATAGCAGCACCCCGCAACACCACCTTAAAGGCTTCCCAGAGCGTGCACGCTGAGTCCTCACTACCTGTGTTTTCCTCAAAGTACTGTATGATCGCATCCCTGATATCTTCCCTGAAGACCGGGTCCCGGAGCGCCTCTGCCCGGTGGTGCCACGTCGGTATCCGCACCCTTGGGCGGCAGTGCTGCCATCTCAGAACCAGAGGCGAGTGGTCCGACAGGACCCTCGCTCTGTAGTCTATTTGGGTGGTCTCTATCACCACATCCGGCGTGGCAAAAAAATAATCAAGTCTCGTATGCAGTTGTTGCGGGGCTGAGTAATGCGAGTACTGTGTTTCATTAGGGTGTTTCAGCCTCCAAACATCTGCCAGCCCGAAGTCGTCAAGTAATGTCTGCAATACCCTGGCTGCTGGGGTGGGCCTATGAATCTTATCATCGGATCTATCTGCCTTGGGGTTGAGCACACAGTTGAAATCCCCTCCCCAAATATCCGCTCCTCCCATACACGCGCCCAGATGAGTACACAGGGTTCTAAAATATGCCGCAGTATTTTGGTTGGGGGCATACGTATTTACAATGCACACCTCTCTATTCTCCACCAAAGCCTTTAACATGACCAACCTCCCCTCTGTGTCCACCACCTCTTGTGTAAGTTGGAGCGGAATGTGCGGTGCTACCCAGACCAGCACTCCCCTAGCGTAGGCAGAATACGGAGAGCCTACTAAAGTACCTCTCCACTTCTTCCCCACCAGTTCCAGTTTTTGCCGGGTCAGATGTGTTTCCTGCAACAACGCAATATCAATCTTCTGTCTTTTCAAGTACATCATGACTTTGTTTCTCTTTAAGTAACTGTTGAGTCCCCTGACATTCCATGTTACGATCTTAAGGTCCCCCATAGCTCATGAGTGTCCTCTTCCCTTCCGTGTAGCGAATCCCCTTCGCCCACGTGATACAGATACAGCTCTCCACCTTTACTTGTAGCCTCTTGTACAAGCTCAAACTACCCTTAACTATGTACACAACAAATTCCCAACTTTCCTCCCATCCCTCCCCGCCTCCCTTCCCCCACTCCACACACCCCAACTGTTGCCCAGCTCCGTTCGCGGAACTCAGGCACCCCCACATCTAGTCCTGAAAGCACCAAACAATGCCCAGAGCCCAGTAGGGTGAAGTCGCCCTAATGGCCACTTAACTAAGAATCCTGTGGGGTAGAGAGATCCGCTCTGCAAGGCTCCCATTAATTCAATAATAATTATAGTGCTTATAGCATTTAGTGTAACAGTCTGACCTCCTCTGCTGAAGGTTGCAGAAATGACTATATTCAAGTCCCATGGGTCCATGCCGCGCCATCTTGTGGCATCCTCCTCGTGCATTACTTATCTCTTTCATGCTCTTTCTCCGTCCGAACTCCAGACTCCTGGGGACATCCCTGCGCATCGAGCCATCCCATGGCATCCTCCGGGGTCTCAAAAAACAAAGTTTTGTGTTTATGTATAACTTTCAATTTTGCCGGATACAGCAACATGTATATGTGGCCCGCCTCTCTCAGTCTCCACTTTACCGTCCCAAAGTTCATGCGGCTACGCTGCACCGACAGGGTATAGTCGGGGTAAGCCGTGATGTTTGCCGCTCCTCGTATAATCGTTCCTCCCTTGCAGAAGTGTTCCAATATCCTCTCACGGTCCCGGTAATTAAGAATTTTGGCTATTACCGGCCTATGCGGTTTCCTGGCGGCGGCCTCCTTGTTAGAGCCCTATGTGCCCGCTCTACCGCAAATCCTTGAGATAGGGCACCTCCGGATATCTCTTGCAGTAGCATGGACTCAATGAACTCTGTGGGATCGTGGCCCTCCAATCCCTCCGGCAGGCCCACGATGCGGCTGTTGTTTCGTCGGGCGCGTCCTTCCGCCTCCTCCGCTCTGCTCTCCAAGTTGCCCACTCTCTGTATCAGGGCATGCAATTCGGCCTTATGAGAGGCACAATCCACGGTATTAGGGCTCACTTCCTTCTCAAGGGTCTCCGTACGCTCCGCCAAGGCCCTGACGTCCTGCCGGAGTAGATTAACTTCCTCCTGCACCTCTCCGACCTTAAGGTCCAGTGCCGTTTTCAGATCAGTGACGGCTAGTTCGAGTTTGGCTTCCCAGGCCGCCTTTAAGTCTGCAATCGCAGCTAGGACTTCTTGGTTGGTGCCCGTTGCAGTCATGCTGCCTGCAGGCGACTTATCCTTACTCTTGGTATTTTCTTGACCAAGGGACGAGTTAGCAAAGTCGTCCAGGGTGGGCTGCTTCGCCTTCGGCCTCACCGTTCTATTATACATGACCCAGAGGACCTGTATTCTGCACAAGTGACAAATGCGCACCCAGTATGCCTCTTTCATTATATCACCCTGCGGCCTGCTCCTTCCTTTGTTCCGGACATTGGTCGGCCATTTTGTGTCGTCTTTTGTCTCCGCTGCTCCTGGTCTTTTCCGCACAGAACTCTGCCGCCGTTCCTCCTACACCTTCCAAAAGTTCACGAAGCATGGTCCACTCATTCACACACCGACATGTATATTTTCAGTAGTCATCGGCCCATCGTTGCGCACTTTTACGCCCAGATCAATTCAGGATCTCGGGAGCTCCTCCAGCAAGTCCTCCTACATGGCCCTCGTAGCCACGCCCCCCTCCTCCAACAACACATGGCCTACCGTCCCGTGTTCCCACAGGTGTCCCGATGAAAACGGTACCTCACATGTGTGGGTGCACCAACCTGGCCGCCAAGGGGAAAGCCTAAAACACAAGTAACCCCAAGACTGATTTCAGGCCGGAATTTCAGAGTCTCTGCCGACCAGCACAACATACAGATATGGGCCTCGGGTGTCCAAGCCACCAAGGAAAACAGGGAACCCCATGCATTTCCGAAAAGAGGACACCCGTGGGAATCCGCAGAGGTATGATTTGCGCAAATCGCCCCAGAATTTATTACCCAGACACCCCCGCAAAGTCCAAAATGTGGGGGAAATAAACGCATTTTCCGCACATTTCGCTCGGCTCACCCATCGAAACACGCCCGCAACAACAAATGGCCTACCGTCCCACGTTCCCACAGGTGTCCCGATGAAAATGGTACCTCACATGTGTGGGTGCACCTACCGTGGGCGCAAAATGAAAAGGGTAACCCACTGGTAACCCCAAGCCTTTCGCCACTGCCCATTTTGTTCATGTGGGCAACCTACAGATTTGGGCCTAGGGTGTCGAAGCCAGCAAGGGAAACAGGGAACCCCACGCATTTTCCAAAAGAGGACACCAGTGGGAACCCACACATGGCCAAATTGGAGGGGCGGCCCATCTCATGTAGCCCTCTCCAGGGGCAGATAATGGGTGGGGACTGTCCTGTACTCCTCCCTGGGCTGAGGCGTCTGTTCCTAGGAGCCACAACCACCCCCTAAAAAGCGTTCCACCATTTTCCATTTTTTTCTTTGTTTACGAAACTTGCCTTGGTGCATAGGGGCACATTGGTGTGCCAATCTGGCCCCGGGTGCCCAAACCTTACTGCCCCGCCCACTGGGGGGCCTGTCCCACCATTTTTGGGGGCCCTCTCCCACTCACCCCAAACGGGTGGCAGGGGCAACTCATGCAGGCCTCCCTGGGCCTCCTACAAACGGCTGCGTAAGGTACACCCCCCTCCATTTGGGGTGGGGGGGGGAGGGCCCCCAAGAATGGTGGGACAGGCCCCCCAATGCATGAGGCAGTAGGGTTTGGGCACCCTGGGGGCAGATTAGTGTGCCAATGTGCCCATCTGCCCCAAGCGAAGTTGGGTAAACAAAGAAAATAATACAAAATCGTAGCCTGCTTTTTAGGGGGGCTGAGGGCCACCCTAAATTGGCAGCGAATGTTATACTGCAACGGGGGGTGGCACTCACCCCCCCACCCAAAATGGAGGACCCCACATCATGCAACCCTCCCTGGCATCAGATAGGAGAGGCCCCACCTCATGCATCCCTCCCAGGGGTCAGATGCCCCTGATGCCCCTTCCTAGGAGCAGATATCTGCCCCCAGGGAGGGTTTCATGAGGTGGGGCCCTCCATTTGGGATGGGGGGGTGAGGGCCACCCTCCGTTGCAGTACATCAGTCGCTGCCAATTTAGGGTGCCCCTCGGCCCCCCTAAAATGCAGCCTACGATTGTGTATTATTTTTTTTTGTTTACCCAAGTTCGCTTGGCGCAGATGGCCACATTAGTGTGCCAATCTGCCCCCAGGGTGCCCAAACCCTACTGCCCCATCTATTGGGGGGCCTGTCCCACCATTTGTGGTGGCCCTCTCCTCACTCACACCTAACGGAGGGGGGGGCACATCATGCAGCCCTTCCTAGGAGGCTCAGGGAGGGCTGCATGAGGTGTCCCCCCTCTGTTCGGTGTGGGTGTGGCCCCCCAATAGATGAGGCAGTAGGGTTTGGGCACCCTGGAGACAGATTGGCACACTAATGTGGCTATCAGCGCCAAGCGAAGTTGGGTAAACAAAAATAAAATACAAAATCGTAGGCTGCTTTTTAGGGGGGGCTGAGGGGCACCCTACATTGCCAGCAAATTGTCTACTGGAACGGGGGGTGGCCCTCCCCCCCACTCCAAATGGAGGGCCCCACCTCATGCATCCCTCCCTGGCGTCAGAAAGGGGGGGCCCCACCTCATGCATCTCTCCCTGGGCTCAGATGCCCCTTCCTAGGAGCAGATATCTGCCCCCAGGGAGGGTTACAAGGGGTGCCCCCCTTTCTACTTCGGTTGGGGGGGTTGGGCCACCCCCCTTTCATTCAGTAAAAAATCCATGGTGGCTAGTGGCCCACCACCCCCACCCCTACCCCACCCCCTTTTCCCATCATTTCTTTTTTTCTTTTACATTCCCTGGGGGCACATGGTCAGCCATCTGTCCTAGGGTTCACATCACATGCATGTGCCCCCATGCTTTGGGGGCCGGGAGGGGGAGAGGGCTGCTTACTTGAAGCAGCCCCCCCCCAACTTACAAACGGATCCATGGTGGTCCAAGTGGTTTGCTGGTCACGGATCAGTGCTCTGCACTGATCCGTGACCAGCAATGCCTCATTTAGATGGTGTCCTTGGAAAGGGGAGAACCTCCCCTTTCCATGGACACCACTTTTTTGCCATATCCCTGGTGGTCTAGAGGGCCCCAAATCCCCTCCCACCTCGACCCTTCCCTCGAAGTTTTCATTTTTTTTAAAATAATTCCATGGGGGCAGATGGTCAGCCATCTGCCCTAGGGTTCACATGCATGTGCCCCCATGCTTTGGGGGCCGGGGGGGAGAGGGCTGCTTACTTGAAGCAGCTCCCCTCCCCCAACTCACAAACAGATCCATGGTGGTCCAAGTGGGTTGCTGGTCACGGATCAGCGCTCTGCGCTGATCCGTGACCAGCAATGCCTCATGTAGATGGTGTCCTTGGAAAGGGGAGAACCTCCCCTTTCCAGGGACACCACTTTTTGCCTTATACCTGGTGGTCTAGTGGGCCCCAGGGCCCCAAACCCCCGCCCACCTCCTCCCTTCCCTCGAATTTGTTTTTTCTTTTCACCCCTGGGGGCAGTGATCATCTGCCCCCAAGTGTCTCTGGTGCTGTGGCCCCATTCTTTGGGGCCACGGGGGAAGGGGGCCACTTACCTGTATTGATCCGTTAGCATTGCGGCCCCTGCGCCCTGCGCCCGATCCGTGGACAGCAATGCCACACAATGGGTATCGTTGTAAAGGGGAGAATCTCCCCTTTCCAACGATACCCGCCTCGATCTCCAGCTTGAAATACAGCCGGAGATCGAGGTGAGCAAGAAGGTCTCTTACCTTCTCTCTTCACCGCATGAAGCTGAACTGAAGGTAATCCAGCCCCCTGGCAGTGACTTTCCACTGACGAGCTGCTCGTCGGTGGCGCTTAAAGGGTTAAGGTGTAAACTCCTGAGTTTAACTTCTGGCGCTGGGAAATGGATACATTAATTAGAAAAAATGACAGGAGGAAATACGTTAGCTATAGGAGACATTAAAGGTCTTCTAGCCGCTATTCTTGGGGAGAGAGCAGAGGATGTTTGGTCAAGAGCAGGATACTCGAGTGTCACTATGCAGAACATGGCTCACGATGGAGCACCATTTAATAACTGTAGATCAGCAGTCTAGAAAGCGCTCAGAGTGCTGTGTCCGGACACGTGAGATATGGGAGCTATAATGAGGAAAAAGATGCAGGAAGGGGATGGCCCTCTTGTTTACATTTAAAATTTCCAAGAACAATGGTCTTTGGAGACTTGCGAGCTTTGGGGAAAATCTATACCTGTATTTTAACATATACTATGCCAAGGGCTGCCAAAGCCATTACAAAAGTAGCTCAAGAAGTTAGTGGGCATGGAAGTGAAGCCATGGTCAGAAATTCAGCTGACCATTGTGCATTACTGCAGACTGTTGCAGGAGAAGAATTGAAAGAAAGATGACGCTAGGAAAGGCAAAGAAGCTAAATTAGTGCAGAAAAAATTGTCAAAATACGCCATAGAAGGGGCGATGTTGACTAGCGGAGAAGGGTCGAGTTCACAGCAAACAGCAGGTATGCCACAGGTGAATAACCAAAGGCAGTACGATCAAAGTAATAATGGATTTGTACCACAAGGTAGGGGAGGCTTCCAAGGCAGAGGCTTCCAGAATAATCAAGGAGGCTTTCAGAATAATCAGGGACATTTCCAGAATAACCAGGGTGGGTTGCAAAACATGCAGAATGATAGTCAAGGCATGCAGGAAGGACAAATTAGGAGACCTCCTATATGTTGGACACGTGGTATGTCAGGAAACCTTTCACACATGTGTAGAAGTGAAGGGTTCGTTCAAAACGGACAATTCTCAAGAGGGGGGACCACATACCCACTTGCATATATACTCAACAGAATGGAGAGGGGTTTGCCCAAAATCAGACAGTACAGCAAACACAAGCGCCGAGAATGCAAAAAGGTTTGCAAACACAGCAGACAATAATGAATCCGCCGCAAGGGCAGTCACAGCATTCACCCATGCAGATACAACAGGGCACAAATACAGGACAGTTATTGACTCGTAGGATAAGGGGTGTCTCTGTCAAAGGAGGAAATCCTTTCACAGGTACAGGAATAAGCATATACCCACGATAGGACAGCTCAATGGGAGACTTGATGTGTTCAATACTATCAGTGATGCCCAATCCTCAAGAGGAACAGAGGGTTGACGTCAATATAGGAGGCAAATATTTATCTTTTTTAGTAGATACACGCTCATGTATACGAGAGGGGAAATTTACATTATCTGGCAATGCCATGAATGCTTAAAGTTTCACAGGAGCTACAAGTAGAGTTCCTTTTACTGAAATATTGCCAGTCTCTATTGGGGAATGTGACATGTCTGTACCATTATTATATTCGAAACAGACGCCTGTTAATATATTAGGTCGAGATCTAATGACAAAATTGAACGTGATGATTTCATTTACTGATGAAGGCATAGTATGTTCAACACCAGGAATGCATTATTTAAACGTGAGTGAATTTATTATTATTATTTTTTTTTTAATTGTGTTTGGTTAAAAAAAATATATATTATTATGGCATTCACGGGACAAATGGCCACACGAGGAGCACCATTAGAGCCAGAGGTTTTTCATTATGGGGTATGCAATTTGTTAACATGGTTACCAGGTTTAGTGGGTAAAACTGTGAGAATACCTGTTGAGTTTTTATTCAGGCCAAGGATACCTATGGCTGAAGAGGGAGGACAAGTCTTTCCCTTAGAATTACAAGCAGCCATAGTGCAGGGAGAAATGGCTTTGCTTGATGGAACTGATTACGAAGGAAGACAATGGTGCACAGTAATTGCCATTGGGGACGGTTGTAGATTGACTGACGTCACTGACGAGGATATGTTTAGAGACCATCTATCAGATGACGAAGTAGTACTTGAAATGAGTATTACTTATTGGGTGAGAGCAATCAAATGTGAGGTTCCTTAGAAAATTATGTTAGCATTAAAATGTCCTGAGTTCTTCGATGAAGATATGGCAAAGGTGCTAGCTTGATTGTGGACAACAGGCCCCTATGACATAGACCTACTGAAGGGGGCTGGAGAATTTAAGATTAAATTGAAACCAGGAGCAATTTTACCTCGAGCACAACAGTATCCTATGTCTCGAGAGGCAGACAAAGGTATTTTCAATATCTGCCATGATGCCATGATGGAACAAGGTATTTTAGTGACTTCAGAGTTACTATGTAATACAAAAGTGTATCCTATGAAAAAAAAAGTAAAGGGCGGGTTGTGGCGTCTAGTGCAAGACCTTCGCCCGATTAACCAGATTGTAGAGGCAGAGTTTCCTCTAGTTCCTAATCCTGTGACAATCTTATGCAGTATCCCTGCCGAGGCACGATATTTCACGGTAGTTGACTTGAAAAATGCATTTTTCTCAATCCTATTACATAAGGATTCTCAAGATCTGACGTCATTTACGTTTCGTCATACTAAGATAAAAAGCACTAGATTGCCTCAGGGGTATTGTGAATCTCCATCGATTTTCAATATAGTCCTGCAGATGGACTTAAGCAATATTGCTTTGCAAAGTGTTCTGTTGCAATATGCAGATGACATATTGGTCTGTAGCATCTCAGAGGAAGAGTTCAGACGTGATTCAGTTCAGCCGATGATTATTCTTGCAGAGCAAGGATATAAAGTGGATAAGGAGAAATTGCAGTATTGCCAAGAGGAAGTGCTATACATAGGTCAGTTAATTTTGCATGAAGGAAAGAAAGTGACTCCTGAGAGAGCTGAGGCTATTTTGAAAACAGCAAAGCCAGGCACGATTAAGCAGATGCAAAGAGTTTAGGGACTATGCAATTATGTGCCTGGGTCTTTGATTACAGTTCATATATAAGCCCTTGTTGCAGGTTCTGAAAAAAGCACAGGCAACCCAGGAATACATTGTCTGGACTGAGGAAATGGAGGAAGGGTTTGATGAGGTGGAAAAGGCAATTTGCACAGCTCCAGTTTTAGGGATTCTCAATTATGCTGAGGAATTATTTTTATTTTCGCATACGAATGGCACAGTTATGACAGCAGTACTCACACAGAGAACCACGTTGGGGTATAAGCCTCTAGAATATTATAGTGGAATTCTGGACCCAGTAATGAGGAGTCACTTTCCCGTTGAACAATCTTTGGCAGCCGCTGCGTTCGCCATTGAGAAGTATTGCTAGTATAGTAATGGGATGTTCCATGACGTTATTTGTTGAACATGCTTTGTTTGCCTTTTTGGCAAAACCGAATGGGACGTTGACTTCTCAAAGGGCTTCTGCCTACGAGGTAGCCATATCGAATCCAGCGATTAAAATAGTCAGATATAGAATAGTGAACACTGCCATGTTTATAGCAGAACCATTGGCAGAAGACGAGCATGCCCATGAATGTTTAAACTATGAGGAATTTTATGATGAGATCCTGAGGGTAAAGGAGAAGGCTTTGGGAGCTAGAGAGATTCTCTTTATTGACGGTTCTTCTCAAATCGATCAAGATATTGGACAGAGATATAAAGGTGCCGCTGTGGTAAAGCACAAGGCAAATGGGGAGTTTGAAGTACTGATAAGTGAACGACTACGTCTCACTTTTCGGCACAGGCTGCAGAATTATTGGAGCTGATTGTCGTTCTCGAGAACCATACAGACCAGGAAGTAACCGTGTACAGTGACTTCGCCTATGTTACTTCCACGGTACACGCAGGGTTAGCACGTTTGAAAAGGAGGGGCTACCTCCGAGCGGACGGCACTCCAGTGCAGCATGCTGCTTTATTGGACAGACTCATTAAAGCACTACAACTCCCAGTAGCCATTTCAGTTGTTAAATTTGCAGCTCACACTACAGACTTTAACTCATGTGGAAATCAAGCTGCAGACGAGGAAGCAAAGCATATTGCATGTTCAGACAGCATCATGAAGTTTGATACACCTGATGTGAATGAAAGTATGGTGGTGATGATGAGTGTGCCTGATTGTTATAACACCTTGGGCCTCATTATGACCCAGGCGCTAAGTGTTTAACGGCGCCGTAAAAGGCTGCGGCACCGCTAAACACCTAGCGCCTAATTACGAGGTCCCTTTGCGGGACCCTACCTTAACGGCTGGAATACCATTACCGCCGAACTCGTGATCCGGCGCTATTAGCGCCAGGGCGTTCGGCGGTAGGGCAGATAGCGCCGCCGCTAATAGCGCCGGCGTTACCGCCCAAGTCATGATGAGGCCCAGTTGATGGAAATTCAAGGGGAAGCGCCACAGGATGAGAAAGACCTGTGGACGCGGAGGGGTTGTTCTTTCACTCCTTCCGAATCATTGTGGCGACAGGAGAGCACTGGTAAACTGGTATGGGTGACGGAACAGCTACACTACCCTGCACATGTCACTAGAGAGAGCCTCGCTGCAACAACTGCAGAGGAATGGTTTGTTCAGAGTTAATTAGAACACGTTGCATTTTATGTAGTGAACTGCATTTAATGTCAAAAGTTTACTGCTGGGCACACACTGCGTACAGTTAGAGGAGTTATCCCGAAACCTAATGTTCCCTTTCAGCATTTACATATTGACTATTTCGACATGTTGCAAGTCTGTAATGGATACAGATATGTGACTGTAGTAGTATGTCCCTTTTCAAGGTGGATTGAAGCTGGTCCATGTACACATCCAGATTCCACCTGCGCTGCAAACATTTTTGTACGAGAAGTTTTTCCTAGATGGGGAATATGTGAAGTATTAAGATCAGATAATGGCCCTCCTTTTGTCAATGAAGTCTTTGAACAGATAAGCTTGTTGCTCAGTATAAAGCACAGGCTTTCATTGGCTTATCACCCGCAAGCGAACAGGGTCTGTGATGGACTCAACAGCTTGCTTAAAGAAAGAATAGCCCAATTGAAGCTAACCTTGAAGAAAGGATGGTTGCATTGCCAACCGTAGGCATTCTATGCTTTGGGAAATCAACCAGGTTCTGACTACCATTTTACGTCCCATGAAATAGTGACAGGGAGGCGGATGAGGACACCCCTCACACCTCTGTCTAGAACTAGAAGTGATGCCCAGACGACAGCAGAATTGTTAGGAAAGGAGTTACGTGATTACTTAATATGTATGTCTACAAGAATCTCTGTCCTTTGAGATCAGCTCAAACAGAAGGGGTGTGGGGCTCAGAACACAGATTGAGACAATCCAACAACCAGATGTGAAGAACTACGTCTTCCCAAACTTTTCCCCGGTGATCAGGTCTTGATCCAAACTTTACTCGTCAGTGGCACGAGCCACACTTTAAGGCCCCATTCATTGTAGAAGACGTAACGCCGTCAGCAGTAAAAGTGCAAGGCAGACGTGCGTGGAAATTTCTTGGAGACGTAAACATCTACGCTGGAGAACCTCCTTCACTCCCACCCATATCAGAAGCAAACATCGGGGAAGAACCTCAGCACATGCAGACAAGAGCCATTACAAGGAAGAAGGATGCAGAAACTGTCAATTAAACATATTCAGAATACTTTGGACTGTGGCTTGTTTCTGGACACTCTTTTAGGCTGCTAAAAAGGAGTTGAAGAAGGCTAATTGTTCATGAGCCACATGAGCTTGCTAAACATTAGACTCAGACATGCTTAAGTCTTGATCTGGAAGGAAAGAATGCCAGATTTGGATTTCCTTTTTGACGACTGGCAGAGGGAACAGTTCCCTGATTCCTCTCTCACTGAGTTTCTCTTTGGAGGCGCCCATGGTGGTGCCCAATGACAACATTCATTGGGTCATCCTTGCTATTTTTCGCTACATTCTTTGTTCTTGCCCTGCGTTGGTGGGGAGAACTTTTGACGTTCGTAATTTCCTGCAAGATCCTAAGAATGGCCCAATCGTGAGGAGATTGCTCACAGCCATAATAGAGCAAGTTCTCCAGCTTCCTGAGTACAGTGGAGAAAACACCAATGTCCCTATCTGATGAAAATGCTCATTGACTAGTAGGGTTGATTTTTCAATATCTAACTGAAGAATGCCTGCATCTTGTTGGAAGACAAACTGACGTTCGCACTTTCTTGAGAGAACACGAGGAATACAGTGGCACTTAATGAATTATTACCAGATATTATTGAACAGATTAACCTATATTCTGAGCGAACATTAAGAACAATTTTGAGAGAAGAGATAAAAGGTCTACTGTCTGAAGTCTTTTGCTCGAGGAGCATCCACGTTTCGTGTGGCGAAAGGACGATTCCTTTATTTCCATTGGGAACTTTGTTAGATGTCCTGCAATCAGTCATCTGATCTAGGAACTTGTGGAGCAGATTCACCATCCTCCAAAATATTGCATGATGTTGCCTGAATAAAAGTTGATTTTTCCTTACTTAAAAAAGATCAAGAATGGGCAGCATCAATAGTAATAATGTTATGGCCAACAACAAGATACCTCCACGATGTGCAAGAAGCTACTTCTGCATGAAGTGGGCCTACCTATATGTCATTTATACATGCAGTTTGTTGATAGTAATCCTTATCTCGCTTACAGTAGCATTTATATAGCGCTATGAACCCTCAGGCATCTGAGCGCTGCTTATTATTACCCAAGGTGTGTGGTGCTCATTTATCGACCTCGGAAGGATGAAAGGCTGAGTTTGGCCCTGCCGGGATTTGCACCTGTGTCATCAGGCTCTGCACAGATTTCATAGCGAGCGCTCTACTCGCTGTGCTATCGGACCGGGGATAAATCTAGGCTTCCTTTTGGGGGAAGGTCACGTATGGAGATTATACAAGACACCTTTTTCCTCCATATATGTTAATAGGATGAGGCTTCTGGAACTTTCTCCTACACAAGTAGTACATGAAAAAACACCAAGTCCACTGACAAAAGTTTCTGTAATTGGTGCAGTAAGAATGGATTATGCTGACATACTTTATGAGATGATTATAGAAACTCATAAGAAAAGAATGAGACCTAGGAGAAGTGCTAGGGAGGAGGATCATGAGTTAAATTATTCCCTGGATAGTACAGCACACCTGGGGAATAACATATGCAATCAGCATATGAAAGAAGTGGGAAAGAGGACCTCGAAGGAGGAATGCTTTGTATGTGCACTCCTACCTCATAGCATGGAGTAAGATATTCATAGCTATTGAAATAGATGTCCAGACAGCACATTGTCTATCACTCATAGCACTCTGCCGTACAAGGGGTCAGTTCATGGGCCGAAAGAAATCGATCTTAAATGGGCAACTGAATGGACAGATACAGAAGATGATTATGTCCAAGATACAAAGACAAGGTTAAGAGCTCACACCAGGAATCACGTGATCAGATATAAAAAGCCTGGAGTAAAAGGAGCTGTTATCAGATGGGAAGGAAACAGAAGACTGGAGAGTCCAGGAAAATCTGCAGAAGAAACTCATAGATTGAAGAACAAAGGACAGATGCAGATATAGGGATCAGTGCTTTCACCAGATGGTTGGGAAAAAGGAGTGGTCATCTGCAGAGCCTGGGTGGTCATTGGTTTCTATCAGCCAACCATTGACATAGTGCAGAATGGATGTAAACCTCTATGGCTGAGACTTGCCAAATTGCTGACATGGGTTGAAGATAAAGGAGGGCCTTTGGAAAGTGCAAAACTGTGCTTCCGAAATGGCACACGAAAAGTCAGAGAGAATCAGAATTGTGGTTGAATCTTTGATGTACCAAGAATGAGCATTGGAACAGCAGTGATAATGGATCACCACTGGGCGTGTGTATCCAGAGATTATATGAAGCTGCCCAAGGACTGGGGAGAACGATGTTCCATAGTAAATCATGTTCCAGCGTTCGTGATTCCTAAAAGTGACCTGATCATTGATAACTTTCCAAAAGCAGATGCTCACCTGAGGAAAAAAAGATCTGTGGAGCTGATAAGTAGAATGAAGAGAGAGATCCATTTCTCAGCCAAGTCAATAGAAGCCTTTGATACCATTCCATATGAACACAGACTGTTCAGCCAGACTTCAGTGATATTCACGTTGATCTTTATACTGAGCATCCAGGTTGGAGCAAATACTAAATGGTTGCAAATTACCAGATGGGAACTGTTGCAGAGAATCAACACTACCATAAAGGGATTAAATGCTATGAGGGAAGAGCTGAGAGCCATATGACTGATGACTCTTGATAATAGATACGTCTTGGATATGATCACCGCTATGCATGAGGTGTTTCTGCCAAAATCGGAGAGTCATGTCGCACATTTATACCTTCTCATGATGACGAGAATGCCACCCTGACAGAGGCCATAGAGATGCTGACGAAGCTGCATGTCCAAATGGTGGACAAAGTGGAAGATATTGCTGATGATAGCTGGTTTGGAGCACTCTTTTCTTGGGTTCCACGATGGTTGGCAGATATTTTCAAGTTTCTTAGAGCCCTGATAGTAATGGTATTGATTGGATTCTGTGTTGATTAGGATAGTAATCTCACAATGCAAGAAGACAGAAAAGGAAGCCATAGGGATGAAGATCATGATTGATGTTGGATCAGGATGGATGACCAAAGAGTTATCAGATGAAGAAATCAGAGATTTCGTGAAGGCCAGTATCCATGCACCTGAGGGAATGAAATTCCTGTATCCAAAGAATCATAAGAAGTATGTGGGAAGATGGATCTATTGCAGTCCAAGTGGCCAGTGAATGCTCATGACCTGGAACAAGGATGAGCATGTGAAATCATCAGGATGCCTGAAAGGAGTAATCAAGATATGGGTCACAAAGAAGCATTTCTTCAGACGAGGATGTCTAGATGTGAAGAATGATGGGAGAACGGTTGATGAATCGCCCAGAAGGGGGAGTGTAGAGAAGGAACAAGTACCCCCACCTCAAGCATCCCGCCCATATTGCCTATATGTTGGGAGTCAGAGTGTGAGACATGTGGAGTACCAGTGAAAATACTGATACCAAGGAGAATCCTGGAGGCAAGGTTCCCATTGAGAAAGCCATACCTGCATACGAGTCGGTATGATGGCCATTTGAATGAAATCCCAGAAGAAGCACGACCAATGAAAGAGCAGATTGGTGTCATCACATGAAGCCAGACTGATGTACATGGAAGAGATGCAGAGACAAGAGCAGTGATTTTAGTCTATAAGGCATCAAGACAGTATCAAGATAACTGACATCTCGGGCTCGAGATGAGGAAACGTATACTGCAGAAACAATGAAGATATCAAGTCATTTTACACATGTACAGATGCAAAGAAACGCAAGCAGACAAAGTATTCGTGAGGTTAGCTACGTAGCTAATAGATTGCAGCATGCGCCAACGTATACATATGTAGGAATGAAGTAAAGAATGGAAGAAACTCTGCAAAAATCGGCCAGAAAAACACCATATTGATACAAGTCTCAGAAGACTCCCTGTTCAGATTGTGAAGTTCTAGCTCAAATTTCTTTTTGAAGTGTGGTCCTGGACTCGGCCACAGATTGGCAGCAAAACCACACCTGAGTGCACATTGCACAGGGCCGATATAAAACTTCAGCACTTCTACTCAAACAATGGTACATAGGCAAAATAAATACTTAGCTGCCTGTGTGACTGGGTGAAGTGCTTCCCTGGATTTTTCTTGCTGGGACACAGGGGGTTAGGTTGACACACAGACGCTTGAAGCAATGCTGCTGCAATGAAAACAGTTAGTCAAGGATACATGGGTCTACCTGAGACTTCAAAATTAAGATTAGATGAGCAGGGGTTAAAACCAACTCTTGGGTGCTAGGCTTCAGCTAGTTAGCAGGGCCTAATCCTGGGAAACGAGGATAGAGTACACAGTGCACTGTAAATGCAACTCCCACATGAGATGTGAACTTGAGATGAGACGTGAACGTTCAGTACCGTCCCAAACTGGACATGAGAAAGGAACTGCCTGAAAAATAGGTTTGAAATCCCTGATAATCACTCCAAATTATACCTTTAAAATGGCCCCACCATTACCCTGTGGGGTGCATTTAAAGGTCCCAAAGAGAAGTCCCTGTCACATGAATAGCAGCTATTTAAATACTGCAACAAAAACAGCCTGGATTTTTCTTTTGTTGTTCATGTCAAATTAAAGGCCCATGGGGAAAGGGGCCTACCTAGCATTATCAATGGACAGCAGCAGTTTAAATCACAAAAGAAGGAGGAATCAAATAATCCTGTTGCATGGACAACAGGATTTTTAAACACTGGAAGCAAAAAAGGCCTGCATATGTGTTTGCAAATAAAAAACGGTTTTAAAAAGCCACAATGGAAAAAGATATCAATGCTCACAGGAAAATATCAGGAAAGCAGAACAGGATGTGAGGGCTGACCAAAGCAATGTCTATTATGGTTCCCCCACAGAACTCCAGTGACAGTTGGAGAGACACATCAGGAAAAACCTGTTCTGGCTGGGTGCAGAAACGTCACAATGAAAAGCCCCACTCCAGCTGGATGTCACACCTCCCATCTAATAACCCTGCTATAAAATGTGATGCTGCGGAAGGCGTCAAAATTCCCTATTCTGCAGACTGGCTGGCAGGAAAGTAGGAATCTCAAAATAAGGCAATCATTGGATGAAAGCATGACTTAAATGTTTGAATCCTTGTTGCACTAACTTCAAAGACACTCCTAAAAATCTCTGGTCACAAGCTGACCGAGGGGAACAGATGGCTGTGGGGGATGAAGCAGCCATCCCATTTTGCTGACAGAAACACTATTTCCTTTTTAGGTATTTTGCACAGAAATCAAACTGAGGATTAATTTTGTTTTTATGCAATTTTTCATGTAATTTCCAGGCGGTTTTAGGGGTATAAAAGGCATTTACCTGTGACTCTGGGAACTTTAAAGGCCAGTTAGACTAGGTTTTTGGCTAATCTGAACATGTGACAAATCTGAGAGTTGAACAAAAGGTAGAAAATGAAATGAGGAATATGCTTGATAACTTACATATTCATAACTGTTGTACATTTTATGAAAAATTACAAAAATGTGACACATGGCCATGCTACACTGCACAGATTCGGCGGTTGGCTTATCTAATTCCCCACAATCAGCCTAAACAGAATATATGTTTCATATGACAGTTGCTAGTACAATTATGAAGTTATGATACATAACTAGTTTTTGCCAAAAAGGTGAAAGGAGAACAAATGATGGTGATAAATGGGAAAAGACAGATGTTGCTCCAAAACCTCTAAACCAATCCTGACTAGGTGGGCGAGAGCTAGAGAGAGAGAGAGAGAGAGAGAGGGGGGGGAGAGAGAGAGAGAGGAAGAGAGAGAGAGAGAGAGAGAGAGAGAGAGAGAGAGAGAGAGAGAGTGAAGGAGAGGGAGAGGGAGAGTGTAACTGTCCAATCCTAGCAGCAGGGATTATGGCAGGGTGCTTCCCCTAGATTGTAAAATTAGTGATGTCATTTCTGCTATATAAGGTGGACTGTACTAAGACAGAGACACAACAACCGGGGAAGACAGAAAAAGGAGAACGGAAAGAAGGCTGCTGATGGTAAGCATCTCTGAGAATGGAGTGACCAGACCCCTTGCCCTTTCTTTCCAGAGTGTCCTGAGATGCAGCTGGCTTTCCTGAAACTTAAACAAAGGCTTGCTATTTAAGTAGCAATAACCACAGCCCTAAATTGAATAAGCCCTTCATTTTGGTAGCAGTGCATCCAATATTTCCCCATTGAAACCCTAATTGCCAGTGTAGTTCAGTCATCTCCCTATAAAAGAATCTCTTGTTTGCATGTGTTTGTTAGCATATCCCCATTGAGAACCCGCTCATTTGTCTGTGTAAATCCTTAGTGTAAGTAAATCAATTAATTCCCCCATTGAATTTCACAGGATCAGGATTGTGGGTGTTCAAAACCAACAATCTTTTCCCCAGTGTTTTTGTTAATTGTTGTAGTCATTAAAGTTGCCCAAAAGAAAGAATCCCCCTGTGAGCTGAATTTGTCCCTGTGATTAAATGATACCCTGGTAAACAAATGTATTTGTCAGTGTCATTCCTCTTTGCGTCTGTCAGCCTGAACCAAAACCGATTTTATTTTTGTGAGCCAAAGCCTTTCGCCAGAGCCTTCCTGTTATTATAAGCCTCAGTGTAAAGAATTTCCATTTGCCACTGTATGATCCCTTTGCATTTGCGTTCTCCCAAAAACGATTTTCCTACTTTATTTCTATTTTTCTTGATGTGCTGATTAGTATTCTCTAAAACTTCGCCTGTCTCCTACGTGTAAGCAGTACAATCTTCTTCTATTCTGTCACCTAGCAATTGTGAGAAATAATAAAATCCCCATTATTCCCTTTTGCTCCAAAAAACAGATTTTTCCTTTCTTTGCTGGCTTCCCATATAGTGGTGGTGGGCTTCACCCCAAAACCGATTTCCTCCCTATATTCCTACACCTTGCCACTCCTTGCCACTGACTTCCATTCAAAGTGGTAGTGCTTAACCCACCGAGCTAAATTTCAGAAACATTGAGCAATAGCCATTTAGCTTTTACTGCAGTTCGGTGACAGCGCTGAAGTAGCAGCAGACTCTGCCGCAGCTGCCGTGCCAGACACGAGGGCCCCTGGCTCCTCTGCAACATATGGTGCCCCATGCAGGCGAAGGCCTGGCACCCACAGCAGGAAGATATACATGAATTCCACTTTTAATCACTTCTTTGGCAGTGGTGCACACAAAGTATTGTTGGTAATGCAGTGATTTTAGTAAAATACGGGATGCATAGGCTTGCTCTATAGTAGATGGCTACCAAGATAGCTCAGCAAGTTGACAGACCATTGCTGAGACGTTATATATGCAAAATATAATTATGTGTATTCATATATTGTTGTTTCTTTTAATGTGTTTAAGGTTGAAGTCAACCAAAACAATAAAAACAAAAACGATATGCAAAACGTGTACATGAAATGACTTTTTGCAATTACATATAGAAAAGGAAGTGCTATAAAATGTGGCCAAGGGATGGGTTGGGCTGGGAAATGGGTTGGGGTATTTCTGCCTCTGTAGTGAAAACCAAAATTTGGCACACATGAACCCAGTTTAATTTCCTAACAACTGCTGTCAGCACAATGGAAGCAGTTATTTGTGATTAACTAGTTTGATAAACATAACATCTTTATAAATATAACCTGTGATAAAACACAAAGCAAGGGGCACACAAATTACGGAGTATTGGTGTGGTGCTCTGACAAAAAAAATAAAAAATCTAAAAGAAAACTAACAAACACAAGTTTCAGCAGCGCTTTTGAGTTTGGAAATGACTTTTTTCCTATGAACGTGTAAAATGAACAACAATAATGTGTCCAGCATGTAGAATGCCTGCTTTCCAACAGGGACCCTTCCCCCACTCCCCGCCACAGTGATGTTCATGGCCCATTGATTCCCGTGGTGTCCCTTCCAGGCCAGAAGAAAAGAAACGGGATGAGCAAATAGAGCCAGGAAATGCGCGAGTGATGGCTGGGGTAAGGAGCACTGTAAAGATTAGGTCACCGAACCCCCAGCTTCCCCCAGCGAAGCTGGAGACTTGGTAAGCCTGGTCATGGTTGAGGCAGGCCGGGTCCCGAGATCCGGCAAGACATCTGATGCTGGATCTCAGACCCGGCCAGAGCCGTCTCACGGACCAGAGGGATGACAAGGCACAAGGGCAGCCAAAGCAGGGGGGCCGGTGTTGTATGATATCCGGCTCCTCCACGACAGATTGTCTGCTGCGGGTGAGCCGGATATCATACAACACTGGCAATGTGTGCTTCTGTCCTTGCTCGCCTCCTCTCCCCCGTGGTCCTCAAGGTGGGGGCACAGAGAGAGAGGGGTGCAGGGGAAACAGAATTGCATTGATCCAGCCCCCCTGCTCGCATCCTCTTACCATGCGTTTGTCTTCATGGGTGAACCGGGGGAGAGGGAAGCAGAGGGACTGTGAAAGGCCTGAAACGCTTGCTTCCCGGCACCCCCCCAACTGTCCTGTGGGGGGCTGAGCCAAGAAGCAACATCCCCTTACCAGGCAAATAGACAGTAGCAGCACCAGCAGGAAGCAAGGCAGCCTGGACGCGCGATCCAAATGCACGAAAGCTCACGTCCAGGCTGCGTTTATTTCCTGTTTCGTGGCCACGCCCCATAATGTCGCACTGACTGAGTATGTGGTGTGGGGGGTTGGACTGAATATCGAAAAAGACATCTTGTGGTACAAACAGACTCTGGCTGGTACAGCTCAATGCACTGCCCGGCAGCACATCTCCCTGAAATGCGCAAATCAGAACCCCTCACCTCGTACAGGCATTTAAGTTACAGAAATCATGCCAAAGGAACTTCATGCTGTAGTAGCAGTGCAGAAAAACAAGCATGCATAGCTCTCAACTCACCCGCTTTTGGCGGGTGTCACCCGCCTTGCAAAGGGCTGACTCACCCGCCAAGCCTCCTGCACGCTCATTCATTCCAATGGGCGTCTCACCCACCAAAAACAAAATCGGGTGATTTCACCCGCCTTTGCGAGACAAATAGTTGAGAGCTATGAGCATGGGCTGTGGTTACAAATGGGGTCCACATGGGGCTTAATTTCCATCTTGGTGAGCTCATTGCTGTGACGTGCGAGTCACGTTGCGCGCATGCGCGAGCCTCGTTCGGGCTACGCGCATGCGCAGTTAAATAAAGTGCGCCCGTGCCGGCAGTTACGGCCGGGACGCGAAACGGCCAACACCGTGTCCTGTGTGTTCCTGCATGAATGGGCCCAGGAGTGCATGCAGGCAGGCCCGAGGCACGGGCGGCCACACAACGTCGTGGCGACGAGGCGGGACACCAGCGGGGCGTAGAGTGAATGCTTTCATTTTCACAACGCCGCACCGCGGTATGTTACGAACCCGGCGCGAACACAACGGAGGTGTTTTCACGCTTCGTAGACAGCAGTAGCGGCCTGAAAAGGTGCTTGTGCGCTGCTTTTTACCTGAAAAGCCTCTCATAACCTAATTTTTGGAAACTCTGCAATCTTCACCAAACAGGAGGACTACACCTCAACTAGCCGCCACCACCCAAGGGGCAGCTGGTGCAACATTCAGGCAACTTGAAGGTTCAAGGACCGCGCAGTGTACCAAGATACGTCCACTAGTCATCCAAGGCAGGTTTGCGGCCTCGAACCCACCACGAGGTGCCTGTGCGACCTGTGAACATGGCAGAGAGCGACGGCGAACAAGAGGCAGCGAGAGTGGTGGTAAGGAGGCAACAAGGGGCGTTACTACCCATGCAAGAATTCGACATGACGGGCCCCCCTTCCAAACTAGGCCCGAGGTGGCTGCTGTGGATCAAGAAATTAGACATGTACTTTACTGCGACAGGGGAAACCGATGACGACGCAAAGAGAGCCACCCTGTTGTACTCGGCGGGCATGGACGTATTACGCATCTATGAGTCCCTGAATCTACAGGTAACAACCTATGACGCCGTCAAAGCTGCTCTTGAGAACTACTTTATCCCGTTGTACGATGTGGACTACGAGAGATTCCTGTTCTGCGGCAAAAAAGCAGCGGGAAGAGGAGTCGCTCGACCAGTTTTGCGCTCGCCTGCGTCAAATGGCTACAACTTGTCGGTGGGACAATGAGGAATCCATGGTTCGAAATCAGGTCCTCCAAGGCTGTGGCTCAGGCAAGTTACGCAGGCAAGTTTTGAGGGAGCCGGGTTGGACTCTACAACAAATTTTGGACAGCGGCAGGACTTATGAGCTGGCGGAGTCAAGGGCTGCCAAAATGGATGCCGCAGTGCGCCCGGGAAAAGTGGAGGAGGCTTTTGCCATTGGCAAACAGGGGGCGTCGAAAGCTAAGTGGGTCCAAAGGCGCCAGGACACGGGGTCGGTGCAAGGGGCGTCATCTGTGTGCCAATACTGTGGATATGACCTTCCACACTCTGAAGAGTGTCCGGCCAAGTCGAGAACATGCGGCAGATGCAACAGTCCTGGTCATTATGCACGGATGTGTCGTGCTCCTGCCCCGGTGAACGTACAGAGGGGCCCCGCCAGGGCGTTTGGTGGAAGTTCGAGGAGGCAGAGGAGCGTTGCCGTACGAGAGCAGGAGATGCAGAGGCTCAACTTGGCAGAGGAAGAGGAAGATGAGGAGGAGGAGGTGTTCTTCATTTCAAGTTTGGCCACGGGGGCGAGGAAGAAGAGGCAACCAAAGTGTGTTGTGGACATTCAAGGGGTGCCGACACAAGTACTGGTAGACACGGGAGCCTCGGTGTGTGTACTGGCATCCGACCACTACCAGTCCATACCGGGCCCACCGGCGCTGGACGTTTCAACAGCAAAAATATTCACGTTCGGAGGAGATACACCGCTCCCCATCAAGGGCGTTTTCGTGGCACCGGTGTCCAGAGGAGGCAAGACTATCAAAGCTCGTTTCTTTGTCACAGATGTGAGCCCTCACTCTCTACTCAGTTGTGCAGCTTCTGAGGCCCTCGACCTGTGCATTTCGCATGGGAAGTTTACCAAGTCGACATCGAGCAGTTACTGGGCAAGTTCCCAGGCATTTTCGAAGGCGTGGGGAAATTGAAGGCTCCTCCGGTACGTCTGCACATAGATGACACCGTCAGGCCTACGGCGCTCAAGCATTGTAGAATCCCGTTCCACCTCAGGGAAAAGGTTGAAGAGGAGCTTCGTTCGCTGGTGCAGATGGACATCATCGAGAGGGTGGAAGGCCCTACGCCCTGGGTCTCGCCCATTGTGGTAGCCCCCAAGCCGAAGCAGCCTGGAGCGGTGCGCATATGCGTAGATATGCGTCTCCCCAATGCCGCTATCAAGAGGGAGAGACACATCACACCCACTCTGGATGACATTATAGGCAAACTGCAAGGCGCAAGAGTGTTCTCAAAGTTATATTTGCGAGCAGGCTACCATCAGCTTGAACTCCACCCAGACTCCAGATTTATTACGACGTTCACGACGCATGAAGGCCTGTACCAGTTTAAGCGCCTGAGCTTCGGCATTTCATCAGCTGCCGAAGTCTTCCAGAACACCATCAGGGGGGCGCTGGCGGGCCTAAAAGGTGTTTTGAACATGAGTGATGACATTCTAGTATTCGCAGAATCTGAGTCTGAGCACATGAAGAGGCTGGAGTGCACACTAAAGAGGTTGGATGATTTGGAACTCACCTTACATCGCGAAAAGTGGAATTTTTCAAGGACAGATCGGGTTCTTCGGATTCATCTTCCATGCCAGCGGTGTGTCTCTGGATCCGGCGAAGATTAAAGACATTCGTGAGGCCGACGCGCCCCAAACCCCTACCGAGGTGAGGAGTTTCTTGGGGATGGTCAATTACTGCAGGCGCTTTATCAGAGGGTTGGCCTCCCTGTCGGAACCCCTGAGGGCGTTGACCAGGAACGATGCCGTGTGGACATGGGAGAGGGAGGAGCAAGAGGCCTTTCAGCGCCTCAAGAATGCCCTGTCGGATGATGACACCATGGCGTATTTCAACCCATCAGTTGAATCAGAAATTGTTGTAGATGCGAGTCCCGTGGGTGTTGGTGCAGTGCTACTACAGCCAGACAAAAGAGGGGAAATGAGACCCATCGCTTATGCGAGCAAGGCACTCTCTGACACTGAAAGGCGCTACTCGCAAATTGAAAGAGAGGCTCTAGCTATCCTGTGGGGCTGTCGCCACTTTCGGCTATACATTCTGGGCAAGCCTGTGGTGGTCGTGACTGACCATAAGCCGTTACTGCCCATCCTGGTGGGAGTGTCGTCCAAGCCGCCTCCCAGAATCGAGCGGTGGATGCTGGCCCTGATGGAGTATGGGGTGAGGCTCATGTACAGGCCAGGCACCAACAACCCGGCGGACTATCTGTCGCGCCACCCCAACAAGGGGAGTGGAGACCTGAACGAGGAAGTGTCGGAATGCCAAGGACTGCTCTGCCACGTCGTGGAAGGAGCATTGCCAGTGGCGCTATCCAGACTCACCATCGCAACGGAGTCATCCAAGGATGAGGTGTTCCACATCATCAAGGCGGCGGTGAGGAGTGGTGACTGGAAAGCTGTGCTAAAGGACAACTCCAGGCGGCAGCTAGAAGCCCAAAAGGACCTTGAGGCGCTCTGGAAGGTGAGGGATGAGTTGTCCATTTCGGATGATGGGCTGCTACTGAGAGGGAGACAAATTGTGATTCCGCAAGCCTTGAGGAATCACGTCCTGGAGTTAGCACACATCGGGCACCAAGGGGTCGTCAAGACCAAGGCGAGGCTCCGTCCGAAGGTGTGGTTCCCCGACCTTGAGGGGATGGTAGAGTGCTTTGTGGGCAGGTGTCTGCCGTGTCAAGCAGCGGCTCCCGGGGACAAGGCCCCACCGATTAGGTCCATGAAACGGAGCGAGAAGCCCTGGGGAACTGTCCACATGGATTTTGGATCGACTGGTCGGGGCATGTACTTTTTAGTGGCCGTGGACCAATGGTCGCGATACCCGGAGGTGGAGGTGTTGGAACACACTGCGACTGAATACACCACTAGGGTCCTGGACAAAATGTTCGCGACACATGGGTTCCTGGAAATGGCCCCCCGTTCACAGGCATTATTTTCGCCCAGTACCTCAAAGACAGAGGCATCCACCACCGGAGAGTATCCCCTCTGTGGCCTCACGCCAATGGGGAGGCCGAAAGGTTAATGCGCACTTTGAACAAAGTGCTAAGAATTTCCGCTCACGGAGAGGAGGACCTTCCCAAGAAGCTAGTGGAATTCTTAAGAGAGTACAGAACCACCACACACCAGTCCACAGGGGTAGCCCCCGCTGAAGCACTGTTCGGACGCTGCCCCAGAGGCATGATACCGGAGATGGAGGGCCGCGGGCCAGGCGTCATTGACAACGAGAAGGTCAGAGAGGATTGCATGGCACGAAACCAGCGAGAAAGTGAAAGGAGGGGTCTACAAGACAAAGAAGTACGTGTGGGGGACGCGGTGCTAGTCCGTAACCGCCACCCCGAGGGCAAGTTGTCATTGCCCTACGAACCCCACCCATGGAGAGTCACACATGTAAAAGGGACCATGGTGACGGCAGCCTGTGCCCGCGGCACAGTCACTCGCAACAGGTCCTTCTTTATGAGAGTCGATACTTCAGCAGATACGAGTGAGCCGAGCGAGAGCAGGGCTTCCGAGGGAACCCCGGAGGGTCGAATGGAGGACATCCAGAGGGATCCTGGCTGAACTGAGGATGGCCTCCGTGGAGCTGCGCCAGAGATGTCCAGGTACCCGATGAGGAGGGGTCGCCGACTGCCCTCATACCTCAAGGACTACGTCCTGGACTCGGGAGACTGAGCAAGGGTGTGTGAAGTCGTTTCTCTGGGAGTAAGAAAATGTTGGGGGGGTGTTCCAAGTTTGAACTGTTATTTCCACATATGTTGGGTGTGTGTTTTCGTTAAAGAAAAAAAGGGATGTGACGTGCGAGTCACGTTGCGCGCATGCGCGATCCTCGTTCGGGCTACGCGCATGCGCAGTTAAATAAAGTGCGCCTGTGCCGGCAGTTACGGCCGGGACGCGAAACGGCCAACACCGTGTGTTCCTGCATGAATGGGCCCAGGAGTGCACGCAGGCAGGCCCGAGGCACGGGCGGCCACACAACAATTGCTGTTATAACAGTGAAAGCCTTATTGCTCAGATAAGGGTGAAGAAATATGTTGTATAATTCCACTTTCTGCTGGCATCCGAATATGCCCTGAAATTTTCTGGTATGCACGGCACGGCCATAAAACACTTCTGTTTGGGGGGTCGTGGCGGGAGGGATAATACCAGCCAAGAAGACACACAAACATCTGCTGTTGCTGCAACCAAAATCAAAATAGGAAAAACAAACTCACGGCACCTAGCTTCGAAAAACGGATGTATTAGCCCATATAAATACACAATAAAAATAAATACCAGCCCTACACGGCATAGAATGCTCCTCCCCCCATGATGCTCTTCCTATGCACGTGGACGTCCTACGTGTAAACGTCAGGACGACTTAACAGAAATACGTGAACTGTGTCATGACGCACTAAAGGCATTTCAGAAAGTGTCGGCAAACTTATAAACATACACACAATGCTATCGGGTCTCATAGAGACTTTACATGTGTGATTGATAATGAAAGCAAAATAAAGCCCGGGTTTCCGAAATGTTCACCTCTTGATTCCAGGCAGCATTAGGTGAGTGCCTGCGATGCAGCTCTACTGGTGCATGTTATATGCATTTCTTTTAGCATCCGTTAACTTAGACATTCTCACCCCCTTGTTGTTACATTGGTAAGAGGAGCCATTTTTCAGCCTCTGGAAATGCAAGTTGAAGCTTTCATTGGGTGTATTATACTTATCACATGTTGAAATTAAACTTTGGAAGTAGGTCATTTTCTAAACATCCGGTTTTGAAATTACACAGGGCAGCCTGCATGTTGTCGTTAGCATAGACGCAGTAGCTGCTCCTAAGCTAATGCTCGCAGACGTAGTAACTGCTGTGGAGCCACTACACAGACCCTGTTCTGGTGTAAGGGACTACACATATAATAATACCTGCGAAGGCTAATGCTCGCAGACACGGTAACTGCTGTGCAGACAGATACTACACAGACCCTGCTCTGGTGTAAGGGACTGTGCAGCTGCTACACAGACCCTGCTCTGGTGTAAGGACTACATATATATTAATACTTGCACAGGCTAATGCTGGCAGACTTAGTAACTGCTGTGCAGATAGATACTACACAGACCCTGCTCTGGTGTAAGGGACTGCATATATAATAATACCTGTGCAGGCTTATGCTCGCAGACGCAGTAACTGCTGTGCAGCTGCTACACCCTGCTCTGGTGTAAGGGACTGCATATATAATAATACCTGCGCAGGCTAATGCTCACAGACGCAGTAACTGCTGTGCAGATAGATACTACACAGACCCTGCTCTGGTGTAAGGGACTGCATATATAATACCTGCACAGGCTAATGCTGGCAGACGTGGTAACTGCTGTGCAGATAGATACTACACAGACCCTGCTCTGGTGTAAGGGACTGCATATATAATAATACCTGGGCAGGCTAATGCTAGCAGACGCAGCAACTGCTGTGCAGCTGCTACACAGACCCTGCTCTGGTGTAAGAGACTGCATATATAATACCTGCGCAGGCTAATGCTCACAGACGCAGTAACTGCTGTGCAGATAGATACTACACAGACCCTGCTCTGGTGTAAGGGACTGCATATATAATACCTGCGCAGGCTAATGCTCGCAGGCGCAGTAACTGCTGTGCAGATAGCTACTACACTGACCCTGCTCTGGTGTAAGGGACTGCATATATAATAATACCTGCGCAGGCTAATGCTCGCAGACACGGGAACTGCTGTTCAGCTGCTACACAGACCCTGCTCTGGTGTAAGGTACTACATATATAATAATACCAGCGCAGGGTAATGCTCGCAGACGTATTAACTGCTGTGGAGCCACTACACAGACCCTGTTCTGGTGTAAGGGACTACACATATAATACCTGTGCAGGCTAATGCTCGCAGACACGGTAACTGCTGTGCAGCTGCTACACAGACCCTGCTCTGGTGTAAGGGATTTCATATATAATAATACCTGCGCAGGCTAATGCTCGCAGACACGGGAACTGCTGTTCAGCTGCTACACAGACCCTGCTCTGGTGTAAGGGACTTCATATATAATAATACCAGCGCAGGGTAATGCTCGCAGACGTATTAACTGCTTTGGAGCCACTACACAGACCCTGTTCTGGTGTAAGGGACTACACATATAATACCTGTGCAGGCTAATGCTCGCAGACACGGTAACTGCTGTGCAGCTGCTACACAGACCCTGCTCTGGTGTAAGGGATTTCATATATAATAATACCTGTGCAGGCTAATGCTCACAGACGCAGTAACTGCTGTGCAGATAGATACTACACAGACGCTGCTCTGGTGTAAGGGACTGTGCAGCTGCTACACAGACCCTGCTCTGGTGTAAGGGACTACATATATATATTAATAACTGCACAGGCTAATGCTGGCAGACATAGTAACTGCTGTGCAGATAGATACTACACAGACCCTGCTCTGGTGTAACGGACTGCATATACAATGATGCCTGCGCAGGCTATTGCTCGCAGATGTAGTAACTGCTATGGAGCCACTACACAGACCCTGTTTTGGTGTAAGGGACTACATATATAATACCACCTGCGCAGGCTAATGATGGCAGATGTGTACTGTTTCCAGTTCCAGTGACTAATCTGAAAGTGATGATTCCCCAGGGCTAATGGCTGCAGATCCGGTACTTTCCCTTGGTCTAATGACTCTTATGAGGATAATGACTGCAGGCATAGTGTCTGTTCTAGGTGTAATAGCTTCACACCTAGAAACAACACCCCAATGAATATCGGCAAGACACTACCTTCTTTAGCGCTAATGCTAAAGGCCCATCACATCATCTGGCTGGAGTGAATGAGTGCACACACAAATCCTGATCTGGAGCTAATGACTTCCAATACAGTACGTCGTACCTGCTCATCAGCTACATCAATACCTGCCCTGGGGCAAATAATTAGACACAGTACCAGATCTGGTATACCGATGCCATACACAGTACTTGCCCTTGGCCTTATAACTACAGACACAATACCTGCTCTGAACAGTACGTACTCTGGGGCTAAGGATTCCAGTCACAGTATCTACTCAGGAGCTCATGGTATTTAACATAAGATCCGCTCATGAGCAAATCTACGGTTAATGACTGCAGAAACAGTAAAAACTCCATGGATCCTTTCCTTCTCGTGTGTCCGTTACCATTCCTAATTTACCTCTGACACCTCTAACCACACTCTCTGAAAAGAAACGTACAGTATAAAGAAGTGATCAGTAGGGATAAACTATCGTGTCACAATTTTCACAACTTGTTTGGTGCAACTGATGGGATGCACATTCACTTCACTTGTGCCAAAAAGGACATTTAAATGTGTGCATCATAATTGTGTACATTGAGGTGCTCTTTTTCCCAACAAATGCACAACTGCGCAAGCAAGAGGGTGCAAAGGGGTTTTCAAAAGAGGTGCACTTTTCAAAGCACGTGGGGGAACATTTCCCTGTGCCTATTTGGAACAGGTGCCAGGGGATATAAAATGTATGGGTAGGTCACTTATGATCCTCTCATACAATGAGTGAGTGAATGCTGTGTGTGAATAAGCAAGTGAATGTTGAGTCAAATAATGTGGGTCTGTTTGTGCTGGGCCAGGCAGCTGATTTTGGCTGGTGAGGGCAGCACAGTAACAAAGCACTTTTTGAAAAGAAAATATATTTTATTGGTATTTTCAACAGTAAGAACACATGTAACCCCCCTCCCCATCGCTTCTCACCCCCCCTG